>NC_084621.1:65406374-65728874 GCF_033978795.1 Nerophis ophidion
TGCCGCTGCAAAACTCTCGTGAAATTATAACCCATTTAATGGTCAATATAGAGATACATGTGCAATGAAGTATGCATTGTCTTTCACATCAACAAGGAGGAAGGTTACATCATCTTTATTTAGTCGCTCGAGCGTGTCACATTTCTATCAATCAATCAATCAATCAATGTTTACTTATATAGCCCTAAATCACTAGTGTCTCAAAGGGCTGCACAAACCACCACGACATCCTCGGTAGGAAAACTCAGACCCAGTGGGACATTGGTGACAATAATGACCCAGTGGGACGTCGGTGACAATGATGACTATGAGAACCTTAGAGAGGAGGAAAGCAATGGATGTCGAGCGGATCTAACATGATACTGTGAAAGTTCAATCCACAATGGATCCAACACAGTCGCGAGAGTCCAGTCCAAAGAGGATCCAAGACACAGCAGCGAGAGTCCCGTTCACAGCGGAGCCAGCAGGAAACCATCCCAAGCGTAGGCGGACCAGCAGCGCAGAGATGTCCCCAGCCGATACACAGGCGAGCAGTACATGGCCACCGGATCGGACCGGACCCCCTCCACAAGGGAGAGTGGGACATAGAAGAAAAAGAAAAGAAACGGCAGATCAACTGGTCTAAAAAGGGAGTCTATTTAAAGGCTAGAGTATACAAATGAGTTTTAAGGTGAGACTTAAATGCTTCTACTGAGGTGGCATCTCGAACTGTTACCGGGAGGGTATTCCAGAGTACTGGAGCCCGAACGGAAAATGCTCTATAGCCCGCAGACTTTTTTTGGGCTTTGGGAATCACTAATAAGCCGGAGTCCTTTGAACGCAGATAAATGGAACCAAATCAGCAGGCACAAGACATTAAAAAAACATTGAGAACTTGTTGATTTAGGTCCTGACTTTGAGCAACTCAAACATAACATTAAAACAACATGCATTTTGATGACCTTTATGCAATGTGGGGTTTTGACGTTTATTTGACCTTTGAAATTTAGGTCATTTCCCAACCAACAACGTGGACATCAACCATGTCTCAATTTATAAAAACAACTACTTTGTAATTTTGTTTCAAAGTCAGTTTTAAAGGCCTACTAAAACCCACTACTACCGACCACGCAGTCTGACAGTTTATATATCAATAATGAAATATTAACATTGCAACACATGCCAATACGGCCTTTTTAGTTGACTAAATTGCAGTTTTAAATTCCTGTTGAAAACGTCGCGGAATGTTGACTCGTATGATGATGTTTGTTTGTGACGTTATTGGTTGGAGGGGACATATTGGTTCAGCACCACTTACAGCTAAAAGTCGTCTCTTTTCATCAAATAATTACACAGTAATTTGGACATCTGTGTTGCTGAATCTTTTGCAATTTCTTCAATGAATAATGGAGACTATAAAGAACAATGCTGTTGGTGGAAAGCGGTGGATTGCAGCTGGCTTAAGCACCGAGACACAGCCGGTGTTTATTTGTTTGTTGTGAAGCTTTAACACAGAGCGGTCAAGCGAACATGTTTCTCTACGTCAGGGGTGCCCATTACGTCGATCGCGAGATACCAGTCGACCGCGGGGGGTGTGTCAGTCGATCTCCAGCCAGGCTTTTAAAACAAAAGAGACCTAAAAATTAGTGATCATCAATCTTCACCAAGACGTCACTTAATTGACATTCACGGTACCGGAGGGTCTTGTGAGATGACGCTGGCTGCTGCAAGATCATTATTATGAAAATATGACCGAGAGGAAGGCGAGAAACACTTTTTATTTCAACAGACTCTCGCGCCGTACCTTCCGTCAGAACTCTAAAGGCCGACTGCACATTTCCTATCTTCACAATAAAAGCCCTGCTTCATGCTGCCTGCGCTAACAAAATAAGAGTCTGGCGTGCACATCACTTGTGCACGCCAGTTTTCCGAGACTCTTATTTTGTTAGCGCAGGCAGCATGAAGCAGGGCTTTTATTGTGAAGATAGGAAATGTGCAGTCGGCCTTTAGAGTTTTGACGGAAGGGACGGCAGGTAGAGGTAGATCCCCTCGAATTGGTCAATTGAAAAGTAGCTCGCCTGCAGAAAAAGTGTGGGCACCCCTGCTCTACGTCAACCAGCAAATTGTGATATACATCTTACCGGAGACATCAGTGGATTATGCGTCCTCCTGCAGTAGCTGTCCAAAAAGGTTGCTGTGAGCTTGGCTCCTCGGCTTCTCTCTGAGACACTGGCGTGTTCACCGCAGCCGACTATGAGGTGTCTTTACAATCTCACTAAAATACTATTAAACCAATAAGCAGATAAGGGATTTTCCAGAATGATCCTGGTAAATGTGTCTAATTACATCTGAAATGCTCACACTGCCGCCGCCAGGAGCCGTCGCTTTTTATTTTGTTTTATTTATTTATTTTTTTTCTAGTCCTTCACTCTCAATATCCTCATCCACGAAACTTTCATCCTCGCTCAAATTAATGGGGAAATTGTCGCTTTCTCGGTCCAAATAGCTCTTACTGCTAGTGGCTCACATTATAAACAATGTGAGGATGTGAGGAGCCCTCACACCCGTGACGTCACGTGCACATACTTCCAAGAAAGGCAAGGCTTTTTTATCAGCGACCAAAAGTTGCGAACTTTATCGTGGATGTTCTCTACTAAATCCTTTCAGCAAAAATATGGCAATATCGCGAAATGATCAAGTATGACACATAGAATGGACCTGCTATCCCCGTTTGAATAAGAAAATCTCATTTCGGTAGGCCTTTAAAGGACATGTATGTATAATCAACATTGTATCAATGCCTTGTGCTTGCTGGGAACACACTTAAGTTAACTCGATGATCTGTCGTTAAACAAAGAAATAAAAACATGAGGTAATGTTGCACCTTTCTTATGACACAAAGTAAAAAGTCTTGCTTGTCAAAGTTGACGTACACTTCCGACTATCAGGTACTGTTAAACTCACTAAAACACTAGCAACACAATAGAAAGATAAGGGATTTCCCTGAATTATCCTAGTAAATGTGTCTAAAAACATCAGAATCCGTCTCAATGCAACGCGATTGCAATCGCGTTTTTTTTTTTCTTTTCTAGTCCGTCGCTATCAATATCCTCAAACACGAATCTTTCATCCTCGCTCAAATTAATGTGGAAATTGTGGTTTTCTCGGTCGGAATAGCTGTTTTTGTTGGAGGCTCCCATTAAAAACAATGTGAATACATGAGGAGCCGTCAACATGTGACGTCATCTTCTGCGACTTCCGGTAGAGGCAGGGCTTTTCTCCAGTTGCAAACTTTATCGTGGATGTTCTCTACTAAATCCTTTCAGCAAAAATATGGCAACATCGCGAAATGATCAAGTAATCAATCCTATCTTGCCGATTGTATTGTACCATATGTCCCGGCAAGAAATCTGCGTTCAAAGGACTCCGGCTTATTAGTGATTCCCAAAGCCCAAAAAAAGTCTGCGGGCTATAGAGCGTTTTCATTTCGGGCTCCAGTACTCTGGAATGCCCTCCCGGTAAAAGTTCGAGATGCCACCTCAGTAGAAGCATTTAAGTCTCACCTTAAAACTCATTTGTATACTCTAGCCTTTAAATAGACTCCCTTTTTAGACCAGTTGATCTGCCGTTTCTTTTCTTTCTCTCTTATGTCCCACTCTCCCTTGTGGAGGGGGTCCGGTCCGATCCGGTGGCCATGTACTGCTCGCCTGTGTATCGGCTGGGGACATCTCTGCGCTGCTGATCCGCCTCCGCTTGGGATGGTTTCCTGCTGGCTCCGCTGTGAACGGGACTCCCGCTGCTGTGTTGGATCCGCTTTGGACTGGACTCTTGCGACTGTGTTGTATCCATTATGGATTGACCTTTCACAGTATCATGTTAGACCCGCTTGACATCCATTGCTTTCCTCCTCTCTAAGGTTCTCATAGTCATCATTGTCACCGACGTCCCACTGGGTGTGAGTTTTCCTTGCCCTTATGTGGGCCTACCGAGGATGTCGTAGGGGTTTGTGCAGCCCTTTGAGACACTAGTGATTTAGGGCTATATAAGTAAACATTGATTGATGATTGATTGAGTATGACACATAAAATGGACCTGCTATCCCCGTTTAAAAGAGAAAATCTCATTTTAGTAGGCCTTTAAATGCTTCTACTGAGGTAGCATCTCGAACTGTTACCAGGAGGGCATTCCAGAGTACTGGAGCCCGAACGGAAAACGCTCTATAGCCCGCAGACTTTTTTTGGGCTCTGGGAATCACTAATAAACCAGAGTCCTTTGAAGGCAGATTTCTTGCCGGGACATATGGTACAATATGATCGGCAAGATAGGATGGAGCTAGACCGTGTAGTATTTTATACGTAAGTAGTAAAACCTTAAAGTCACATCTTAATCGCCTGACCTTTTTTAAAGCCGGCGACGTGTCAGGATGCCAGGATTCAAGCGCTGATCGTCCGACTCTGCAAACTCAGCGTTGCATCCCCAAAACACCTGACAAAGCAAATGCCACTAAAAAAGACACAAGCGCACATGCCAGCTTATTCGTCACCTGTGGCAGAGGTATGGCAGCCGCAAGACTGATCACTCCCCCCGTTAGTTATTCATCGGATTTTTCCACTGCAGGGTCAAAGAAGGGAGGAATCGGTGCTGGGGGAGCAATACACTAACTTGCTGGAGGCAACTACTATCGATGTGCAAAACCGTTATTTTCAAATTGAAATTATTTATAACTTCTTACCAACGGGGAAAATGTTAAAACTATGGAATATGACTGAGTCAGATGATTGCCGCTTTTGCTGTCAGGAATCTGAATCCACCTTGCATTTGTTTTGGTATTGTCATATTGTGTCTTCCTTTTGGGTGGAAGTGGAAAAAACGTGTTCAAGGATTGGTTTGTTTATGAAACTTGATATAGTTTCTGTTATTTTAGGAGAGTTTATTGACAAGCATGACTTAGTCAATTTAATTATAGCACTTGGTAAAAGGTTTATTTTTTAAGGCCAAAAATAGATATATTCACTTAGTATTACTTTCTTTAAAACATTTATTCAGTATTTTTTAACTTTAGAAAGATACATGATTGACAACGATAATGATGCCGAAAAACATGAAAAAAGATGGGAAATCCTTAAAGGCTTATTATGGGACGGCGTGGCGCAGTGGAAGAGTGGCCGTGCGCAACCCGAGGGTCACTGGTTCAAATCCCACCTAGAACCAACCTCGTCACGTCCGTTGTGTCCTGAGCAAGACACTTCACCCTTGCTCCTGATGGGTGCTGGTTGGCGCCTTGCATGGCAGCTCCCTCCATCAGTGTGTGAATGTGAATGGGTAAATGTGGAAGTAGTGTCAAAGCGCTTTGAGTACCTTGAAGGTAGAAAAGCGCTATACAAGTACAACCCATTTATTTATTTATTTATTTATGAAAATGTAATAATGTTTATAGATATGCAACAACAGCAACATATATGCTAGCTGTTGTTGTTCCCTTTTTTTGAGTGTACAAATGATAAATGATAAATGGGTTGTACTTGTATAGCGCTTTTCTACCTTCAAGGTACTCAAAGCGCTTTGACACTACTTCCACATTTACCCATTCACACACACATTCACACACTGATGGAGGGAGCTGCCATGCAAGGCGCTAACCAGCACCCATCAGGAGCAAGGGTGAAGTGTCTTGCTCAGGACACAACGGACGTGATGAGGTTGGTACTAGGTGGGGATTGAACCAGGGACCCTCGGGTTGCACACGGCCACTCTCCCACTGCGCCACGCCGTCCACAAAATAAATCTGACTTGGACATAATATGGACTATACACAAATGCTTTTTATGAAAATGTAATTTTGTTTATAACTTATATGCAATCTGTTGTTTCCCTAATTTTTGTTGTTGTACATGGATGAGGGTGTGTGTTGCTGCGGCCCACTTGGACATTGTCTGGACTGGACCTGGTTTTAAAAACCTTTTAGACAAGTCTAATTCCATTAACAACCTGGTCTGATGAAGATAAGGTTATGTTTTATTAATTTTTTTAATAAAATAAAATGAGAGCTTCACGGTGGCAGAAGGGTTAGTGCGTCTGCCTCACAATACGAATGTCCTGCAGTCCTGGGTTCAAACCCAGGCTCGGGATCTTTCTGTGTGGAGTTTGCATGTTCTCCCCGTGAATGCGTGGGTTCCCTCCGGGTACTCCGGCTTCCTCCCACTTCCAAAGACATGCACCTGGGGATAGGTTGATTGGCAACACTAAATTGGCCCTAGTGTGTGAATGTGAGTGTGAATGTTGTCTGTCTATCTGTGTTGGCCCTGCGATGAGGTGGCGACTTGTCCAGGGTGTACCCCGCCTTCCGTCCAATTGTAGCTGAGAAAGTCGGCCAGCGCCCCCCGCGACCCCGAACGGGAATAAGCGGCAGAAAATGGAGATTAAAAAAAAGGAAAACAATTACTTAGGGACGGCGTGGTGCATTGGGCGAGTGGCCGTGCGCAACCCGAGGGTCACTGGTTCAAATCCCACCTAGTACCAACCTCGTCACGTCCGTTGTGTCCTGAGCAAGACACTTCACCCTTGCTCCTGATGGGTGCTGGTTGGCGCCTTGCATGGCAGCTCCCTCCATCAGTGTGTGAATGTGTGTGTGAATGTGGAAGTAGTGTCAAAGCGCTTTGAGTACCTTGAAGGTAGAAAAGCGCTATACAAGTACAACCCATTTATTTATTTATTTTACTTTTTTTGGGGATAAAAAGAAAGTAAAATCATATAAAACAATTACATAAAAAAATAGTAATTAATGATAGTGTTAGTGGACCGGCGACACACACAATCATGTGTGTTTCAGGGACTATGTCCCTTGCAGACTGTGGTATATATGTTGTGGGAACCAGCATTTTGGTAGCAGAAAGAAACAACCCTTTTTTGTGTGAGTGGGTGTGGATGAGTGTGAATGGGGGAGGGAGGGGTTTTCTTTGGTTGGTTGATGCACTGATGGAAAGTGTATTTTGTGTGTTTTTGTGTTGATTTAATAAAAAAAAAAAAAAACTTGCTGGAGGCGCTTGAGATGCAATTCCTGAGTGAGACTCAATGGTCGGAATTAAATCAACAGCTATTCAATACATGGATGGGAGTGTCAGGTTAGATGTTAATTTGCTATCCTGTTGCCTGCTTGGTTCAGAGAGTAGTTTGGTTTGAGTGTACTGCACGCGGCTGGCAGGACCAGTTGTCCTTGATAAGTGGGTTTTGTGTGTCATTTGACATGAGGACCTAATCAGCGAGGTGGTTGACTGCAGGCGATACCAAATAGCTGTTTTTTTTTTGTTTTGCATTTGATGTTTGTGTCTCAGGTGGGTCTTCTCTGGTGTTTACACATCCGATCTACAGCCAGAGGTGCCAATTACAGTGCATGTCATAGTGAGACACATTCTTTCTTGTTACGCAAATGGAACAGCGTACATGCTATATGACAGGGGTCGGGAACCTTTTTGGCTGCTCTACGTCAACCAGCAAATTGTGATATACATCTTACCGGAGACATCAGTGGATTATGCGTCCTCCTGCAGTAGCTGTCAAAAAAGGTTGCTGTGAGCTTGGCTCCTCGGCTTCTCTCTGAGACACTGGCGTGTTCACCGCAGCCGACTATGAGGTGTCTTTACAATCTCACTAAAATACTATTAAACCAATAAGCAGATAAGGGATCTTCCAGAATTATTCTGGTAAATGTGTCTAATTACATCTGAAATGCTCACACTGCCGCCGCCAGGAGCCGTCGCTTTTTATTTTGTTTTATTTTTATTAATTTTTTTCTACTCCTTCACTCTCAATATTCTCATCCACGAAACTTTCATCCTCGCTCAAATTAATGGGGAAATTGTCGCTTTCTCGGTCCGAATAGCTCTTACTGCTAGTGGCTCACATTATAAACAATGTGAGGATGTGAGGAGCCCTCACACCCGTGACGTCACGCGCACATACTTCCAAGAAAGGCAAGGCTTTTTTATTAGCGACCAAAAGTTGCGAACTTTATCGTGGATGTTCTCTACTAAATCCTTTCAGCAAAAATATGGCCATGAAAGCAAAATATTATAAAATGTATTTCCGAGAGAGCCATATAATAATTTTTAACACTGAATACAAATAAATGTGTGCATTTTTAAGTAAGACCAACATTTTAAGAATATAATAAGTATCTTTTCTTTTTAATAACATTGTTATTCTGAATGTGAGTGTGAATGTAGTCTGTCTATCTGTGTTGGCCCTGCGATGAGGTGGCGACTTGTCCAGGGTGTACCTCGCCTTCCGCCCGATTGTAGCTGAGATAGGCGCCAGCGCCCCCCGCCACCCCAAAAGGGAATAAGCGGTAGAAAAATGGATGGATGGATGTTATTCTGAAGCTAATGAATAAAATAGTTATTACCATTAATGCGACTTCTTGAACAGGAACGGTAGATAACGGATGGATGGATTAAAATGCATGAGAATGTTTTATATTGGGCGGCATAGCTCGGTTGGTAGAGTGGCCGTGCCGGCAACTTGAGGGTTGCAGGTTCGATTCCCGCTTCCGCCATCCTAGTCACTGCCATTGTGTCCTTGGGCAAGACACTTTACCCACCTGCTCCCAGTGCCACCCACACTGCTTTAAATGTAACTTAGATATTGGGTTTCACTATATAAAGCGCTTTGAGTCACTAGAGAAAAGCGCTATATAAATATAATTCACATTTTGAACGTTATTTTTAACACTGTGATTACCAGCGGAATTATTCATTACTTATCGCTGTGTTTTTCAACCACTGTGCCGCGGCACACTATACTGTGCCGTGAGATACAGTCTGGTGTGTCGTGGGAGAGATTATGTAATTTCACCTAATTGGGTTGATAATATTTTTTTGCAAACCCGTAACTATAATTCAAAAATGTGCTGTTATTGAGTGTCTGTGCCGTCAAGAGCGCGACAGAGTAAGCGTGTAATACTCTTCCATATCAGTAGGTGGCAGCAGGTAGCTAATTGCTTTTGTAGAGTGCCGCTAAGAAAAGGCATTGAAGCGAAACAAAACCGAACTGGCTGCAAAGTAAACAAAAACAGAATGCTGGACGACAGCAAAGACTTACAGTGTGCGGAGCAGACGGCGTCCACAAAGTACATCCGTACATGGCATGGCAATCAACAATGTCCACACAAAGAAGTAGTGCGTTCGCACAACTTAAGTAGTCTTGATTGTAAAAACAAAGCAGGTGCGGTGATTAGCATTTAAGGAGGACATGAAACTGCTACAGGAAAATACCAACAAAAGAAGAAAAGCCACCAAAATAGGAGCGCAAGTCACACAGGAAAACACCGAAAAAACTCAAAATAAGTTACGGCTTGACAGTACACCTACATAGAGACGAGAACAATTTTTTTTTTTGTCAATATCGGCTACTGAGTTTAATTTTTTTTTAATGTTTTCTGCTGGTGGTGCGCCTCGGAATTTTTTCAAAGAAAAAAATGTGTTTTGGCTCAAAAAAGGTTGAAAAACACTGACTTATCGTGTTAAGCAATGCCAGCTAAGATTTATCTGAGAGCCAGATGCAGTCATCTAAAGAGCCACATCTGGCTCTAGAGCCATAGGTTCCCTACCCCTGCTAGATGACAACCAGTGGGAGCTGGATTCTGCGGCATATTGTGGCTAAACACAGTTTTCTAACATGTTCATTTTAAAGGTCAAATGTTGTATTTGACCTTTACAGCCGGGCAATTATTCCAAAAAATTGTCACAACCATACTTGCCAACCTTGAGACCTCCGATTTCCGGAGGTGGGGGTGGGGATGTGGTCGGGCGTGGTTAAGAAGGGAGGAGTATAAAGCTAGAATTCACCAAGTCAAGTATTTCATATATATATATACATATATATATATATATATATATATATATATATATATATATATACACACACACAGTGGGACAAAAAATATTTAGTCAGCCACCAATTGTGCAAGTTCTCCCCACTTAAAATGATGACAGATGTCTGTAATTTTCATCATAGGTACACTTCAACTGTGAGAGACAGAATCAGTTGAGTTTATACCAAAAAGGATACATGGATGATACAGCAGAGGATTGGGAGAATGTCATGTGGTCAGATGAAACCAAAATAGAACTTTTTGGTATAAACTCAACTTGTCGTGTTTGGAGGAAGAAGAATACTGAGTTGCATCCCAAGAACACCACACCTACTGTGAAGCATGGGGGTGGAAACATCATGTTTTGGGGATGTTTTTCTGCTAAGGGGACAGGACGATTGATCCGTGTTAAGGAAAGAATGAATGTGGCCATGTATCGTGAGATTTTGAGCCAAAACCTCCTTCCATCAGTGAGAGCTTTGAATGGTTGCACTGGATCGGTTCGCAGCCGAGTGTGAAGCGACTGGGATGGGAACCAGCACCTCCAAAGGGTGGAGTGCCATCTCCGGGTTGGGGAGGAGACCCTGCCCCAAGTGGAGGAGTCCGTCCTGTCCCCTTAGCAGAAAAACAGCCCCAAAGCATGATGTTTCCACCCCCATGCTTCACAGTAGGTGTGGTGTTCTTGGGATGCAACTCAGTATTCTTCTTCCTCCAAACACGACGAGTTGAGTTTTTACCAAAATGGGTACATGGATGATACAGAAGAGGATTGGGAGAATGTCATGTGGTCAGATGAATCCAAAATATAACTTTTTAGTATAAACTCAACTCGTCTTGTTTGGAGGAAGAAGAATACTGAGTTGCATCCCAAGAACACCATACCTACTGTGAAGCATGGAGGTGGAAACATCATGCTTTGGGGCTGTTTTTCTGCTAAGGGGACAGGATGATTGATCCGTGTTAAGGAAAGAATGAATGGGGCCATGTATCGTGAGATTTTGAGCCAAAACCTCCTTCCATCAGTGAGAGCTTTGAATGGTTGACCAAATACTTATTGTCCACCACAATTTACAAATAAATTCTTTAAAATTCCTACAATGTGAATTCCTGGAATTTTTTTCCAGATTCTGTCTCTCACAGTTGAAGTGTACCTATGATGAAAATTACAGACCTCTGTCATCATTTTAAGTGGGAGAACTTGCACAATCGGTGGCTGACTAAATACTTTTTTGCCCCACTGTATGTTTAATATACTCTAAAAATGTTTGGTTAAAATAAAGCCAATAATGCATTTTTTGTGGTCCCCTTAATTTAGAAAAGTTTCGAAAAGTATCGAAATAATTTTGGTTCTGGTACCAAAATACTGGTATCGTTACAACATTAGTGTACGCTCAAATCCAGAAAACGTACGCACAAAAAAAATTCCGATGTACGGTATTAGGTGTCCGCACGCAATAATTCAAGCACTTTTTTTTTTTTTGTACAGTCCAATCAATGTGGAATTGAGTGCCTTTTGGTTCGGGACTCTTTGGGACTGTGTGGCAAGGGGTGGCACTCTTTTTGACTTCTGCGGTGCTTTGGTACCGCTACCTAAATATTGATATCGGGACAACACTAATACGTACAGTAATATACCGTCACAGAAAACATACTCAGTTGTTTAGTGGTTAGAGTGTTTTTGATACAGCTTTTCGTACGAGATGTGATAGCAGGTCTCTTTATGAAATATCCTTGAGCTCACATTCACCCCCCAGATACGTCCAATTTGGTCCTTTATTATTAATAATCCATCAAACACCACATCCCATCAAGGGATCACTTTGCAATATTTACGCATTTGCCTAGATAAGCTCATTAGGAGGAGAGCGAGGCATTGTGTCTGACAAACACCTTTTAGTTAAAGTAGCAAATCAAATCACCCGGGGTCTCATATTTTAAGAGTGCACACACACAACACCTTGGCCTATGTACTTTTTCACTGCAAAGTTGAGATGTGTCAAGTGCGAAAACAATATGAAAACTTCATGGCATTACAAATGGGGGAAAAAATGCTGGGTAACTCTTTAAAATATCAATCAATCAATCAATGTTTACTTATATAGCCCTAAATCACTAGTGTCTCAAAGGGCTGCACAAACCACTACGACATCCTCGGTAGGCCCACATAAGGGCAAGGAAAAACTCACACCCAGTGGGACGTCGGTGACAATGATGACTATGAGAACCTTGGAGAGGAGGAAAGCAATGGATGTCGAGCGGGTCTAACATGATACTGTGAAAGTTCAATCCATAATGGATCCAACACAGTCGCAAGAGTCCAGTCCAAAGCGGATCCAACACAGCAGCGAGAGTCCCGTTCACAGCGGAGCCAGCAGGAAACCATCCCAAGCGGAGGCGGATCAGCAGCGCAGAGATGTACACAGGCGAGCAGTACATGGCCACCGGATCGGACCGGACCCCCTCCACAAGGGAGAGTGGGACATAGGAGAAAAAGAGAAGAAACGGCAGATCAACTGGTCTAAAAAGGGAGTCTATTTAAAGGCTAGAGTATACAAATGAGTTTTAAGGTGAGACTTAAATGCTTCTACTGAGGTGGCATCTCGAACTGTTACCGGGAGGGCATTCCAGAGTACTGGAGCCCGAACGGAAAATGCTCTATAGCCCGCAGACTTTTTGGGGGCTTTGGGAACCACTAATAAGCCGGAGTTCTTTGAAGGCAGATTTCTTGCCGGGACATATGGTACAATACAATCGGCAAGATAAGATGGAGCTGGACCGTGTAGTATTTTATACGTAAGTAGTAAAACCTTAAAGTCACATCTTAAGTGCACAGGAAGCCAGTGCAGGTGAGCCAGTACAGGTGTAATGTGATCAAACTTTCTTGTTCTTGTCAAAAGTCTAGCAGCCGCATTTTGTACCAACTGTAATCTTTTAATGCTAGACATGGGGAGACCCGAAAATAATACGTTACAGTAGTCGAGGCGAGACGTAACAAACGCATGGATAATGATCTCAGCGTCTTTAGTGGACAAAATGGAGCGAATTTTAGCGATATTACGGAGATGAAAGAAGGCCGTTTTAGTAACGCTTTTGTGTGCCTCAAAGGAGAGAGTTGGGTCGAAGATAACACCCAGATTCTTTACCGTGTCGCCTTGTAAAATAAAGAAATATCAAATAATTATCATCAAACTGATTGATGTGCACATCAGAGACCAGGATGGTGTGGTGTCTGTGCAGCGGTCTCCTCATGTTAAACTAAGTCAGGCACAGGCATCCTCCATAAAGGGATACACCGCTACCAGGAGGATCGTCATACTCGTTCCAGTGACCGCCGATGAAACATGTGTCTAAGAACACAAAGGACATTAAAGACATTAAAAGAACATAGCTTATGCAATCGGCCACTTCTACACACATCCAAAAAGGTAAAACAACAACAACAACAAAACATCTCGCCCGGAAAAGGGTGCAGTGCCATCTCCGGGTTGGGGGGGAGACCCTGCCCCAAGTGGAGGAGTTCAAGTACCTCGGAGTCTTGAGTGAGGGAAGAGTGGTTCGTGAGATCGACAGGCAGATCGGTGCAGCGTCTTCAGTAATGCGGACGCTGTATCGATCCGTTGTGGTGAAGAAGGAGCTGAGCCGGAAGGCAAAGCTCTCTATTTACCGGTCGATCTACGTTCCCATCCTCACCTATGGTCATGAGCTTTGGGTCATGACCGAAAGGATAAGATAAATAGGTTGTACTTGTATAGCGCTTTTCTACCTTCAAGGTACTCAAAGCGCTTTGACACTACTTCCACATTCACCCATACACACACACATTCACACACTGATGGAGGGAGCTGCCATGCAAGGCGCTAACCAGCACCCATCAGAAGCAACGGACGTGACGAGGTTGGTACTAGGTGGGATTTGAACCAGGGACCATCGGGTTGCGCACGGCCACTCTCCCACTGCGCCACGTCGTCCTTATCACGATCACGGGTACCAGCGGCCGAAATGAGTTTCCTCCGCCGGGTGGCGGGGCTCTCCCTTAGAGATAGGGTGAGAAGCTCTGTCTATAAAGCCGCTGCTCCTTCACATCGAGTGGAGCCAGATGAGGTGGTTCGGGCATCTGGTCAGGATGCCACCCGAACGCCTCCCTAGGGAGGTGTTTAGGGCACGTCCAGCTGGTAGGAGGCCATGGGGAAGACCCAGGACACGTTGGGAAGACTATGTCTCACGGATGGCCTGGGAACGCCTCGGGATCCCCCGGGAAGAGCTAGACGAAGTGGCCGGGGAGAGGGAAGTCTGGGCTACCCTGCTTAGGCTGCTGCCCCCGCGACCCGACCTCGGATAAGCGGAAGAAGATGGATGGATGGATGGATGGCATATACACAGTGGTGGCCTCTGCAGTGCTCCACGCCATCTTCTTACCAATCCTATCTGATACCGAAACTTCATCCATGCCGAATTGGAAATGAAAGCACTGAAATTATACTTTGTGGGTACGCGAGGTAAACATTCAAACCCGCCAAATGGAACTATTCAATTTATCAAACCGACGCATATAGAGCGTTTTCCGTTCGGGCTCCAGTACTCTGGAATGCCCTCCCGGTAACAGTTCGAGATGCCACCTCAGTAGAAGCATTTAAGTCTCACCTCAAAACTCATTTGTATACTCTAGCCTTTAAATAGACTCCCTTTTTAGACCAGTTGATCTGCCGTTTCTTTTCTTTTTCTTCTATATCCCACTCTCCCTTGTGGAGGGGGTCCGGTCCGATCCGGTGGCCATGTGCTGCTTGCCTGTGTATCGGCTGGGGACATCTCTGCGATGCTGATCCGCCTCCGCTTGGGATGGTTTCCTGCTGGCTCCGCTGTGAACGGGACTCTCGCGACTGTGTTGGATCCATTATGGATTGAACGTTCACAGTATCATGTTAGACCCGCTCGACATCCATTGCTTTCCTCCTCTCCAAGGTTCTTATAGTCATCATTGTCACCGACGTCCCACTGGGTGTGAGTTTTCCTTGCCCTTATGTGGGCCTACCGAGGATGTCGTAGTGGTTTGTGCAGCCCTTTGAGACACTAGTGATTTAGGGCTATATAAGTAAACATTGATTGATTGATTGATTTATAAAACATCCTTTGGGATGTAGATTCAAGTAAAAGGTCTGGAAATCCTGCTTAAGTTTGAATCTTCCCCATGCGGTCGATCGTCGTCATCATCCTGTTGCCTGCTGCTCCTCACTGACTGAAGGAGCACAAGGGAGGACCGGAGTGAGAGTTATCTGCGCTTCTCAGTCAGCTGCACCCTCCACCACGGCACATTGCATATTGCCAGCAGAGCTGCATGTGTGCGCTGAGATAAGCCTGAGCCCTCTTGCCTGGGCGCTGCAGGCACATAACCCCACAAGGCAGCTTAGCATCACCACACAACCAATGAAGGGGCTTTCTCTTATCCGCTCCTACTTTTTCTTCTTCCAACTGTGCAACATTCTCTCTGTCCATTCTTTGTCTTTGTCCTCTACCTCTCAGGGTTACTCTTTCTGTTTCTTTACCTGCTGGGGTTTACGTGTTCACTATACTCAAAAGTGTGAGGCCTGGGTGGCGGCAGAAAAATTCAGTGTAGGCGTAGCAGCTTGGGAACTATTAGGAGAAAACATACCAATAAACTGTTTAAAGGGGAAGATTATCACAGTTTCAAAAGGGTTAAAAACAATAAAAATCAGTTCCCAGTGGCTTGTTGTATTTTTGGAATTTTTTTTCAATATTTTACCGGTCCCGGAATATCCCTAAATAAAGCTTTAAAATGCCTTATTTTCGCTATCTTCGAAACCACTATCCATGTCCCTGTGACGTCATACAGTTCTGCCAATACAAACTACATGGCGAATACCACAGCAAGATGTAGCGACATTAGCTCGGATTCAGACTCGGATTTCAGCGGCTTAAGCGATTCAACAGATTACGCATGTATTGAAACAGATGGTCGGAGTATGGAGGCAGATAGTGAAAACGAAATTGAAGAAGAAATTGAAGCTATTGACACTATTTGGCCATAGCGTGGGTGTACCTAATGAAGTGGCCCATAGCATGGCTGCCTTATTAGCATCGCCGGTAAAATGTGCGGACCAAACCATCAGGACTTTTGCATCTTGTGACACTGGAGCAACTGAAATCCGTCGATTGGTAAGTGTTTGTTTCGCATTAAATGTGGGTATCTAGTTTCAAATGTACATACAGCTAGCGTACATAGCATGTTAGCATCGATTAGCGTAGCATGTTAGCATCGATTAGCTGGCAGTCATGCCGTGACCAAATATGTCTGATTAGCACATAAGTCAACAACATCAACAAAACTCACTTTTGGGATTTCGTTGACTTTATCGTTGCAAATGCATCTGCAGGTTATCCATACATCTCTGTGTCATGTCTGTCTTAGCATCGCCGGTAAAATGTGCAGACACTTCGGTACATTCAATGGGGGTGTGGTGGCAGATTTTTTGCCAGTGGTGCAACTTGAATCCCTCCCGAGGCATGATGTCTCCAAGGGTCCAAAAAATAGTCGAAAAAACGGAAAATAACAGAGCTGAGACCCGGTGTTTGTAATGTGAAAATGAATATGGCGGGTGTGTTACCTCGGTGACGTCACGTTCTGACGTCATCGCTAAAAGACCGATAAACAGAAAGGCGTTTAATTTGCCAAAATTCACCCATTTAGAGTTCGGAAATCGGTTAAAAAAATACATGGTCTTTTTTGTGCAACATCAAGGTATATATTGACGCTTGCATAGGTTTGGTGATAATGTTCCCCTTTAATAAACAAACAAAACAGAGACTTTCAAGGCCTACTGAAACCCACTACTACCGACTAGTGTTGTGTCGTTCGCGAACGATTCGTTCAAACGAACAAATCTTACTGAACCGAATCACTTCATGAACTGATTCGTTCCTTTCTCAGTTCAGTTGAGCTCCGCCGTGACCATGCCGGTATGAGTGGAACTGGCACATTCTGTGACTCACTGAACCCTCGACGTCGGCGAACAACTCATCATGGGGGCGTGGTAGGGGGACTGAGCGAACGATTCGTTCACTGCGAATTAACGACATGAATCACTCAGTGAACGACAACCCTCTCTTTCTCTGCTCTGCTTGCCCCAATGCCGCCTTTCTCGAAGAAAGAATTACCTATGCTTTTGTTGTTTTTGGCTGTACGAATCGTTCAAATCGCTAAAAGGATAAATGTTACTCCAGAGGTAATTAAAAAGGGAGAAAGAGTGCAAGATTTTGTGAAAAGACGAGAAAAGCCTGCAGCTTACACTCCAGTCCAAGGGAGCAGAGTTAAAGAATGCATGAGTTTGCAGCGATCACTCCGTTCAAAGTGACCGTTAAAGACTTTTAACGGTTATTCCCATTGAAGTATTATCTTGATAATATTTGATTTCTTCAACAACATGTTTGTGTTTCAAAAAGCACCAACTTGGCGAGTCAAAATAAACGACAGCAAATGTCAGCAAAACTTAAAGGCCTACTGAAACCCTCTACTACCGACCACGCAGTCTGATAGTTTATATATCAATGATGAAATATTAACATTGCAACACATGCCAATACGGCCTTTTCAGTCTACTAAATTGCAATTTAAAATTTTACGCGAAGTATCCTGTTGAAAACGTCGTAGTATGATGACGCGTGCACGTGACGTCACGGATTGTAGCGAACATTTCAATCCAGCTCCAATCCCAGCTATAAGTCGTCTGCTTTAATCGCTTAATTACACAGTATTCTGGACATCTGTGTTGCTTAATCTTTTGCAATTTCTTCAATTAATAATGGAGACGTCAAAGAAGAAAGATGTAGGTGAGAAGCAGTGTACTGCGGCCGCCTTTAGCAACACAAACATTGTATTGTTTACATTCGGCTCTTACCGTAGACATGAGCGGAGAGTTTGCATCGTTCCTCCTGCAGCTGTAGACTCTCTTGCCTCCTCCCACCGGCCGCCACCGACCGTCGGATGCTTACTCCGTGGAGGGGGAAAAAAAAAAAAACTCAGCCTGGCTGCCTTGTCTCGTCGAGAAACCTAGCTGCCCTTGGAGACACTGTCGGTCACCACACCCGTGGTCACACCCCCTCCGACTTTCAGGTATGTGCGCCTGAAGTTGGGGTGGCCTATTGTGTATGTATACACTTCACCAGATGACAGGACAGCCTAATAACATTTTCCATAAAGGTTAATAGTATTCTTTTGGCATCCTCAGATAGAAACGGAGAAACATAACTTCATTAAGGGCGGAAAATGTCACCAGTATATTTTTCTTTAACTTTTAATCTTCCCAAATAATGCTCCCAGTATTTTTGGTGTTATGCAGACCATGGTAACGTACCTCAAGTGACTCCTTAGAGCAGGGGGGGGGAACCTATGGCTCTAGAGCCAGAGGTGGCTCTTTTGATGACTGCATCTGGCTCTCAGATACATCTGAGCTGACATTGCTTAACACGATAAATAATGAATAATTCCGCTGGTAATCGGTGTTAAAAATAACGTTCAACATATAAAACATTCTTATGCATTTTAATCCATCCATCCGTTTTCAACCACACCTGTGCAAGAAGTCACATCAATGGTAAAAAGTCCATCCATCCATTTTTCTACCGCTTGTCCCTTTTGGGGTCGCGGGGGTTGCTAGAGCCTATCTCAGCTGCATTTGGGCGGAAGGCGGTGTACACCCTGGACAAGTCGGCACCTCATCACAGGGCCAACACAGATAGACAGACGACATTCACACACTACGGCCAATTTAGTGTTGCCAAAGAAGTATTTTATTTATTATTGGTCAGTTTCAGAATAAAAATTACATAAATTATAAAACTTATACTCTAAAAATGTAGGTCTTACTTAAAAAATGCTTGCATTTAGTTGTATTCAGTGTTAAAACATATGATACGGCTCTCACGGTAACACACTTTAAAGAATTTGGCTTTCATGGCTCTCTGAGCCAAAAAGGTTCCCGACCCCTGCCTTAGAGTTTCACTTTTCACGACCGGAGCTAAAAATGTACTTTATATAAAAAGAGCTTTATGTTGAAAATCTCAGAAGAATGTCTATTGATTTATGCTGGCCATGTTCCCATTGGTCCCACCTGAGAGGAGGACAAAACACACTCTTAATCAATGGCGCATGACACAGGTTAGATTAGATTAGATTAGATAGTACTTTATTTATTCCGTCAGGAGAGTTCCTTCAGGAAAATTACAATTTTCAGCACAATCCCATTCAAGATCAGACAAACATTACAGGGAGACAGAACAGGATCGCTGACGGGTCTGCCGGCTTCCAGCGCCCCTTACAAAAAAGATGACATACAGGTAAACAAGGGGGGGATGGGAGAAAAGAATAGAAGATTAAAATAAAATACTTATACTCTAAAAGGTTGAATATGAGGGAAGGCATGGTTATGGTAAACATCCTTTTATCTCAAAGGTCTTCAAAGGAGATGTTTTTTAAATTGTAACTGACTGACCAGTCCATGGTTCTCGCCCGGAAAAGGGTGGAATGCCATCTCCGGGTTGGGGAGGAGACCCTGCCCCAAATGGAGGAGTTCAAGTACCTAGGAGTCTTGTTCACGAGTGATGGAAGAGTGGATCGTGAGATCGACAGGCGGATCGGTGCGGCGTCTTCAGTAATGCGGACGTTGTACCGATCCGTTGTGGTGAAGAAGGAGCTGAGCCGGAAGGCAAAGCTCTCAATTTACCGGTCGATCTACGTTCCCATCCTCACCTATGGTCATGAGCTTTGGGTCATGACCGAAAGGATAAGATCACGGGTACAAGCGGCCGAAATGAGTTTCCTCCGCCGTGTGGCGGGGCTCTCCCTTAGAGATAGGGTGAGAAGCTCTGCCATCCGGGAGGAACTCAAAGTAAAGCCGCTGCTCCTCCACATCGAGAGGAGCCAGATGAGGTGGTTCGGGCATCTGGTCAGGATGCCACCCGAACGCCTCCCTAGGGAGGTGTTTAGGGCACGTCCAACCGGTAAGAGGCCACGGGGAAGACCCAGGACACGTTGGGAAGACTATGTCTCCCGGCTGGCCTGGGAACGCCTCGGGATCCCCCGGGAAGAGCTAGACGAAGTGGCTGGGGAGAGGGAAGTCTGGGCTTCCCTGCTTAGGCTTTTGCCCCCGCGACCCGACCTCGGATAAGCGGAAGAAGATGGATGGATGGATTTTACCGAAAAAAGGCATGGTTAGCAGGGACATACAGCACGACAAAAGGTGAAGATTTGTGCATGCCAGACAGACACAGACAGATATGCACCTGGAATGAAGAAAAAAAATACCTCAGGCTCTTCAGGCTTTTTCAATGTCACGACCGTCTCTGTGATGTCAGTGCTGACACAAATGTCAGGCATTTGTCATTTCGGAATGTCTCCATACGAAGTGGCTGGGGAGAGGGAAGTCTGGGCTTCCCTGCTTAGGCTGCTGCCCCCGCGACCCGACCTCGGATAAGCGGAAGATGATGGATGGATGGAATGTCTCCAGAGAAAATTCATGGAGTCCGGAAATCAATTCTGGGCTTTTAAGCAGCTCCTTCAACCTTCATGCTCCACATTTACCCGCCCCCAAGGTTAAATGCAGATTTTTATCCTCGATAAAACAGATAGTCATGTGTCATACCTTGTGTTGTCTCAATCCCTAGAAGTGTCCCCAACAAGGAGGTGTGTACAGTGCCTTGGAAAAGTATTTCAGTTTTTTTTCTTTTGCTTTTTTGTGTGTTTCATGTTCATGTGCTAAGACTTTGGTTTGATGAGACAAAAAACATCTTTTTGGCCATCAGATAGGACAGTGGTTCTTAACCTTTTTTCAGTGATGTACCCCCTGTGAACATTTTTTTCATTCAAGTACCCCCAAATCAGAGCAAAGCATTTTTGGTTGAGAAAAAAGAGATAAATAAGTAAAATACAGCATTATGTCATCAGTTTCTGATTCGTTGAAAGCCTACTAAAATGAGATGTTCTTATTTAAACGGGGATAGCAGGTCCATTCTATGTGTCATACTTGATCATTTCGCCATATTGCCATATTTTTGCTGAAAGGATTTAGTAGAGAACATCGACGATAAAGTTCGCAACTTTTGGTCGCTAATAAAAAAGCCTTGCCTTTACCGGAAGTAGCAGACGATGACGTCACCCGTGACGTCCTCACATTGTTTATAATGGGAGCCTCCAGCATCAAGAGCTATTCGGACTGAGAAAACGACAATTTCCCCATTAATTTGAGCGAGGATGAAAGATTTGTGAATGATGATATTGATAGCAAAGGACTAGAAAAAAAAATAAAGTTAAAAAAAAAAGGCGATTGGGGGGATTTTTTTTATTTTTTATTTTTTTAAATAATCAATCCAACAAAACAATACACAGCAATACCATAACAATGCAATCCAATTCCAAAACCAAACCTGACCCAGCAACACTCAGAACTGCAATAAACAGAGCAATTGAGAGGAGACACAAACACCACACAGAACAAACCAAAAGTAGTTTTAACAAAAATTATTATCAACAACATTATCAATATTAGTTATGATTTCAGCATAGCAGTGACTAAAAATCCCTCATTGACATTATCATTAGACATTTATAAAAATAAAAAAAAGAACAATATGTCACAGTGGCTTACACTTGCATGGCATCTCATAAGCTGGACAACACACTGTGTCCAATGTTTTCACAAAGATAAAATAAGTCATATTTTTGGTTTGTTTAATAGTTAAAACAAATTTACATTATTGCAATCAGTTGATAAAACATTGTCCTTTACAAATATAAAAGAGTTTTAGAAAACTCTACTACTGTGCGTGCATGTCAGCAGACTGGGGTAGATCCTGCTGAAGTCCTATGTATTGAATAAACACAGAATCCTTTTAAATCGGGGAAAAATCGTTTTTGAATCATGTTGAATTGGAAAAAAAAAATTAATTTTGAATCGAATCGTGACCCCAAGAATCGATATTGAATTGAACCGTGAGACACCCAAAGATTCACAGCCCTATAACTTACTCACAGTTTAAATAATATTAAAGCATGTGTTAATCAGAAAGATTATTTATTTAACACATAGACCTTGGGCTGATTATAAAATAAATAGTAATCGAATATACTGTATAAGAAGGCACTCATAAGTAACTGATGGAAAATACATTTACATAAAATGATGTAGTACTAAAATAAATCAATAGTAATAATATGTTTCATAAGCAAACTGTCAATAAAATTTAAGTGCAAATGAAAATAGCTTCACAACTTAAATAATCATTTTTGTGCTTAAGAAACTTCTCAATGATTGTTTGTTTTAGATCACTGGTTCTTAACCTGGGTTCGATCGAACCCTATGGGGTTCAGTGAGTCGGCCTCAAGGGTTCGGTGGAGCCTCCGCCGCTGAGGTCAAGACACACCCGACTCATCGTGTAAATACAAACTTCTCCCTATCGGCGTATTTTGGATACCCCCAAACAATCTTCCCTCTAATTTTTAATCTGATTTGCAGGTGTGTAATTTGTTGTTAGATCATTCACTGTGTTGGTTTGGTTATTTGAACAAGGTGACGTTAACGCACGGTTCATTTTGTGCACAAGTAAAAAAAAAAACAGATAACTTTGTCTTAAATTTGAAAAAAAAAAGAATTTTATTTTTCACCATTAGAATGTAGTGTGGTTCAGTACCTCCAACAAGGTTAAAGGGGAACATTATCACAATTTCAAAAGGGTTAAAAACTATAAAAATCAGTTCCCAGTGGCTTGTTGTATTTTTTGATTTTTTTTCAAAATTTTACCAGTCCCGGAATATCCCTAAATAAAGCTTTAAAGTGCCTTATTTTTTCTATCTTCGAAACCACTATCCATTTCCCTGTGACGTCACACAGTGCTGCCAATGTAAACAAACAATGGGAATACCACACCAAGATATAGCGACATTAGCTCGGATTCAGACTTGGATTTCAGCCGCTTAAGCGATTCAACAGATTACGCATGTATTGAAACAGATGGTTGGAGTATGAAAGTATTGAAGAAGAAACTGAAGCTATTGAGCAAATAGATATTGACGCTATTTATAGCCATAGCATGGCCGAATAGTTGCGTTAGCATCGCCGGTAAAATGTGCGGAGCAAACGATCAGGACTTTCGCATCTTGTGACACTTGAGCAACTTAAATCCTTCGATTGGTAATTGTTTGTTTCGCGTTAAATGTGGGTGGAAGGAAACGTAATATAGTTGCAAATGCATCTGCAGGTTACCCATACATCTCTGTGCCATGTCTGCTTTAGCACCGCCGGTAAATAGCATGTTAGCATCGATTAGCTGGCAGTCACGCCGCGACCAAATATGTCTGATTAGCACATAAGTCAATAACATCGACAAAACTCACCTTTGTGATTTCGTTGACCTTATCGTTTGAAATGCATCTCCAGGTTATCCATACATCTCTGTGCCATGTCTGCTCTAGCACTGCCGGTAAATAGCATGTTAGCATTGATTAGCGTAGCATGTTAGCATCGATTAGCATAACATGTTAGCATCGATTAGCTGGCAGTCATGCCGCAACCAAATATGTCTGATTAGCACATAAGTCAATAACATCGACAAAACTCACCTTTGTGATTTCGTTGACTTTATCGTTGCAAATGCATCTGCAGGTTATCCATACATCTCTGTGCCATGTCTGTCATCGCCGGTCAAATGTTGAGACACTCCAGCACATTCAACGGGGGTCTGGCGGCAGACACTTTGGCATCTTCGGGCCAGTGGTGTAACTTGAATCCCTCCCTGTTAGTGTTGTTACACCCTCCGACAACACACCGACGAGGCATGATGTCTCCAAGGTTCCAAAAAATAGTCGAAAAAATGGAAAATAACAGAGCTGAGACTCGTGTGTGTAATGTGTAGAAAATGAAAATGGCGACTGTATTACCTCGGTGACCTCACGTTCTGACGTCATCGCCACAGAGCAATAAACAGAAAGGCGTTTAATTCGCCAAAATTCACCCATTTAGAGTTCGGAAATCGGTTAAAAAAATATATGGTCTTTTTTCTGCAACATCAAGGTATATATTAACGCTTACATAGGTCTGGTGATAATGTTCCCCTTTAAGAACCACTGTTTTAGATTGTCATTAATGCCACAAGTGGTGTAAAAGTGTATTACAACTGACTACTTCTACGGACCACAGCTGAAAAACTGATATTTTTTGGCGGCCCAACAATGTTGGTTCTGGTTAAGAAACACTGTTTTTAGGGCACCAAGAAATACGTGTTTAGTCAAGTTTAAGAAGTGTAGATGGACCCATGTTACATCAGAAGGTAAGCAGTCATACCAGCAAATGAACGAGTGGAAACTCAGTTTAAGAACTTAACTGGTTCTTCAAACAGGGTTCGTAAATAGAAAAGTTTGTCTACTGAAACTAATTTCATAAGAAACAATGTAAATATGAAAATTGGAGTCCATGCTCAACACAATTTTAGTTAAGGTTTTTACACCTTGAACCCTGCGATGAGGTGGCGGCTTGTCAAGGGTGTACCCCGCCTTCCGCCCAATTGTAGCTGAGATAGGCACCAGCGCCCCCCGTGACCCCAAAAGGGAATAAGCGGTAGAAAATGGATGGATGGAACACTATATAAAGTGCTATACAGTACTGTACATATCAAACAAACACGTACACACACGGAGAAGCCACTATGGTGCCCTCCCAAACGATCATAAATCCTTAAAGGGGAACATTATCACCAGACCTATGTAAGCGTCAATATATACCTTGATGTTGCAGAAAAAAGACCATATGTTTTTTTAACCGATTTCCGAACTCCAAAAGGGTGAATTTGGCAATTTAAACGCCTTTCAATTGATAGCCTGTCGAGCGATGACCTTTCACCCGTGACGTCACAACATGAAGCAATCCGCCATTTTCTCAATCTTATTACACACACCAAGTCAAATCAGCTCTGTTATTTTCCGTTTTTTCGACTGTTTTCCCGTACCTTGGAGATCATGCCTCGTGGATATCCTGCGACACTCAAAGCAAATGCATCTCCAACAATAAAGTCAACGAAATATGCAATATTGGAAAATAGACCACCACTGAATCTGCCCGAGTGCGAGCTATTCAGGGACGACGGCAGTCTCTTCCCGCAGACGAGCGAGGTAAACCCCCTGGATATGATTTATGCCACTTCTTTTTCTGTCTCATTTTGTCCACCAAACTTATAAGGTTGTGCATGAATGCACAAAGGTGAGTTCTGTTGATGTTATTGATTTATGTGAAGTGTGCTAATCAGACATATTTGGTCACGGCATGACTGCAAGCTAATCGATGCTAACATGCTATTTAGGCTAGCTGTATGTACATATTCCATCATTATGCCTCCACCCACATTTAATGCCAAACAAACACATACCAATCGTTGGTTAGAAGGCGATCGCCGAATTCGTTCGCGCTTCCTCCCGTGCCACTGTTTGTCGTGATATGGCTCAATAGCTTCGGTTTTTTCTTCAGTTTTCTTTTTTGGTACCTGCCTCCACACTCCAACCATCCGTTTCAATACATGCGTAATCTGTATGTACATATTCCATCATTATGCCTCCACCCACATTTAATGCCAAACAAACACATACCAATCGTTGGTTAGAAGGCGATCGCCGAATTCGTCCGCGCTTCCTCCCGTGCCGCTGTCTGTCGTGATATGGCTCAAAAGCTTCAGTTTTTTCTTCAGTTTTCTTTTTCGGTACCTGACTCCACACTCCAACCATCCGTTTCAATACATGCGTAATCTGTGGAATCGCTTACGGCGCTGAAATCCGAGTCTGTATCCGAGCTATTATCGCTATACCTTTCTGTGCTATCCGCCATGTTTTTTTCTGTGTGATCACGCTGTGACGTCACAGGATAATGGACGGGTGGATATAACGACGGTTAAAATCAGGTACTTTAATGGGTAAAATTTTGAGAAAAACTTTGAAATATAAAATAAGCCACTGGGAACTGATTTTTATTGGTTTTAACCCTTCAGAAATTGTGATAATGTTCCCCTTTAACTTTAACAACCATATTGCTACGGTAATAAACATTTTAAAAAGTAAAATCCAGGACCCGAATGAAAGGTGCAGACGGACAGGCGGAGAGAGAAAGACGGGGAATCGGGTCAAAATTTTTGCTTTCTCAAAATATCATTTTGTCGTTGTTTTTGTTAATGTTTACAAAGTCTGGGAATAATTCACTGGACACAGAAGGACTAAGGGGGCAAAAAACAAATAATTTAAATTGGTATGGTAAATTTAGCTTTAGTTTAAAATGTTTATGAATTCGATAAATAAAGCTCCTTGGCAAGCGGTCCAAAATGAATGTACAGATGTATGGTTTTATTTTTTAAAGACATAAATGGCTGAAACATTCAAGGGAATTAAATACTTTTGCAAGGACCTGTAGCCGTTTCCTGGTATTTGACAAAACAATACAGCGATATATTTCTGTCCTGCAGTGCAAACAATGTAAGGAAAGAAGCCAGCTGCTGAATTTACTGCAGTGCTACAGAAAGAAAAATATTTGTATGCAGTATATTGGTGCTGCTGGTGTAATTACACGGACTGGGGAGGGTCTCCTGGTGGCTCCCTTCTTGATGGCTTCAATTTATAAATGCCACAGAGCTAGTAATCTCACTGTTTCCCCACTTAGTTTAGAAAAGGCTCTCGCCATCCTCTGGCTAAGATTGATTACATATACCTCAAATGAAGAGTAAGCAGTTTTCCACCGTCAAACCCTAAGACCAGCCCTTGTATTGATTCATTTTGCAGCACAGGGAAAACAAGATCTGCCACTTCAAATAACTGTTGGTATTAGTTTTCCTTCACCTCATGAATAGATTTATCATTTAAAAAATACAAGTTTTTTTAGTTTTCAATGGCTATGTGCACATAAAATAAAATGTCAATGTTGTAAGCACTCATTGCAAGGTATTAATCTTAAATCAGAAATTTTATGACCGAAATAATCAATTACTTCACACCTCATCGCTGAATGAAAATCCTTACGTGCCCAATATTTGTCATCACACACAAATTGGCAGAATGTTTTTTAATCCTCATGTCTCCATTCTAAAATATTCCCGAGGCATTTTAATGGATTGCAACTGGACTGTTCACTTTGTCTTAGAACAGGGGCGCTCAGACTTTTTCTGCAGGTGAGCTACTTTTCAATTGACCAAGTCGAGGAGATCTACCTCATTCCTATTTGTGAATTATGTTTATATAGCGCTTTTTCTCTAGTGACTCAAAGCGCTTTTCGTTTCTCTAAACCCAATATCTCATTTTTCCATTTAAACCAGTGTGGGTGGCACTGGGAGCAGGTGGGTAAAGTGTCTTGCCCAAGGACACAACGGCAGTGGCTAGGAAGGCGGAAGCGGGCCTCGAACCCGCAACCCTCAAGTTGCTGGCACGGCCACTCTACCAACCGAGCTATACCGCCCCAATTTATTTATAATTTATATTTATTTATTTATGAAAGAGACATTTTTGTTAACAAGTTAATGGTGTTTAATGATAATACAAGCATGTTTAACACATATAGATTCCTTTCTTTCATGAAGACAAGAATATAAGTTGGTGTATTACCTGATTCTGATGACTTGCATTGATTGGAATTAGACAGTGGTGTTGATAACGTCCGCATTTTCAAATGGAGGAAAAAAAAAGTCCTCCTTTCTGTCCAATACCACATGAAAGTGGTTGGATTTGGCATCTCATTTGTCCAACTTGCATACTCCTTTTTAAACACTTTGTTATGAGAGTAGCATATGTGTGTGGCCCTTTAATGTCTGGCAGCAGGTGAGTGACGTCAGTGAGTGTGCGGGTGGGCAAGCAAGTGAGAAAGCGGTCGCTGAGGGCGGGGGAGAAATACATTGGCATCAAACTCCGTAGCTTGTGCACGCTAGCTTTCTGAGACTCTTATTTTGTTAGCACAGGCAGGATGAAACAGGTCTTTTATGGCGAAGACAGGAACTGTGCAGTCGGTCTTTAGAGTTTTGACAGTAGGTACGGAGTCTCTAGAAATAAAATGTGTTTCTCCGCGTCCGCCCTGTTAGTGATTTTTTTCTTAAATATGAGCTCGCAGCAGCCAGCGTCATCTCACAAGATCCTCGGGTGCCGAGAATGTCAAACAACTGACGAAAGTGAAGTCTTGGTATGATTGATGATTGCTCATTTTTATGTCTATTTTTTAATGCCTGGCTTGAGATCGACTGACACACCCTCCGAGATCGACCAGTCGATCGCGATCGACGTAATGCCCACCCCTGTCTTAGAAGATTTTTTTCATCCGATCAGACTTGGTCACTTCATGCTCATAGACTTCGATTGGTCAGATCTACCGTATTTTTCGGACTATAAGTTACAGTTTTTTTCATAGTTTGGCCAGGGCTGCGACTTATACTCAGGAGCGACTTATGTGTGAAATTATTAACACATTACCGTAAAGTATAAAATAATATAATTTAGCTCATTCATGTAAGAGACTAGACGTAAAAGATTTCATGGGATTTATCGATTAGGAGTGACAGATTGTTTGGTAAACGTATAGCATGTTCTATATGTTATAGTTATTTGAATGACTCTTACCATAATATGTTACGTTAACATACCAGGCACCTTCTCAGTTGGTTATTTATGAGTCATATAACGTACACTTATTCAACCTGTTGTTCACTATATTTTATTTTAAATCGCCTTTCAAATGTCTATTCTTGGTGTTGGGTTTTATCAAATAAATTTCCCCCAAAAATGCGACTTATACTCACTCCAGTGCGACTTATATATGTTTTTTTTCCTTCTTTATTATGCATTTTCAGCAGGTGCGATTTATACTCCGAAAAATACGGTACTAGATTAGATTGAACTGGTCAAATCTAATCAAGGACTAGATCTGACCAATCAGAGATTATATTGGTGAGATCTGACATATCATGCTCATAAGCTTTGATTGTTCAGATGTAGTCTTGGTTTTCAATTGGTCAAATCCTGTCATGTATTAGATCAGAACAATCTGAGTCTATGAGCATGAATTGATCAAGCCCGCTGTGATGAGGGCTTCACGGTGGCAGAGGGGTTAGTGCATCTGCCTCACAATACAAAGGTCCTGCAGTCCTGGGTTCAATCCCAGGCTCGGGATCTTTCTGTGTGGAGTTTGCATGTCCTCCCCGTGAATGCGTGGGTTCCCTCCGGGTACTCCGGCTTCCTCCCACTTCCAAAGACATGCACCTGGGGATAGGTTGATTGGCAACACTAAATTGGCCCTAGTGTGTGAATGTTGTCTGTCTATCTGTGTTGGCCCTGCGATGAGGTGGCGACTTGTCCAGGGTGCTCCGCGCCTTCCGCCCGATTGTAGCTGAAATAGGCGCCAGCGACCCCAAAAGGGAGAAAATGGATGGATGGATGGATGCTCTGATGAGAGGAAAAATGTATTTTAAAGCAAACTAAGCAGTCCAGTTGCGGTCGATTGAATGCCCTAAGAAAACAATAACCTGGACGAACGACAATATATAAAAATAAGGACAAAAAAAATTGACTTCACACATTTTCTGTACAATATTTAACAGTATTATGATGGCAAATTCAATATTCTTAATTTTGTTCGGTCAGAACTCCAAAAAGCTTGGCCCTAGTGTGTGAATGTGAGTGTGAATGTTGTCCGTCTATCTATGTTGGCCCTGTGATGAGGTGGCGACTTGTCCAGGATGTACCCCGCCTTCCGCCCGAATGCAGCTGAGATAGGCTCCAGGCCCCTCCGCGACCCCGAAAGGGACAAGTGGTAGAAAATGGAGAAAAAAAAATGATAGTTCATGCAGAAGTCAATTCTGATGTTACCGTTCTTCACTGTTGGTTACCATGCCTTCCCTCAAATCTCGCTAAATCTTCAATGTCTAAAGAGTAATTGTGTTCCCTAGGAGATAGTTTAATTGCTAAGGAAGACTTGAAAGGTACCTTTGTAGCTGTTAGAAAGCATTCCCCCACAGTTTGCAGGCATACTGTGATCCGGCTTAATCTGAAAGCATTGCTGTGTTTTACAGAGCCTCCAACATAGCTCTAAACTGTTTTTTTTTTATATACCCCGCAGACCTCACACAACCTGAAAAGAACTGAAGTAATGTGTTTGCTGGATGAGACTACTGGAGACTAGAATATGACTACTAAAAACCCACTGGCTGATTACATTGTGTCTGAACTCTTTTTGGGTTTGATGTGCTTGACTGTCAACCATTACGTAATGTAGTCCATCTTCCCTTTAAATTAAGATGAAATGAAAGGATCCAATTTCCTGTGACCATAAATTGGTATAAGTGGTATCAAAATATAATTGGTAGATGGATGGATGAAGGCAGATCAGTATAGCACAGTGGTTCTCAAATGGGGGTACTTGAAGGTATGCCAAGGGGTACATGAGATTTTTTTTAAATATTCTAAAAATAGCAGCAATTCAAAAATCCTTTATAAATATATTTATTGGATAATACTTCAACAAAATATGAATGTAAGTTCATAAACTGTGAAAAGAAATGCAACAATGCAATATTCAGTGTTAACAGCTATTTTTTTAGTGGACATGTTCCATAAATATTGATGTTAAAGATTTCTTTTTTTGTAAAGAAATGTTTAGAATTAAGTTGATGCATCCAGATGGATCTCTATTACAATCCCCAAACGCTGTTTCAAAAAGAAGTACCGAAGAAATACGATGAGGAAAGAGAGTGATGCCCTCAGCACAGAGCCATGGAAGAGAGGTGTATGGTCGGAGAGTGTTTGGGCCCGTGTGTGTGTGTGTGTGTGTGTGTGTGTGTGTGTGTGTGTGTGTGTGTGTGTGTGTGTGTGTGTGTGTGTGTGTGTGTGTGTGTGTGTGTTTTGTCTCGTCTTGTCTTGTCTCTTGGTATTGTTGGGGCGGTGTAGCTCGGTTGGTAGAGTGGCTGTGCCAGCAACTTGAGGGTTGCAGGTTCGATTCCCGGTTCCGCCATCCTAGTCACTGCCGTTGTGTCCTTGGGCAAGACACTTTACCCAATTGCTCCCAGTGCCACCCACACTGGTTTAAATGTAACTTAGATATTGGGTGTCACTATGTAAAGCGCTTTGAGTCATTAGAGAAAAGCGCTATATAAATATAATTCACAATTCACATTGTTAGTGTACAGGAGTTGTTCTTGTTTTGTTTAGAGTATTTTTTTTGTATTATATTGTTTATGTCAAATGTGGAATGAGTGAGAGGGGTTGGGCTATTATAAGCAGCTGCTTCATCCAACCCCTTTTCAAGCCTTGCATAAATATCTTTGCCAATATGTAAAAAAAAAACAAAAAAACTGTGTTTAGTTGTACTGTGCAGGTTTGAAATAAATATTTCAATTCAAAGAGGGCTCTTTAAGTTGATGATTACTTCTATGGGTAGACATCTTTATTTATAATTGAACCACTTGTTTATGCTATTTTTTTTGCTTCACGGTGGCAGAGGGGTTAGTGCGTCTGCCTCACAATACGAAGTTCCTGCAGTCTTGGGTTCAAATCCAGGCTTGGGATCTTTCTGTGTGGAGTTTGCATGTTCTCCCCGTGAATGCGTGGGTTCCCTCCGGGTACTCCGGCTTCCTCCCACTTCCAAAGACATGCACCTGGGGATAGGTTGATTGGCAACACTAAATTGGCCCTAGTGTGTGAATGTGAGTGTGAATGTTGTCTGTCTATCTGTGTTGGCCCTGCGATGAGGTAGCGACTTGTCCAGGGTGTACCCTGCCTTCCGCCCGATTGTAGCTGAGATAGGCGCCAGCGCCCCCCGCAACCCCTAAAGGGAATAAGCGGTAGAAAATGGCACTTGTTTATTTTTATATTATTTTTATATCTTTTTTCCAAATAGTTCAAGAAAGACCGCTACAAATGAACAATATTTTGCACTGTTATACAATTTAATAAATCAGAAACTGATGACATAGTGCTGTATTTTACTTTTGTATCTCTTTTTTTCAACCAAAAATGCGTTGCTCTGATTAGGGGGTACTTGAATGAAAAAAATGTTCACAGGGGGTACATCACTGAAAAAAGGTTGAGAACCACTGCATTAGAGGGAACATTGTTGGGTCTTCCCCGTGGCCAACTACAAGTTGAGTTTATACCAAAAAGGATACATGGATGATACTGCAGAGGATTGGGAGAATGTCATGTGGTCAGATGAAACCAAAATAGAACCTTTTGGTATAAACTCAACCCGTCGTGTTTGGAGGAAGAAGAATACTGAGTTGCATCCCAAGAACACCACACCTACTGTGAAGCATGGGGGTGGAAACATCATGCTTTGGGGCTGTTTTTCTGCTAAGGGGACAGGACGATTGATCCGTGTTAAGGAAAGAATGAATGGGGCCATGTATCGTGAGATTTTGAGCCAAAACCTCCTTCCATCAGTGAGAGCTTTGAATGGTTGACCAAATACTTATTTTCCACCATAATTTACAAATAAATTCTTTAAAATTCCTACAATGTGAATTCCTAGATTTTTTTTCACACTCTGTCTCTCACAGTTGAAGTGTACCTATGATGAAAATTACAGACCTCTGTCATCATTTTAAGTGGGAGAACTTGCACAATCGGTGGCTGACTAAATACTTTTTTTTGCCCCACTGTATATTTTTTATTATCAATTGTGATGAATATTTAATGGACCACAATGGAAACTAGCCTTTTGGCTTTTTGTGCAATCCATTTCCCTTTTTTAAGTAATACATGGATTAAATTATTCAATAGGTCAATAAACTTCTCAATCAATCAAGTATTTACAGTAATAAACAACTATTTTGCTGTAAAACAAGCATTTTTAGCAGTTAAAGCAAGTAAACTTGCCAACCGTGTGCATGACTCATCCACAATCACCTTCAGCCCTGTTTTCCTAGCTCCTTATCCTCTTCTAGCCCCCTTTTTTTTTATTAGAATGTCTCAAATCTTCCCATTGCACATGCTCCAGGCCCACATTTGCTATGCACTGGTTTATCCAAGAGGAAGAGTAGCTGGAGGACAGGATTTAGTCGGCCAGAGCGGTACGCTGTCTTCTCACACGGGTCATTGCTCTTTGGACGTTCACGAAATGGCAAAGCTCTGGAAAAGTGTGGCAAAAAAAAAAAGAAGCAAATAATCAGGTTTGAAAGACCTCTTGTTTGTATACTAAGCCTGAGTTGACGTATTGTACAGCTGGCATTAATAAACAACCAAAACGTGACGTTATGTTTTCCTAATCCAATACCATTGGATCCTTCCGATATCTCCCATTTCTTAGACTGAATAGAGACAACACTTGTGTGTTTTGTAAGGTCATGACTGCCGCCCTCAAGTTCATCACAGTTGGTATTTGGGGACTCGTGCATCAGGCGGGCATGATGGGTTTTGTGCAGGCTGTGGGCATTATTGTGCCACACTCAGTTGGCTCCTCTCTCTATGAATGTGCATTAGTATTTCCTGCAGGATTATTGTTTATCTGTCCATCCTGATCTGAATGAATGAATGAAATAAGTTTATGTCGGTCATATAATCAATCAAATCAAATCAATCAAATCGTGTGATCAGTTTTACAGTACATGTTATATGTATACAATAATGCACATTTACACACGAAAGAAAAGAAAAGAAAAAGAATGACCAAAAAAGGAATAGGCTGAAGCCAAAGCTTATATTTGCCTATCCTATACCTTCACAGAAAATTACATTGCCTGGAACATCAACATAAAAAAATAAATCAATCAAAAATCAATGGGATGAAATTAATTGTGACTATATTTTATAATCTTCAATTATTTCACCTTTCAATGTTTTCTTAAACCTTACCAAAGAAGTGCATGTCTTCAGCTCATCACTGAGCTTGTTCCACCATTTAACTCCTAAAACTGTAATACATTTGTATTTTATATTTGTTCTCGCTTTACCTATTTCAAAAATCGATATCCCCGTAAATTTTAGTTTTCTCCTCTTAAATGAAATAGCCTGAGAATACAAGCTGGAAGGCTGTTGTTTTTTACTCGAAACATAATTTCCATTGTTTTTAAAAACACAATGTCTGAAAATTTTAATACATTTGAACTCATGAATAATGGATTGGTATGTTCATAGTAGCAGGCTTTGTGTATTATTCTAATGACCCTTTTTTGAAATTTTATTATTGGGTCTATGTTTGTTTTATAAACATTTCTCCAAATTTCAACACAATACGTTAAATATGGAAAAATAAAAGAATTATACAACATATGCAGGCATGTCTTATTCAGCATGTGTCTTACTTTATAAAGAATAGCAATAGATTTGGATATTTTTCCTTTTATATATTCAATATGCGGTTTCCAACACAGTTTATGATCAATTACTATTCCCAAGAATAGAAAGAAAAGAAACACAAATCTATCTCCAGCTCCTGGATTTATCTTTTATTAAAGTAGAAATTGGCTTCTGTGCTTCTCTATTAATCAGTTTGACTACACCATGAGAGTTTACAGTGTAATGCAGGGGCGCTCACACTTTTTCTGCAGGCGAGCTACTTTTCAATTGACCAAGTCGAGGAGATCCACCTCATTCCTATTTATAATTTATATTTATTTATTTATGAAAGAGACATTTTTTTTAACAAGTTAATGGTGTTTAATGATAATACAAGCATGTTTAACACACATAGATTCCTTTCTTTCATGAAGACAAGAATATAAGTTGGTGTATTTGATTCTGATGACTTGCATTGATTGGAATTAGACAGTGGTGCTGATAACGTCCGCATTTTCAAATGGAGGAAAAAAAAAAGTCCTCCTTTCTGTCCAATACCACATGAAAGTGGTTGGATTTGGCATCTCATTTGTCCAACTTGCATACTCGTTTTTAAACACTTTGTTATGAGAGTAGCATATGTGTGTGGCCCTTTAATGTCTGGCAGCAGGTGAGTGACGTCAGTGACTGTGCGGGTGGGCAAGCAAGTGAGAAAGCGGTCGCTGAGGGCGGGGGAGAAATACATTGGCATCAAACTCCGTAGCTTGTGCACGCTAGCTTTCTGAGACTCTTATTTTGTTAGCACAGGCAGGATGAAACAGGTCTTTTATGGTGAAGACAGGAACTGTGCAGTCGGTCTTTAGAGTTCTGACAGTAGGTACGGAGTCTCTAGAAATAAAATGTGTTTCTCTGCGTCCGCCCTGTTAGTGATTTTTTTCTTAAATATGAGCTCGCAGCAGCCAGCGTCATCTCACAAGATCCTCGGGTGCCGAGAATGTCAAACAACTGGCGAAAGTGAAGTCTTGGTATGATTGATGATTGCTCATTTTTATGTCTATTTTTTAATGCCTTGCTTGAGATCGACTGACACACCCTCCGAGATCGACCAGTCGATCGCGATCGACGTAATGCCCACCCCTGTCTTAGAAGATGCAATGGATGTTAATTACTTGTTTCAAATCCCTAACTGCTTTGAAATCATGTATTTTTTTTAGCCGAGCACAACCTTAGCATGTCTGCCGTGTTTATAGCTCCAAAGTGCTCAAAAATCGATTGACATTCAAATAGGGATTATTTTTTTCCGCTTCTAAAAACATTGATTTTCGAGAAACGATTGGAAAAAAATTCAATATACATATCTTTTTTAAGAATCAATTTTCGGTTAAACAAAAAAAAAACTAAGGCTGTCAAGTGGTTATTTTTTTAAATCAAATTAATCACACTCTTAAATTGCAATTTATCATGTTTAATCACAGGGTGTTATTTATTTATATAAAAAATAGTTTAAGAAAAAAAAACAATATTTAAATACAAATGCAATTTGGTAGTCAGAATGTCACTGTTTTACTGAACTGCAAGTCATTGATTTACTCATCAATCGATCTCTTCTCAGTTGCTTTGTACAATTCCATCCTAAATATTGTAAAAGTGGGATTGGGTTGGAGTTGCTTTTTTTTTTTTTGTTAGATTGATTTACGTTGTGTGATTTTTTTCAAATAAAGTCTAAAAAAAAAAAAAGATTTTAAAAGGCCAACACTATACGTATTAGTCATACGTCAACAGCCAAAATGAGCTTTGTAACTTCTAAACCTGTTTTGAAAATGTTTTATTACTCACCTATTAATATTTATATACCAAATATTATATTACAAGAACTGTGTTGAGTTACAAAAATCAATTTTTAATCCAAACAGATCATGAGATGCCCAACGATTTCCACCCCTAAGGTCTGTAACATGAACCTTTGTAAAGCAAATAATAGAAATAATTGGACATGTGGAACGAATCCAGGAACTGACAGTAGATGTGTGTTTCATCAAATATTCACTATTTACAGTGTATTGCAGGGGTGCCCACACTTTTTCTGCAGGCGAGCTACTTTTCAATTGACCAACTTGAGGGGATCTACCTCATTTATATATATCATTTATATTTATTTATTTAGAAAAGAGACATTTTTGTAAACAAGTTAAATGTGTTTAATGATAATACAAGCATGTGTAACACATATAGATGTCTTTCTTTCACGAAGACAAGAATATAAGTTGGTGTATTACCTGATTCTGATGACTTGCATTGATTGGAATCAGACAGTAATGATGAGAACGCCCACATTTTCAAATGGAGGAGAAAAAAAGGTGTCCTTTCTGTATAATACCACATGAAAGTGGTTGGTTTTTGGCATCTAATTCATCCAGCTTCCATACACTTTACAAGAAAAACATTGGCGGCAAATTCCGTAGCTTGCTTGATTGACATTCACGGCACCCGAGGGTCTTGTGAGATGACGCTGGCTGCTGCCAGTTCATTATTATGAAAAAATGACAGAGAGGAAGGCGAGAAACACTTTTTATTTCAACAGACTTTCGCGCCGTCCCTTCCGTCAAAACTCTAAAGGCCGACTGCACATTTCCTATCTTCACAATAAAAGCCCTGCTTCATGCTGCCTGCGCTAACAAAATAAGAGTCTCGGAAAGCTGGCGTGCACAAGTGATGTGCACGCCAGCTTTCTGAGGGATCGCTTGTGCACGCCAGTTTTCCAAGACTCTGTATTTAGTTAGCGATGAAAATTGTACATTTGGCAATCTCTCATTAAGAGATTTTAATCTTCGATCGCTGTGAGACGACATCATTGTTGCAACTGCCTGCTGGCAAGCTTTTATTCAGAGAGGTGGAGCTTCACTTCCATGTTTAGATGCAGTTTACTGCGTTGATAACATGGCATGTAGATTGTTACATTGGCTGGTTTCATAAAATAGAATAAAAGCTCAGCAGAAATGAAAGACATAGGCAGGAAGTCTTTATAATTCTTTATTCATGTCGTCGTAAAAACATCAAGACAACCGCTTCTCAAACCAATCATACACTTCCTGCGTCACAATGATAGCGTTATGAGTCACATCTGCTACAGTAACAAAATGAAAAATGCCTTTTACGACAATAACGCTTTGAATGTCAAATATGTTTTGTAATGTAATCTGTGATATTTCAAGTTGAATAAATGTCAGTACATCAGTTGAAGAATATAGAGGAGAACTTTTTGTGGCAGAATGAAAAAAAGTGTATATTCTTGTTTAACATGCTTTGGTTGGTGGTGGTCAATTACAGAATGTTTAGCAGGCTGAATATTACAATTTATTTGTTATGATTCGCCGCCCGGATCATGCATGGTTTTGGTTTTTGAGTCCTTTTGTGTTTTTTCGATCGTTTTGGACTCTTCCTGTTCTTAGTTCTTGCACTTCCTGGTTTGTCTTGTTGCCATGGTTTCTGATTTGTCCCACCTCCTCTTGTTTTACGCGCACCGGAGTCTTGATTATTGCATCAGTATTTAAGCCTGCCTTTTTTATGTACTCGTCCTCGTCTCGTAAGTTTTGCTACACGCAATCGATGACTTCGTGGACTCCCCTCTATGGTAACATACTGTTTTGGACTTGCTGGTTTTCTCGATAAGCTCGCTGTTTTCCTAGCTCACATGCTAGCTCCTTGTTTTGCCAGTTGTGCCTCGAGCAAGTGTTCTGTTTGCTTCTCTAGCTCACATGCTAGTAGCTCTTTGTTTGCCTTTTCTGCCTTAGCACCAGGGTTTTTGTTCCTAGTCTCTTTAGTTTTAATAAATCAATATTTCTTACCTGTACGCTGTGTCCATCTTGGAAGAAGCACCACTCGCATCACGATGCCACAAAGTCGTCACATTATTAATCCATAAAGACTTTTGCAGCAAACAAAATACCGCTAACTAGAGTTTGCATGTTCCGGGTACTCCGGCTTCCTCCCACCTCCAAAGACATGCACCTGGGGATAGGTTTATTGGCCACACTAAATTGGCCGTAGTGTGTGAATGTTGTCTGTCCAGGGTGTACCCCGCCTTCCACCAGAATGCAGCTGAGATAGGCTCCAACTTTCCCCGCGACCCCTAAAGGGATAAGCGGTAGAAAATGGATGTATGGATAGTACAACATGCAATGTACAGGAAATTAGAAGCATTTATTTTGGGACAATCAAACCATGATCGTAACAATCAACATTTTGTGTTATTAATGCGTGGACCTGGGATCTAAACATGGAAGTGTAGCTCCTCCTCTCAATGCAAGTGCTCTTAAAGCAATAATAAAAAGTCTGTTTTCTTACAGAATACAAACTCTGGCAAGACACCAAAGCACTTCAAGTATTTTTCCAAATAACTTTTATTGTCTTTAAAAGCGTTTGTATGTCCATTTTGTCTTGAGCTTTAATCAATCAATCAATCAATCAATGTTTACTTATATAGCCCTAAATCACTAGTGTCTCAAAGGGCTGCACAGACCACCACGACATCCTCGGTAGGCCCACATAAGGGCAAGGAAAACTCACACCCAGTGGGACGTCGGTGACAATAATGACCCAGTGGGACGTCGGTGACAATGATGACTATGAGAACCTTAGAGAGGAGGAAAGCAATGGATGTCGAGCGGGTCTAACATGATACTGTGAAAGTTCAATCCACAATGGATCCAACACAGTCGCGAGAGTCCAGTCCAAAGCGGATCCAACACAGCAGCGAGAGTCCCGTTCACAGCGGAGCCAGCAGGAAACCATCCCAAGCGGAGGCGGACCTGCAGCGCAGAGATGTCCCCAGCCGATACACAGGCGAGCAGTACATGGCCACCGGATCGGACCGGACCCCCTCCACACGGGAGAGTGGGACATAGAAGAAAAAGAAAAGAAACGGCAGATCAACTGGTCTAAAAAGGGAGTCTATTTAAAGGCTAGAGTATACAAATGAGTTTTAAGCTGAGACTTAAATGCTTCTACTGAGGTGGCATCGCGAACTGTTACGGGGAGGGCATTCCAGAGTACTGGAGCCCGAACGGAAAATGCTCTATAGCCCGCAGACTTTTTTTGGGCTTTGGGAATCACTAATAAGCCGGAGTCCTTTGAACGCAGATTTCTTGCCGGGACATATGGTACAATACAATCTGCAAGATAAGATGGAGCTAGACCGTGTAGTATTTTATACGTAAGTAGTAAAACCTTAAAGTCACATTTTAAGTGCACAGGAAGCCAGTGCAGGTGAGCCAGTACAGGCATAATGTGATCAAACTTTCTTGTTCTTGTCAAAAGTCTAGCAGCCGCATTTTGTACCAACTGTAATCTTTTAATGCTAGACATGGGGAGACCCGAAAATAATACGTTACAGTAATCGAGGCGAGACGTAACAAACGCATGGATAATGATCTCAGCGTCTTTAGTGGACAGAATGGAGCGAATTTTAGCGATATTACGGAGATGAAAGAAGGCCGTTTTAGTAACGCTTTTAATGTGTGCCTCAAAGGAGAGAGTTGGGTCGAAGATAATACCCAGATTCTTTACCGTGTCGCCTTGTATAATTGTTTGGTTGTCAAATGTTAGAGTTGTATTATTAAATAGAGTTCGGTGTCCAGCAGGACCGATAATCAGCATTTCCGTTTTTTTGGCGTTGAGTTGCAAAAAGTTAGCGGACATCCATTGTTTAATTTCATTAAGACACGCCTCCAGCTGACTACAATCCGGCGTGTTGGTCAGCTTTAGGGGCATGTAGAGTTGGGTGTCATCAGCATAACAGTGAAAGCTAATACCGTATTTGCGTATGATGTCACCTAGCGGCAGCATGTAGATGCTGAAGAGTGCAGGGCCAAGGACCGAACCCTGGGGAACTCCACACGTTACCTTAACGTAGTCCGAGGTCACATTGTTATGGGAGACACACTGCATCCTATCAGTAAGATAAGAGTTAAACCAAGACAGGGCTAAGTCTGACATACCAATTCGTGTTTTGATACGTTCTAATAAAATATTATGATCGACGGTATCGAAAGCAGCGCTAAGATCGAGGAGCAGCAACATAGATGACGCATCAGAATCCATCGTTAGCAATAGATCATTAGTCATTTTTGCGAGGGCTGTCTCCGTGGATTGATTTGCCCTGAAACCGGATTGAAAGGTTTCACATAGATTGTTAGACGCTAAGTGTTCATTTAACTGCTCCGCAACAATTTTTTCAAGGATTTTTGAAATAAAGGGAAGGTGAGACACAGGTCGGTAATTTACCATGAGGTCAGGATCGAGGTTAGGTCTTTTAAGAAGAGGATGAATAACCGCTTTTTTGAATGCTAGGGGAACAGTGCCCGAGGAGAGTGATAAGTTTATAATATTTAGCACTGATGGACCTAATAATACAAAGAGCTCCTTGATCAGTTTCCCAGTTTAAAAAAACTAATAAAAAAATACTAATTTTCCAGTCATGCCGGCACAGGGGTTAGTGCATGTGCCTCACAATACGAAGGTCCTGAGTAGTCCTGAGTTCAATCCCGGGCTTGGGATTTTTCTGTGTGGTGTTTGTCTGTCCTCCCCGTGACTGCGTGGGTTCCCTCCTGCTTCTTCCCACCTCCAAAAACATGCACCTGGGGATAGGTTGATTGGCAACACTAAATTGGCCCTAGTGTGTGAATGTTGTCTGTCTTGGCCCTGTGATGAGGTGGCGACTTGTCCAGGGTGTACGCTGACTTCCGCCCGAATGCAGCTGAGATAGGCTCCAGCACCCCCAGCAACCCCAAAAGGGACTAGCGGTAGAAATAGGTGGATGGATGGAATGATGGTATTAAATATCTGTCTCGGCTATACATTAATGATGAAAAAGTATACAAGCAATTTTGTGTTAACTATGAACAAAATGTGATTCATCTTAGGGGTGTAACGGTACGTGTATTTGTATTGAACCGTTTCGGTACGGGGGTGTACCGAACAAGTTTCAAATCTAAAGTCTTAACAAGCTGCTTTGCTTCTTCTGTCTCTCTCAGCACCCAGCATTGTCCCACCCACACAACCATCTGATTGGTTTACATTTATAGCGGTAACAGCCAATCAGCAGTGCGTATTCAGAGCGCATGTAGTCAATGCTTCAGCGTCGAGCAGATTGGTCTTTAGCAGGTGAGCATAAAGCAGCGTACTCTCCCCCAAATTATAATAAACACCTCCCAGTCAACACCTCCCACACCTACTGCTTCACAGTAGGTGTGGTGTTCTTGGGATACAACTCAGTTTTCTTCTTCCTCCAAACACGACGAGTTGAGTTTATACCAAAAAGTTCTATTTTGGTTTCATCTGACCACATGACATTCTCCCAATCCTCTGCTGTATCATCCATGTATCCATTTTGGTATAAACTCAACTCGTCGTGTTTGGAGGAAGAAATATACTGAGTTGCATCCCAAGAACACCATACCTACTGTGAAGCATGGGGGTGGAAACACCATGCTTTGGGGCTGTTTTTCTGCTAAGGGGACAGGACGATTGATCCGTTTTAAGGAAAGAATGAATGAGGCCATGTATCGTGAGATTTTGAGCCAAAACCTCCTTCCATCAGTGAGAGCTTTGAATGGTTGACCAAATACTTATTTTCCACCATAATTTAAAATTCCTACAATGTGAATTCCTGGATTTTTTTTTCACATTCTGTCTCTCACAGTTGAAGTGTACCTATGATGAAAATTACAGACCTCTGTCATCATTTTAAGTGGGAGAACTTGCACAATCGCTGGCTGACTAAATACTTTTTTGCCCCACTGTACGTACCGAACCGAAATTTTTGTGTACCGTTACACCCCTAATTCATCTCAATAAATATTTTAAGCGTTTGACAACCCTGGTCTAGTACTCTATATATATATTTTTTTTTATCGCATCATCCATGCTGTTTTGTTTCTCCCCTTTTTACTGACGTGTGGTTAAATTGGTTTACGTGTGAAGTTCACACCAGACATTTGGATCCATCTAAATGCATTAACAGCTAACACCTCGGATGATGCAATAAGTCCCTATCTCATAATTTAACCAACAAATTATCCATTTACTGCATCTCCTGAGGGGTGAGATTCATTATCCAATTTAGGGTACTTGTGGCGCCGACGATAGCGGCTGATGGATGAGGCGTGTCCAGGGTGAGGACACTTTTACAACGGATCCAGAGAGTGCAGAACCTCTTGCCACCTGTCCGTTTGGCTATAATTTCCTCTCATCCCAGAGTGCACGTCTGTCTGATCCTAATGCCTCTGGGGGGAATGGTGGGTGCAGAGGCTTATGTTGAGCAGTCTATATTCCTTTGTGCTCCTCTTGTCGCTTTGTGATTCATGGGAGGCAATTTAAGTTAATGATGAAATATATAACGACGTGCGGGTTTAAAAGAAAGCAATTAACTCGGTCCCAAGAGGTCAATACCGATAACAAAGTGGACACTTACGTAATAGAGCATGTTGTTTTGTGACTTTACCTCGGTCGCAATGTTGCTCTTTTTGTCTCACTCAGGTTTATAGTGGCCTCAGCCTTCAATGTAAGGCTTTGCTCTCTTGTTTCAATATGTATGGAGAGAGCAGTGGTTCACCATCTACAGTGGGGCAAAAAAAGTATTTAGTCAGCCACCGATTGTGCAAGTTCTCCCACTTAAAATGATGACAGAGGTCTGTAATTTTCATCATAGGTACACTTCAACTGTGAGAGACAGAATGTGAAAAAAAAAACAGGAATTCAAATTGTAGGAATTTTAAAGAATTTATTTGTAAATTATGGTGGAAAATAAGTATTTGGTCAACCATTCAAAACTCTCACTGATGGAAGGAAGTTTTGGCTCAAAATCTCACGATACATGGCCCCATTCATTCTTTCCTTAACACGGATCATCGTCCTGTTCCCTTAGCAGAAAAACAGCCCCAAAGCATGATGTTTCCACCCCCATGCTTCACAGTAGGTGTGGTGTTCTTGGGATGCAACTCAGTTTTCTTCTTCCTCTAAACAAGACGAGTTGAGTTTATACCAAAAAGTTCTATTTTGGTTTCATCTGACCACATGACATTTTCCCAATCCTCTGCTGTATCATCCATGTATCCATTTTGGTATAAACTCAACTCGTCTTGTTTGGAGGAAAAGGAATACTGAGTTGCATCCCAAGAACACCATACCTACTGTGAAGCATGAGGGTGGAAACATCATGCTTTGAAGCTTTTTTTCTACTAAGGGGACAGGACGATTGATCCGTGCCAAGGAAAGAATGAATGGGGCCATGTATCGTGAGATTTTGAGCCAAAACCTCCTTCCATCAGTGAGAGCTTTGAATGGTTGACCAAATACTTATTTTCCGTCCAGGGTGTACCCTGCCTTCCGCCCGATTGTAGCTGAGATAGGCGCCAGCGCCCCCCGCGACCCCGAAAGGGAATAAGCGGTAGAAAATGGATGGATGGATGGATCTACAAATAAATTCTTTAAAATTCCTGCAAAGTGAATTCCTGGATTTTTTTTCACATTCTGTCTCTCACAGTTGAAGTGTACCTATGATGAAAATTACAGACCTCTGTCATCATTTTATTTGGGAGAACTTGCCGATTGTATTGTACAATATGTCCCGGCAAGAAATCTGCGTTCAAAGAACTCCGGCTTATTAGTGATTCCCAAAGCCCAAAAAAAGTCTGCGGGCTATAGAACTTTTTCATTTCGGGCTCCAGTACTCTGGAATGCCCTCCCGGTAAAAGTTCGAGATGCCACCTCAGTAGAAGCATTTAAGTCTCACCTTAAAACTCATTTGTATACTCTAGCCTTTAAATAGACTCCCTTTTTAGACCAGTTGATCTGCCGTTTCTTTTCTTTTTCTCCTATGTCCCACTCTCCCTTGTGGAGGGGGTCCGGTCCGATCCGGTGGCCATGTACTGCTTGCCAGTGTATCGGCTGGGGACATCTCTGCGCTGCTGATCCGCCTCCGCTTGGGATGGTTTCCTGCTGGCTCCGCTGTGAACGGGACTCTCGCCGCTGTGTTGGATCCGCTTTGGACTGGACTCTCGCGACTGTGTTGGATCCATTGTGGATTGAACGTTCACAGTATCATGTTAGACCCGCTCGACATCCATTGCTTTCCTCCTCTCCAAGGTTCTCATAGTCATCATTGTCATCGACGTCCCACTGGGTGTGAGTTTTCCTTGCCCTTATGTGGGCCTACCGAGGATGTCGTAGTGGTTTGTGCAGCCCTTTGAGACACTAGTGATTTAGGGCTATATAAGTAAACATTGATTGATTGATTGATTGATTGATTGATTGAACTTGCACAATCGGTGGCTGACTAAATACTTGTTTTGCCCCACTGTATATGCACATTACAATTTTTCAGCTTGATGCCTCAACAACCTGCATGCTTCGGGGGTCAAATCAAATGTATACATAAGGAGAAAGCAGGTCGAAGGTGGGAGGACATAGCTGTGCAGATGGATGAGTTCTTCCACTAAAGCCGGTGGTCATCATTTGTCCAGTTGGCCTCAGACAGCGCAGACACCCACAGAGGATGGATGACCGTAAGCGGAGGAAGTGGAAGTGGTGGTGAAAGATAGCTTGCTGTGACGCCACTAATCATTGATCACCACCCGCCGCCCTACCCACCAGTCCTGAGAGAGAAACGCAGGCAATAACCGAGGATTGAATTGTAGCAGGAATTGGTCGTTTTCAGACATGATGACACAGCTTGTCAACCTTTATGTCCTTGTCTTCTGTTGCTTAGCATTAAGGCATGCCTAAGGACACTGTTTTACACACCTATTGGCCAGCTAAATATTGACTACTTTCGATTCAAGTTTACTTAAAGGAGTCATTGTCAAGACTTGGACTTTGGTGCGGTTTGTTTTCCTGTGGTGCAAAGCGACCGGACCGGACATGGCGTGAAGGTAATGACAGCTTTTATTATTAACTCGAAAATATTACAAAAAAAACAAAGGGTATAAACAATAGGCGCTCTCAGCAGAGGTACAAAACTTGGCTATGAAAGCAAAACTATTACTACAATGTAAACTATGGACATAAAGCAAAACTTGCAAACTATGGCATGAATAACGAAAACTTGGAACGAGGAAGGAGCATGGATCATCGGCATGGATAACAAGGGTGTGTAGAGTGCGATGTCGCCAGGCTGACTGCCTGGCAACTACAGGCTTAAAAAGTGACGTGGTGATTGACAACAGCTGCATGAGTCCTAGTGAATCAGGTGCGTGACATGACAGGTGAAAACTAATGAGTTGTCATGGTGACAAAAAAAACAAACACGAGTGCAGAATGAATCCAAAACCAAACAGAGCGTGACCACAAAACATGAAACTCATAGTATCCAGATGACCGAGATTTTACTACAAAATGTTTTTTATGTATAGTTTGCTCCTGAAAATGAATCTTGCAGTCATTTTCCACAATATCAATTTGTTCTTCAATCAATCATCCATCCATCCATTTTCTACCGCTAATTCCCTTTTGGGTCGCGGGGGGCGCTGGCGCCTATCTCAGCTACAATCAGGCGGAAGGCGGGGTACACCCTGGACAAGTCGCCACCTCATCACAGGGCCAACACAGATAGACAGACAACATTCACACTCACATTCACACACTAGGGCCAATTTAGTGTTGCCAATCAACCTATCCCCAGGTGCATGTCTTTGGAAGTGGGAGGAAGCCGGAGTACCCGGAGGGAACCCACGCATTCACGGGGAGAACATGCAAACTCCACACAGAAAGATCTCGAGCCTGGATTTGAACCCAGGACTGCAGGACCTTCGTATTGTGAGGCAGACGCACTAACCCCTCTGCCATCGTGAAGCCCTTCAATCAATCAATCAATGTTTTTTTATCTAGCCCTAAATCAAAAGTGTCTCAAAGGGCTGCACAAACCACAACGACATCCTCGGTACAGAGCCCACATAAGGGCAAGGAAAAACTCACAAACTCACACCCAGTGGGACGTCGGTGATAGTGACAATGACTATGAGAAACCTTGGAGAGGACCGCATATGTGGGCAACACCCGCCTCCCCGAACTATTTGTTGATGGTTATCCCCAGCTGGCCCCACTACGGACTGGACTCTCACACTTTTAACTAAATCCACTCGACGTCCATTGCACCAGTCGCCCAGGGTGGGGGTCCCCACATCTGCGGTCCTCCTCCAAGGTTTCTCATTCCTCAAGTTGCCATAGTAGTTAAAGGCCTACTGAAATGAGATTTCTTATTCAAACGGGGATAGCAGGTCCATTCTATGTGTCATACTTGATTATTTTGCGATATTGACATCTTTTTTGCTGAAAGGATTTAGTAGAGAACATCGACGATAAAGTTTGTAACTTTTGGTTGCTAATAAAAAAGCTTTGCCTTTACCGGAAGTCGCAGACAATGTGCGCGTGACGTCACATTGTTTACAATCCTAGCCAGCGGCAGCAAGAGCTATTCGGACCGAGAAAGCGACAATTTCCCCATTAATTTGAGCGAGGATGAAAGATTCGTGGATGAAGAAATTTAGAGTGAAGGACTAGAAAAAAAAGTATTAAAAAAAAAGGTGATTGCAGTGGGAACGATTCAGATGTTATTAGACACATTTACTAGAATAATTCTGGAAAATCCCTTATCTGCCTATTGTGTTGTTAGTGTTTTAGTGAGATTAAATAGTACCTGAAAGTCGGAAGGGTGTGGCCACGGGTGTGTTGACGCCAGAGTCTCTGAGGGAAGTCACGAAGCTGCAATGAGGACGGAACCTCCGCTGATCTCTCCGGTAAGAGGCGACTTATTACCACAATTTTCTCACCGAAAAACTGCCGGTTGACATGTAGTCGGGATCCATGTTCGCTTGACCGCTCTGATCCATTGTAAAGCTTCATCTTCGGGGATTTTAAACAAGGAATCACAGTGTGTTTGTGTGGCTAAAGGCTAAAAGCTTCCCACCTCCATCTTTCTACTTTGACTTCTCCATTACTAATTAAACAAATTGCAAAAGATTCAGCAACACAGATGTCCAGAACACTGTGTAATTATGCGATTAAAGCAGACTACTTATAGCTTGGATCGGGCTGGAAAATAATGTCCGCTACAACCCGAGACGTCAAACGCAAGCGTCATCATACCGCAACGTTTTTAACACGACACTTTGTGGGGAATTAAAAATTGCAATTTAGTAAACTAAAGCGGACGTATTGGCATGTGTTGCAATGTTAATATTTCATCATTGATATATAAACTATCAGACCGCGTGTTCGGTAGAAGTGGCTTTCAGTAGGCCTTTAACAACAACACTGTGGTCTGCTGACTAAATGAGCATCAGAGAACGATCTGACCACCCGCAATCGCTTTGCTGCCGGGCACAAAACTGGCGGATGAAACGTTCGTACATCGAGACAAGTTCCGTACAACAAAGCATATTTTTACTGTGTTGCATAACACCGCAGCAACAGAACCAATGTAATAGACTCCCTTTTTAGACCAGTTGATCTGCCGTTTCTTTTCTTTTTCTTCTATGTCCCACTCTCCCTTGTGGAGGGGGTCCGGTCCGATCCGGTGGCCATGTACTGCTTGCCTGTGTATCGGTTGGGGACATCGCTGCGATGCTGATCCGCCTCCGCTTGGGATGGTTTCCTGCTGGCTCCGCTGTGAACGGGACTCTCGCTGCTGTGTCTTGGATCCTCTTTGGACTGGACTCTCGCGACTGTGTTGTATCCATTATGGATTGAACTTTCACAGTATCATGTTAGATCCGCTCGACATCCATTGCTTTCCTCCTCTCTAAGGTTCTCATAGTCATCATTGTCACCGACGTCCCACTGGGTCATTATTGTCACCAATGTCCCACTGGGTCTGAGTTTTCCTACCGAGGATGTCGTGGTGGTTTGTGCAGCCCTTTGAGACACTATTGATTTAGGGCTATATAAGTAAACATTGATTGATTGATTGAAGGCAGCCAGCATTATCACCTTTGAGGAGTTACTTGTGTGCACAACATTACGACACGTGTAATACAACAAATGCGTTGCATACAGGCAATAAATGCTGGCCACCAATAAGATTTCTGCTATAGCTACTGTCATCTTGTGAAGTCAAAATAGACTTTACAGCATTACCTACAGCCACAGCTTAAAAGGCCTACTGAAATGAGATTTTCTTATTCAAACAGGAATAGCAGGTCCATTCTATGTGTCATACTTGATCATTTCGCGATATTGACATATTTTTGCTGAAAGGATTTAGTAGAGAACATCCACGATCAAGTTTGCAACTTTTGGTCGCTAATAAAAAAGCCTTGCCTTTACCAGGAATCGCAGACGATGACGTCACCCATGTGAGGGCTCCTCACATACTCACATTGTTTATAATGTGAGCCTCCAACAAAAAGAAGTGAAGTGAATTATATTTATATAGCGCTTTTCTCTAGTGACTCAAAGCGCTTTACATCGTGAAACCCAATATCTAAGTTACATTCAAACCAGTGTGGGTGGCACTGGGAGCAGGTGGGTAAAGTGTCTTGCCCATGGACACAACAGCATTGACTAGGATGGCGGAAGCGGGAATCGAACCTGCAACCCTCAAGTTGCTGGCACGGCCGCTCTACCAACCGAGCTAAACCGCCCAAAATAGCTATTCGGACCGAGAAAACGACAATTTCCCCATTGATTTGAGCGAGGCTGAAAGATTTGTGGCTGAGGATATTGATAGCGAAGGACTAGAAAAAAAAAATAAAGTAAAAAAGAAAAAAGGCAATTGCATTGTGAGCTATTCAGATGTCTTTAGACACATTTACTAGGATAATTCTGGGAAATCCCTTATCTTTCTATTGTGTTGCTAGTGTTTTAGTGAGATTATATAGTACCTGATTGTCGGAGGGGTGTGTCCACGGTTGTCTTGACGCCAGTCTCTGAGGGAATTAGTCACGGCAGCAGCTGCACGACGGAAGTTCCGCTGATCTCCGGTAAGAGGCGACTTTTTACCACAATTTTCTCACCGAAACCTGCCGGTTGACAAGTGGTCGGGAACCATGTTCGCTTGACCGCTCTGATCCATAGTAAAGCTTCACCTCCGGGAATTTTAAACAAGGAATCACCGTGTGTTTGTGTGGTTAAAGGCTAAAGCTTCCCACCTCCATCTTTCTACTATGACTTCTCCATTATTAATTGAACAAATTGCAAAAGATTCAGCAACACAGATGTCCAGAATACTGTGTAATTGCGCAATGAAAAGAGACGACTTTTAGCCGCTAGTGGTGCTGCGCTTATATGTCCGCTCCAACCAATAACGTTACAAACACGCGTCAACATTCCGCGACGCGGGAAATTTTAAATTGTAATTTAGTAAACTAAAAAGGCCGTATTGGCGTGTGTTGCAATGTTAATATTTCATCATTGATATTAATCAATCAATCAATGTTTATTTATATAGCCCCAAATCACAAATGTCTCAAAGGACTGCACAAATCATTACGACTACAACATCCTCGGAAGAACCCACAAAAGGGCAAGGAAAACTCACACCCAGTGGGCAGGGAGAATTCACATCCAGTGGGACGCCAGTGACAATGCTGACTATGAGAAACCTTGGAGAGGACCTCAGATGTGGGCAACCCCCCCCCTCTAGGGGACCGAAAGCAATGGATGTCGAGCGGGTCTAACATGATACTGTGAAAGTTCAATCCATAGTGGCTCCAAGACAGCAGTGAGAGTCCCGTCCACAGGAAACCATCTCAAGCGGATCAGCAGCGTAGAGATGTCCCCAACCGATACAGGCGAGCGGTCCATCCTGGGTCCCGACGAGCGGTCCATCCTGGGTCTCGACTCTGGACAGTCAGAACTTCATCCATGGTCATCGGACCGGACCCCCTCCACAAGGGAGGGGGGGACATAGGAGAAAGAAAAGAAGCGGCAGATCAACTGGTCTAAAAAGGAGGTCTATTTAAAGGCTAGAGTATACAGATGAGTTTTAAGATGAGACTTAAATGCTTCTACTGAGGTAGCATCTCAAACTGTTACCGGGAGGGCATTCCAGAGTACTGGAGCCCGAACGGAAAACGCTCTATAGCCCGCAGACTTTTTTTGAGCTCTAGGAATCACTAATAAGCCGGAGTCTTTTGAACGCAGATTTCTTGCTGGGACATATGGTACAATACAATCGGCAAGATAGGCTGGAGCTAGACCGTGTAGTATTTTATATATAAACTATCAGACTGTGTGGTCGGCAGTAGTGGGTTTCAGTGAGCCTTTAATGCTAGCTTGAGACCCTTTTTGTTGGCCATTTACCCAGCAACTAAAGGAATGATTTTGTAGGAGAATTCATGGTATACATCTATCAAAGCACCATATATATCCACGTCAACGTATACATCATGCAAAATAAGGAAAAAAGCAAATGGTCTTGTCCATCTGCCATTTGAGTGACACCAGTTACTTATGTAACCACGGTGTTGAATAATTATTCCTCCAGATGAGCCGCTGAATCATTGTCACAGGCGAACACACGACATTTGATTCACTTTTTTTTTCTCCTCATGAATATGTGAGCCCTCCTGCGAAATAGGAAAAACATGCTCAGCTGTTGTAGCATTGACAGCTTTTGGGAGGCGAAGCCTCGGTTCCATAAAGAGGAAGCCTGCAAGAGGGTGGGATGCTCTGACAAGGACTGTTAAACACTTTTGATTGCCGCATTGTCCAGATCAGGGGTGCCCACACTTTTTCTGCAGACGAGCTACTTTTCAATTGACCAACTCGAGGGGATCTACCTCATTTATATATATCATTTATATTTATTTATTTAGGAAAGAGACATTTTTGTAAACAAGTTAAATGTGTTTAATGATAATACAAGCATGTGTAACACATATAGATGTCTTTCTTTCACGAAGATAAGAATATAAGTTGGTGTATTACCTGATTCTGATGACTTGCATTGATTGGAATCAGACAGTAATGATGATAACGCCCACATTTTCAAATGGAGGAGAAAAAAAGTTGTCCTTTCTGTACAATACCACATGAAAGTGGTTGGTTTTTGGCATCTAATTCATCCAGCTTCCATACACTTTACAAGAAAAACATTGGCGGCAAATTCCGTAGCTTGCTTGATTGACATTCACGGCACCCGAGGGTCTTGTGAGATGACGCTGGCTGCTGCCAGTTCATTATTATGAAAAAATGACAGAGAGGAAGGCGAGAAACACTTTTTATTTCAACAGATTTTCGCGCCGTCCCTTCCCTCAAAACTCTAAAGGCCGACTGCACATTTCCTATCTTCACAATAAAAGCCCTGCTTCATGCTGCCTGCGCTAACAAAATAAGAGTCTCGGAAAGCTGGCGTGCACAAGTGGATGTGCACGCCAGCTTTCTGAGGGATCGCTTGTGCACAGCCAGTTTTCCGAGACTCTGTATTTAGTTAGCGCAGGCAGTAGGAAGCAGGGCTTTTATTGTGGAAGATAGGAAATGTGCAGTCGGCCTTTAGAGTTTTGACGGAAGGTACGGCGCGAGAGTCTGTTGAAATAAAAAGTGTTTCTCGCCTTCTCTCTGGTCATATTTTCATAATAATGATCTTGCAGCAGCCAGCGTCATCTCACAAGACCCTCCGGTACCGTGAATGTCATTTAAGTGGACGTCTTGGTGAAGATTGATGATCACTAATTTTTAGGTCTATTTTTTTTAAAAGCCTGGCTGGAGATCGACTGAACACCCCCCGCGGTCGACTGGTAGCTCGCGATCGACGTAATGGGCACCCCTGGTCTAGATGTAGCAGCCTGCTTCCTCCAAATGTCTTCATGGGTCGTCGTCTTGATAATTCTTCTTCTATAGACCGTTAGATGCAGACCAGGATTTGTGTCCAGTTGCCGAACATGCCGTTTAATGTTGCACTTTTTTTATATGTAGAAGATAAAGTTTTGTCATTTTATTTAATCTGAGCAACAAATTGAGGCAGTTTAATGCAGATTAACGTGGGCAGAATTATTATAGTGTTCCCAATGTTAAAAGGATAAAGCCATTGTTTACAAATTTGGTAAAAAAACAACCAAAATGTATATTTTGTTGTTTTCTTACTGTACCGAGAATGAACGAACCGTGACCTCTAAACCGAGGTACAGTGGGGCAAAAAAGTATTTAGTCAGCCAGCGATTGTGCAAGTTCTCCCACTTAAAATGATGACAGAGGTCTGTAATTTTCATCATAGGTACACTTCAACTGTGAGAGACAGATGTGAAAAAAAAATCCGGAATTCACATTGTGGCGATTTGTAAAGAATTTATTTGTAAATTATGGTGGAAAATAATTTACAAATAATTTTTCACCACGATGAAAGTGGACGATCCGTCACTTCATCCACCCATCCATCCATCCATCCTCCAACATTCGGGGTCACGGGAGCCGCTGGAGCCTATCTCAGCTACAATCGGGCAAAAAGACAGGATACACCCTGGACAAGTCGCCACCCTCTTCGCAGTCTGTCACTTCATTTAAAGTTAAAAGTTAAAGTACCAATGATTGTCACACACACAGTAGGTGTGGCGAGATTATCCTCTGTATTTCACCCTCAAGACCCTGGAAGGTGAGGGATTTTAGGTGATTTAACCCCAAATTCCAACCCTTGATTGATGGATTGATTGAAACTTTTATTAGTAGATTGCACAGTACAGTACAGGTACTGTGAAAATGGGTTTTTCATGCATGTCGCCAACACAAGTATTCAGAGTTTCCAGGTATACTTATGTAACCACGCTTTTTATTCTGTGCAAAAACGGCTCCCTTGTGTCTCTTATGTTTGTTGTTCCGTAATAAGATGCTCTTCTTCTTAGGATTAGGCTGCAGCCTACCTCGCTCTTGATGGGAAACTGCTGAGATTAACATTTACAATTCCCTGGTACTGCACTCCTAGATGATGACAAAGCATCACAAACAAGACCCTCTCAAGGCCATTGCTGCCAAGGGCTGACACTAGGGGGGGGGGGTTGATATGATATTTGTACAGCAAGATCTCAACACTCCGAAGTCATTAAACTGAATTATCCCCGCTATACTCCTGGCTTGTCAAGTGCTAACTTGATTATGTAACTAAATGAATGTGTGGAAATTGGCTGTTAAAGTGTATGCCAGCATTTTTCTTTAAAAACCCGTCCTTTCTTCAAAAGTACTAGAAAAAAATAAACTCGAGTAAAATTAACGAGCAGAAGACCGTGGAACCTCTAGAGCAATGGTTCCCAAACTTTTGCAGGCTGGCGCCCCCTTGGCTCCCCAGTGAATTCCTAGCGCCCCCCCCCCCCCCCCCCCCCCCCACAGTTAAACACAAATGTGTATTTCACAAATAAAACCCAATTTAGCAAACCAATTTATTTTTTAGCAGTTTTAACTGTTCAGCAAGCCTCGCCACCCACACAATGACACACGCGCGAACACTCATATATGCACACACACCACACACACACACACACACACACACATAGTACAAAGTCATATACATTCGTAACAATATATATCAGTGAATGCACCACCCTAACCAGCTCAACACAACACAACACGGCGCGTTCTGGCGAGTCCCCAATTTCATGTTGACTTGAACTCAAGATGATGTTGACCGCCAGAATGCGGTTTTTATTATAAGATAAAATTCTGAACATTACAAGCTTGAAAATTACAAACCTGAGCTTTTGCTTTTGTAGTCTTATGCTGTCGGATCTGACTGGGCCAGAGCGGCGCGTGGTAACCGGACCCTGATGCGTCGTCCACTGACTCGTCCTGCTGCACGTGTTGTGTACAAATCGTCAAACAAACGTTCGAACTTCAGACTTCGACTTCGGACTTCCGCCCCCCTACCGCCCCCTTCTTCCTCACCGCCCCCCAGATCTTTCCACCGGTACCGCCCACTTTGGGGAACCACTGCTCTAGAGTCTAGATGCAAACACACAGAAAGTAGAAGAGGCTGGACAGCAAGGAGGCATTTGGATTTGCTGAATGTGTATGTTTTCCACAACTAACAATGTTGAGTATACAATTTCTTAGACACTATACATTAGCAACACAACAATCGTCATGCGTGTTGTTACTACACACATATGCGTTGATTTATCTAAAAAAAACACCACAAGCAACTTCCTGTTCCCTTGCCATGAAGGCTTCTGCTGCACTCTTGCTGACCTGTCATCACCATACTTGCAAACTTTGAGACCTCGAATTCGGGAGATTGGGGTTGAGGGGGTGTATATACTTTCAAGTATTTCATATATATATATATACCGAGGATGTAGACTGGTTGGGCAAACTCCATGCACCCTCAAGAACCCTGTCGAGAGTATAGAGCTGGTCCACAGTTCCACGACCAGGACGAAAACCCAACCAGTCTACATGTGCTTTGTGGACTTGGAGAAGGCATTCGACCGTGTCCCTCGGGAAGTCCTGTGGGGAGTGCTCAGAGAGTATGGGGTGTCGGACTGTCCTTATTGTGGCGGTCCACTCCCTGTATGATCAGTGCCAGAGCTTGGTCCGCATTGCCGGCAGTAAGTCGAACACATTTCCAGTGAGGGTTGGACTCCGCCAAGGCTGTCCTTTGTCACCGATTCTGTTCATAACTTTTATGGACAGAATTTCTAGGCGCAGTCAAGGGCGTTGAAGGGTTCCGGTTTGGTGACCGCGGGATTAGGTCTCTGCTTTTTGCAGATGATGTGGTCCTGATGGCTTCATCTGACCGGGATCTTCAGCTCTCACTGGATCGGTTCGCAGCCGAGTGTGAAGCGACCGGAATGAGAATCAGCACCTCCAAGTCCGAGTCCATGGTTCTCGCCCGGAAAAGGGTGGAGTGCCATCTCCGGGTTGGGGAGGAGGACCCTGCCCCAAGTGGAGGAGTTCAAGTACCTAGGATTCTTGTTCACGAGTGAGGAAGAGTGGATCACGTGATCGACAGGCGGATCGGTGCGGCGTCTTCAGTAATGCGGACGTTGTACCGATCCGTTGTGGTGAAGAAGGAGCTGAGCCGGAAGGCAAAGCTCTCAATTTACCGGTCGATCTACGTTCCCATCCTCACCTATGGTCATGAGCTTTGGGTCATGACCGAAAGGATAAGATCACGGGTACAAGCGGCCGAAATGAGTTTCCTCCGCCGTGTGGCGGGGCTCTCCCTTAGAGATAGGGTGAGAAGCTCTGCCATCCGGGTGGAACTCAAAGTAAAGCCGCTGCTCCTTCACATCGAGAGGAGCCAGATGAGGTGGTTCGGGCATCTGGTCAGGATGCCACCGAACGCCTCCCTAGGGAGGTGTTTAGGGCACGTCCAACCGGTAGGAGGCCACGGGGAAGACCCAGGACACGTTGGGAAGACTATGGTCTCCCGGCTGGCCTGGGAACGCCTCGGGATCCCCCGGGAAGAGCTAGACGAAGTGGCTGGGGAGAGGGAAGTCTGGGCTTCCCTGCTTAGGCTGTTGCCCCCGCGACCCGACCTCGGATAAGCGGAAGATGATGGATGGATGGATGGATGGAATATACCGAGGATGTCGTAGTGGTTCGTGTTGTGGTTTGTGCAGCCCTTTGAGACACTGGTGATTTAGGGCTATATAAGTAAACATTGATTGATTGATTGATATATATATTAGGGCTGCGAAACTTAGGGTGTCCCACGATTCGATACAATATCGATTCTTGGGGACGCGATTCGATTATAAATCGATTTTTTTTATGATTCAACGCGATTCTCGATTTAAAAACCATATTTTCCCGATTCAAAACGATTCTCTATTCATTCAATACATAGGATTTCAGCAGGATCTACCCCAGTCTGCTGACATGCGAGCAGAGTAGTAGATTTAAAAAAAAAAAAAACTTTTATAATTGTAAAGGACAATGTTTTATCAACTGATTGCAATAATGTAAATTTGTTTTTAACTATTAAACAAACCAAAAATATGAATAATTTTATCTTTGTGAAAACATTGGACACAGTGTGTTGTCAAGCTTATGAGATGTGATGCAAGTGTAAGCCACTGTGACACTAATTTTTATAAATCCATCCATTTTTCTACCGCTTATTCCCTTTTGGGTTCGCGGGGGGCGCTGGCGCCTATCTCAGCTACAATCGGGCGGAAGGCGGCGTACACCCTGGACAAGTCGCCATCTTATCACAGGGCCTATTTTTATAAATGTCTAATGATAATGTCAATGAGGGATTTTTAATCACTGCTATGCTGAAATTATAACTAACATTGATACTGTTGTTGATAATATTCATTTTTGTTTCACTACTTTTGGTTTGTTCTGTGTTGTGTTTGTGTCTTCTCAATTGCTCCGTTTATTGCAGTTCTGAGTGTTGGTGGGTCAGGTGTGGTTTTGGAATTGGATTGCATTGTTACGGTATTGATGTGAAGTGAAGTGAAGTGAATGATATTTATATAGCGCATTTTCTCTAGTGACTCAAAGCGCTTTACATAGTGAAACCCAATATCTAAGTTACATTTAAACCAGTGTGGGTGGCACTGGGAGCAGGTGGGTAAAGTGTCTTGCCCAGGGACACAACGGCAGTGACTAGGTTGGACGGAAGCGGGAATCGAACCTGCAACCCTCAAGTTGCTGGCACGGCCGCTCTACCAACTGAGTGTATTGTTTTGTTGGATCGATTAAAAAATAAAAAACAAATAATATTTAAAAATCAATTTTAAAAAAAATGAGAATCGATTCTGAATCGCACAAGGTGAGAATCGCGATTCAAATTCGAATCGATTTTTTTCCCACACCCCTAATATATATATATATTATATATATATATATATTATATATATATATATAATAAGTTCATGAATGGAGTGTATCCGTTCGGCCCACCTTTGTTCAATGGAAAAGTCTTATCTACAAAATTTGCAGGCAACATTCCCCTTCGAGCAGCCCTGGATGAACTCAAATGATTTTTTCCCAATCATTTTGGAACTTGCAAGCCTACTTCTTCTTTTTACTCGTCATCGCCATGTCTCTTCTTCATCGTGCTGCTTCGTCTCTGTTATGTTTATGGACATGAATCATCATGGTGCTTTGTTTGATTTCTTTGGTTAATCCAGTCCACGGTTTTATTCCACATACTAATATGCTGAAAGTTTTAAGTGTTGTACAAACATTCAAATGTTTTAAATTAGATTTTACTTTAAGGTTATATTTCACCTCTTTTGTTGGGAAGAATTGTTGTACATTTTGGATGCTTCTCCCGACTCCTTTTTTCTGAAATGTTGTAATAACAAGCTAAGTATTTCATGTGCCATATTGTAATAAGCATGTTCGACTAATACCATAACCATAGAATGAAGCACCGTCAGTATAGCTTAAAGATTGATGGTATTTAATCGTGATTATTTTTAATTTGATCCACAGCGACACTGTGATTAAACTGATTTTTTTAAATGTAATTATTTTTACAGCACTACTAAAAAGTTAACTGCGAATTCATCGAAATCAAAGGTATTTGAATAAAATGCATTACAATGCTAATTGACATTTAACATGTCTGTCAATTCGCCAAACTGGTTTTAAGTAGAAGAGAACAAATTGCAACATTTCTTGGCAATGTATCATTTGATGAGCACACAGAAAATTCTTTAATTTCTCCATTTGGCAATACTCACCAAGCCAGCAGAGAATAGAGGTGAATTGGAAGGTCAAGCTTATAACTGAAGCCAATTTGGCATGGTAGTTGTGTGCGGGTATATAGAAAGTTTATATTCGATGCAATAAGGCTGCAAAGCAGGGAGTACGTGTGGCTCTGGCTCCCTCTGAGGATTTTATGGATGCTTTATAGAGCGCTGTGGGCAGCTGTGCAACAACACAATATGTCACGCAGCTACAAGGCCCTGTGGGGTGGCGCTGGGCCAGTGTGACACCCGTCTGATTACACTGTCCCAGTGCCAAGTGTACCAGCAGGGCCCCGTGCAATGTCAGAGAGGAACTCTAGGTCAAATAGTTGCATCACTGCATATTCATTAGAGGTAACATCAATAGTTGTTTACAAATGTAGACTCTGTAAAAGAGGGCGTACTATTTGTCCATTTATTATGGGAACTGGCTATTTAGAGACTATCTAGATCAGGGGTGCCCATTACGTCGATCGCGAGCTACCAGTCGACCGCGGGGGGTGTGTCAGTCGATCTCCAGCCAGGCTTTTAAAAAAAAATAGACCTAAAAATTAGTGATCATCAATCTTCACCAAGACGTCACTTAAATGACATTCACGGTACCGGAGGGTCTTGTGAGATGACGCTGGCTGCTGCAAGATCATTATTATGAAAATATGACCGAGAGGAAGGCGAGAAACACTTTTTATTTCAACAGACTCTCGCGCCGTACCTTCCGTCAAAACTCTAAAGGCCGACTGCACATTTCCTATCTTCACAACAAAAGCCCTGCTTCATGCTGCCTGCGCTAACTAAATACAGATTCTCGGAAAACTGGCGTGCACAAGCGATCCTCAGAAAGCTGGCGTGCACATCACTTGTGCACGCCAGCTTTCCGAGACTCTTATTTTGTTAGCGCAGGCAGCACGAAGGAAATGTGCAGTCGGCCTTTAGAGTTTTGACGGAAGGGACGGCGCGAAAGTCTGTTGAAATAAAAAGTGTTTCTCGCCCTCCTCTCTGTCATTTTTTCATAATAATGAACTGGCAGCAGCCAGCGTCATCTCACAAGACCCTCGGGTGCCGTGAATGTCAATCAAGCAAGCTACGGAATTTGCCGCCAATGTTTTTCTTGTAAAGTGTATGGAAGCTGGATGAATTAGATGCCAAAAACCAACCACTTTCATGTGGTATTGTACAGAAAGGACAACTTTTTTTCTCCTCCATTTGAAAATGTGGGCGTTATCATCATTACTGTCTGATTCCAATCAATGCAAGTCATCAGAATCAGGTAATACACCAACTTATATTCTTGTCTTCGTGAAAGAAAGACATGCTTGTATTATCATTAAACACATTTAACTTGTTTACAAAAATGTCTCTTTCATAAATAAATAAATATAAATGATATATATAAATGAGGTAGATCCCCTCGAGTTGGTCAATTGAAAAGCAGCTCGCCTGCAGAAAAAGTGTGGGCACCCCTGATCTAGATAAAATGATATATCATAAAACTGAAAATGTGTCGTGATATTTAGAATAAGTTACCTCCCAGAAATAAAATCTCTGTGACCCTTACATGTATAAATAGTAGAGATGCACAATGCACGGTTAAATGTGTTGCACTATGCTTGAATACTGGGGCTCAAGGCTTTTGGCTGCATTGACTTACCGTGGATTTAGTCTACCGTATTTTCCAGACCATTGGGCGCACCGGTTGTAGCTGAGATAGGCGCCAGCGCCCCCCGCGACCCCGAAAGGGAATAAGCGGTAAAAAATGGATGGATGGATATGTAGATCCCAAATACAGATCAGCACGTACCAGAAGGTAAGAAAAGTTGCTTTTGCATAATATTGCGAAACAAAACACCAGATAATATTCTTACCTTAAACACCCCATAATAATAATGATAATAATAATATGTTTAATGCGCCGGCAATCCGGTGCGGCTTCATAGCTTACCAAAGTCGTACTAAAACATTTTGATGGATTTTTCAGCACCGTATGTAATGTTCTATATTTTCAATGGAACATTTAAAATGTTGGTATTGTTTACTTGAGACATACCGCCATCCTAGTGGCAAAAAACACTTATCTCTTATCTATTATAATTTTAAGTCGTCCAATAAGCTAAACAGAGTCAATATCTCCCTGGTAACGTTAAGGTAGGTTTACAAAACTTAAACAACACAAAATAAAGCCATTGTAAGTAATTATTCTAACACTTGTAAATGTGTTAGCACATTTGCTGATGCTCGTAATGCTAACTTGATTACATTACAATAGCGCGTACAAATATGCATGAGAACACTCCTACAGACATCACACATGGGATAGTTTCGTAAAGTATGAATGGTTTTGTCTGTATTGTCAAACCTACAACAATTGCTTGGATTGAGGACTGAAGAATCCCTTCAAACAGACGTACAAGGAATGAAACAGTACATTTTCAACCTGCAGTGAGCAAACGCGTCCAAAAGATGGCGCCAGAGCATACAAAACGGTATGGCCGTTAGCGAAGAAAAATCCATAATTTAACAGCACATATTTATAAGCTGTAATTCACTGCTTATATAGTACGTCGAACACATTTCCAGTGAGGGTTGGACTCCGCCAAGGCTGTCCTTTGTCACCGATTCTGTTCATAACTTTTATGGACAGAATTTCTAGGCGCAGTCAAGGCGTTGAGGGGTTCCGGTTTGGTGACCGCAGGATTAGGTCTCTGCTTTTTGCAGATGATGTGGTCCTGATGGCTTCATCAGACCAGGATCTTCAGCTCTCACTGGATCGGTTCGCAGCCGAGTGTGAAGCGACCGGAATGAGAATCAGCACCTCCAAGTCCGAGTCCATGGTTCTCGCCCGGAAAAGGGTGGAATGCCATCTTCGGCTTGGGGAGGAGACCCTGCCCCAAGTGGAGGAGTTCAAGTACCTAGGAGTCTTGTTCACGAGTGGGGGAAGAGTGGATCGTGAGATCGACAGGCGGATCGGTGCGGCGTCTTCAGTAATGCGGACGTTGTACCGATCCGTTGTGGTGAAGAAGGAGCTGAGCCGGAAGGCAAAGCTCTCAATTTACCGGTCGATCTACGTTCCCATCCTCACCTATGGTCATGAGCTTTGGGTCATGACCGAAAGGATAAGATCACGGGTACAAGCGGCCGAAATGAGTTTCCTCCGCCGTGTGGCGGGGCTCTCCCTTAGAGATAGGGTGAGAAGCTCTGCCATCCGGGAGGAACTCAAAGTAAAGCCGCTGCTGGTTCGGGCATCTGGTCAGGATGCCACCCGAACGCCTCCCTAGGGAGGTGTTTAGGGCACGTCCAACCGGTAGGAGGCCACGGGGAAGACCCAGGACACGTTGGGAAGACTATGTCTCCCAGCTGGCCTGGGAACGCCTCGGGATCCCCCGGGAAGAGCTAGACGAAGTGGCTGGGGAGAGGGAAGTCTGGGTTTCCCTGCTTAGGCTGTTGCCCCCGCGACCCGACCTCGGATAAGCGGAAGATGATGGATGGATGGATGGATATTTATAAGCTGCAAGATTCAAAGCATTGGAAAAAAGTAGCACCTCATAGTCCAGAATTTATGGTAAACGGATATCAGATTGTAGTTTTTGCTTTTGTTTAGTTATTGTGTAGTATTGACTTTGTTTTGCTCAAACAATTGTATGAAGTAAGAGAACAGGGAACTAGTTTAGATATTGTGTTAACATTGCTAAACTGTCAATAGCACTTACAATAAATCAGAATCAGAAATACTTTATTAATCCCTGAGGGGAAATTAAAATTTTCAGCACAATCCCATTGAAGATCAGACAAACATTACAGGGAGACAGAACAGGATCGCTGGCGGGTCTGCCAACTCCCGGCGCCCCTTACAAAAAAGGTGAGATACAGGTAAACAATGGGGGGAGGCATCGAATACATCGAAACATTTACAGTTAATTCATGTGATCGGTTTTGGTATCGGCCGATCTCACTAATGGATGGTCGAAATCGGCAGCATAAAACCCTGATCGGAACATCCTTAAAGCTTCTCACAACAGTCACCTTTTTCTTTGGTGAAGTTTTCAGATTACGGTAAATGACATGCTGAGGGACTTTTCAAAACTTTTTTTTTACCTGAAGTAGTATGAACTCTGATTTAGATACCAAATATTTGTCAGTCAAGCTACAGTATCTCATACATATGCAATTTTGCTTCATGATGAAAAAAAAACTATACCTCCATAAGAAAAAAGTACATTATTGGTTGACGACTTGTCCAGGGTGTACTGTGCCTTCCGCCCGATTTTAGCTGAGATAGGCACCAGCGCCTCCCGTGACCCCAAAATGGAATAAGCTGTAGAAAATGGATGGATATTGGTGTATGAGAGTCACAGGGTAGTATAATAAAGTCATGTCATTGTGCAATTTAAGCCATTTCATTATTTTCCTTTGGCATTATGTTGTTATAGCCTACTCAGTGGCCTAGTGGTTAGAGCAGGGGTCACCAACTTTTTTGAAACCAAGATCTACTTCTTGGGTACTGATTAATGTGAAGGGCTACCAGTTTGATACACACTTAAATAAATTGCCAGAAATAGCCAATTTGCTCAATTTACCTTTAATAAATAAATCTATATATATATATATAAAAAAGTGGGTATTTCTGTCTGTCATTCTGTCGTACATTTTTTTTCCTTTTACGGAAGGTTTTTTGTAGAGAATAAATGATGAAAAAAACACTTAATTGAACGGTTTAAAAGCGGAGAAAACACGAAAAAAATTAAAATGTAATTTTGAAACATAGTTTATCTTCAATTTCGACTCTTTAAAATTCAAAATTCAACCGAAAAAAATGAAGCGAAGAACTAGCTGATTTGAATCTTTTTAAAAAATATAAAAAAAGAATTTATGGAACATCATTAGTAATTTTTCCTGATTAAGATGAATTTTAGAATTTTGATGACATGTTTTAAATAGGTTGAAATCCAATCTGCACTTTGTTAGAATATATAACAAATTGGACCAAGCTATATTTCTAACAAAGACAAATCATTATTTCTTCTAGATTTTCCAGAACAAAATTTTTCAAAGAAATTCCAAAGACTTTGAAATAAGATTTAATTTTGATTCTACAGATTTTCTAGATTTGCCAGAATCATTGTTTTGAATTTTAATCATAATAAGTTTGAGGAAATATTTCACAAATATTCTTCGTCGAAAAAACAGAAGCTAAAATGAAGAATTAAATAAAAATGTATTTATTATTCTTTACAATAAATTAAAAAAAAAATACTCGAACATTGATTTAAATCGTCAGGAAAGAAGAGGAAGGAATTTAAAAGGTAAAACGGTATATGTGTTTAAAAATCCTAAAATCATTTTTAAGGTTGTATTTTTTCTCTAAAATAGTCTTTCTGAAAGTTATAAGAAGCAAAGTAAAAAAATGAATTTTTTTAAACAAGTGAAGACCAAGTCTTTAAAATATATTCTTGGATTTTCAAATTCTATTTGAGTTTTGTCTCTCTTAGAATTAAAAATGTCGAGCAAAGCGAGCTCAGCTTGCCAGTAAATAAATAAAATTAAAATAATAGAGGCAGCTCACTGGAAAGTGCTGCTATTTGACCTATTTTTAGAATAGGCCAGTAGGCTACTCATCTGGTCCTTACGGGCTACCTGGTGCCCGCGGGCACCACGTTGGTGACCCCTGGGTTAGAGTGTCCGCCCTGAGATCAGTAGGTTGGGAGTTCAAACCCCGGCCGAGTCATACCAAAGACTATAAAAATGGGACCCATTACCTCCTTGCTTGGCACTCAGCATCAAGGGTTGGAATTGGGGGTTAAATCACCACAAATGATTCCCGGGCTCGGCACTGCTGCTGCTCACTGCTCCCCTCACCTCCCAGGAGGGGAACAAGGGGATGGGTCAAATGCAGAGGACACTTTTCGCCACACTTAGTGTGTGTGTGACAATCATTGGTGCTTTAACTTTAAAATGTATTGTTTGCTTGCTCCATGAACTTTCATTAGAGGTCACCAGGACCTTCATTCCTCACTGTGTCCAGCAGGTGGAGCACATTTAGTATCTTATTATCAAGCCTACCATCTCACTTTTTCCAGCTCTCCCCTTGTTTCATATTTTGTCAAAGCTGAGCTTCAGATGAGAAACGCTTTCATTTAAATTGAGTTCATTCAGCCATGATTTATCAAGGATCTGCTACTTTATAAATCATTTTTAGGGGTTATTCAATTACTGCACACGCCCCCCCCCCCTTAATGAGATATTAAGAAAAAATTCCTTTTTTGGTATTTTGTAAAATCCCATCCATTTTCTACCGCTTATTCCCTTTTGGGGTCGCGGGGGGCGCTGGCGCCTATCTCAGCTACAATCGGGCGGAAGGCGGGGTACACCCTGGACAAGTCGCCGCCTCATCGCAGGGCCAACACAGATAGACAGACAACATTCACACTCACATTCACACACTAGGGCCAATTTAGTGTTGCCAATCAACCTATCCCCAGGTGCATGTCTTTGGAAGTGGGAGGAAGCCGGAGTACCCGGAGGGAACCCACGCATTCACGGGGAGAACATGCAAACTCCACACAGAAAGATCCCGAGCCTGGATTTGAACCCAGGACTGCAGGACCTTTGTATTGTGAGGCAGACGCACTAACCCCTCTGCCACCGTGAAGCCCATCCATCCATCCATTTTCTACCGCTTATTCCCTTTTGGGGTCGCGGGGGGCGCTGGCGCCTATCTCAGCTACAATCGGGCGGAAGGCGGGGTACACCCTTGACAAGTCGCCACCTCATCGCAGGGCCAACACAGATAGACAGACAACATTCACACTCACATTCACACACTAGGGACCATTTAGTGTTGCCAATCAACCTATCCCCAGGTGCATGCCCATTTTGCCTTATTTTGTAAAATACGTTTTGTAAATTAAGTTGCATTTGTTTAGTTGACACATCTTTATTTGATATGACTATAAACAAAATACGGAATAAAAGTCCAACTTGCTAAAACACCAAAATTGTGTGGGAGTTGAATCATTTTGATCACAACTGTAGGCACCAGCGCCCCTAGCGACCCCAAAGGGAATAAGCGATATAAATAGGATGGGTAGTTGTAACGTAGTGTAGTGCAGCATGCGACCACTAGGGGCAGTTGTTGACGTATCAGAAATAGTTCCTGTTTTGGAATGTGTGCGTTGTTAGGAACTTTTCACGTCACATGTTGAGTGGAATGAACGCGGCGTCGGCAGCAAAACAACAAATCGTCGTTCTTACCCGGCTAAAGTAAGTTTTAGATGAAGTTATGGACTACCGCTACATTCTCTCTGTAACTGGCAGCGGGGCGAGGGCGGTCCGGGACGTCTTCACCCACAGACTGTGGCCTGGCTTCGGCCAGGAGGACGACGTGCACTACAACCCCCAACATGCCCACACTGCACTCAATAAAAGCTACGCTAACTCCAAAACAGGTGGGTGGAAGTGTTTGTTGGCACTTTGGAGAATACTGAAAGCTTCTTTAACCGAGCTGGACTGTCAACGTGTACATTTGATATATCCCGAAACCCTTTCAAATATCGAACTTTTCTGTCGCCTTTTACTGCACAAGCGAACATATTCTCCATGTGTGACTGTTGTATGCAGCTAAGTAGCAACTGGTGGCTTTAAGACAGGGGTCACCAACCTTTTTGAAACCAGGAGCTACTTCTTGGGTACTGATTAATGCGAAAGGCTACCAGTTTGATACACACTTAAATAAATTGCCAGAAATAGCCAACTTGCTCAATTTACCTTCCATCCATCCATTTTCTACCGCTTATTCCCTTTTGGGGTCGCGGGCGCCTATCTCAGCTACAATCGGGCAGAAGGCGGGGTACACCCTGGACAAGTCGCCACCTCATAGACAACATTCACACTCACATTCACACACTAGGGCCAATTTACTGTTGCCAATCAACCTATCCCCAGGTGCATGTCATCCTTTAATGAATAAATCTATACATACATCAATCAATCAATCAATCAATCAATGTTTACTTATATAGCCCTAAATCACTAGTGTCTCAAAGGGCTGCACAAACCACCACGACATCCTCGGTAGGCCCACATAAGGGCAAGGAAAACTCACACCCAGTGGGACGTCGGTGACAATGATGACTATGAGAACCTTGGAGAGGAGGAAAGCAATGGATGTCGAGCGGGTCTAACATGATACTGTGAAAGTTCAATCCATAATGGATCCAACACAGTCGCGAGAGACCAGTCCAAAGCGGATCCAACACAGCAGCGAGAGTCCCGTTCACAGCGGAGCCAGCAGGAAACCATCCCAAGCGGAGGCGGATCAGCAGCGCAGAGATGTCCCCAGCCGATACACAGGCAAGCAGTACATGGCCACCGGATCGGACCGGACCCCCTCCACAAGGGAGAGTGGGACATAGAAGAAAAAGAAAAGAAACGGCAGATCAACTGGTCTAAAAAGGGAGTCTATTTAAAGGCTAGAGTATACAAATGAGTTTTAAGGTGAGACTTAAATGCTTCTACTGAGGTAGCATCTCGAACTGTTACCGGGAGGGCATTCCAGAGTACTGGAGCCCGAACGGAAAACGCTCTGTAGCCCGCAGACTTTTTTTGGGCTTTGGGAATCACTAATAAGCCGGAGTCCTTTGAACGCAGATTTCTTGCCGGGACATATGGTACAATACAATCGGCAAGATAGGATGGAGCTAGACCGTGTATATTTAAAAAAAAAAGGGTATTTCTGTCTGTCATTCCGTCGTGCGTTTTTTTTCCTTTTACGGAAGGTTTTTTGTAGAGAATAAATGATGAAAAAAAAAGCTTAATTGAACGATTTTAAAAGAGGCGAAAAACAGGAAAAAAATCCATCCATCCATTTCCTACCGCTTATTCCCTTTGGGGTTGCGGGGGGGGGGGGGGCGGGGGGGAGGAGCTGGTGCCTATCTATGCTACAATCGGGCGGAAGGCGGCGTACACCCTGGACAAGTCGCCACCTCATCGCAGGGCCAACACAGATAGACAGACAACATTCACACACTAGGGCCAATTTAGTGTTGCCAATCAACCTATCCCCAGGTGCATGTCTTCCTTTAATAAATAAATCTATACATATATACTAAAAAAAAAGGGTATTTCTGTCTGTCATTCCGTCGTGCGTTTTTTTTCCTTTTACGGAAGGTTTTTTGTCGAGAATAAATGATGAAAAAAAAGCTTAATTGAACGATTTAAAAGAGGCGAAAAACGGGAAAAAAATCCATCCATCCATCCATTTCCTACCGCTTATTCCCTTTGGGGTTGCGGGGGGGAGCTGGTGCCTATCTCAGCTACAATTGGGCGGAAGGTGGCATACACCCTGGACAAGTCGCCACCTCATCGCAGGGCCAACACAGACAACATTCACACTCACATTCACACACTAGGGCCAATTTAGTGTTGCCAATCAACCTATCCCCAGGTGCATGTCTTCCTTTAATAAATAAATCTATACATATATATTTAAAAAAAAAGGGTATTTCTGTCTGTCATCCCGTCGTGCGTTTTTTTTCCTTTTACGGAAGGTTTTTTGTAGAGAATAAATGATGAAAAAAAAGCTTAATTGAACGATTTAAGAGGCGAAAAACAGAAAAAAATCCATCCATCCATCCATCCATTTCCTACCGCTTATTCCCTTTGGGGTTGCGGGGGGGGAGCTGGTGCCTATCTCAGCTACAATCGGGCGGAAGGCGGCGTACACTCTGGACAAGTCGCCAACTCATCGCAGGGCCAACACAGATAGACAGACAACATTCACACTCACATTCACACACTAGGGCCAATTTAGTGTTGCCAATCAACCTATCCCCAGGTGCATGTCTTCCTTTAATAAATAAATCTATACATATATATTTAAAAAAAAAAAGGGTATTTCTGTCTGTCATTCCGTCGTGCGTTTTTTTTCCTTTTACGGCAGGTTTTTTGTCGAGAATAAATGATGAAAAAAAAGCTTAATTGAACGATTTAAGAGGCGAAAAACAGGAAAAAAATCCATCCATCCATCCATTTCCTACCGCTTATTCCCTTTGGGGTTGCGGGGGGGAGCTGGTGCCTATCTCAGCTACAATTGGGCGGAAGGTGGCGTACACCCTGGACAAGTCGCCACCTCATCGCAGGGCCAACACAGACAACATTCACACTCACATTCACACACTAGGGCCAATTTAGTGTTGCCAATCAACCTATCCCCAGGTGCATGTCTTCCTTTAATAAATAAATCTATACATATATATTTAAAAAAAAGGGTATTTCTGTCTGTCATTCCGTCGTGCGTTTTTTTTCCTTTTACGGAAGGTTTTTTGTAGAGAATAAATGATGAAAAAAAGCTTAATTGAACAGTTTAAAAGAAGGAAGTGCCTATCTCAGCTACAATCGGGCGGAAGGCGGCGTACACGCTGGACAAGTCGCCACCTCATCGCAGGGTCAACATAGACACTCACTTTCACACACTATGGCCAATTTAGGGTCGCCAATCAACCTATCCCCACCTACTTTTAAAGAAATGCAGGAAAAAAATGAAAATTACATTTTGAAAAATAGTTTATCTTCAATTGCGACTCTTTAAAATTCAAAATTCAACGGAAAAAAATAAGAAAAAAAATAGCTAATTCTAATCTTTTTGAAAAAATAAAAAAAATGATTTATGGAACATCACTCCAAAGACATGCACCTGGGGATAGGTTGATTGGCAACACTAAATTGGCCCTAGTGTGTGAATGTGAGTGTGAATGTTGTCTGTCTATCTGTGTTGGCCCTGCGATGAGGTGGTGACTTGTCCAGGGTGTACCCTGCCTTCCGCCCGATTGTAGCTGAGATAGGCGCCAGCGCCCCCCGCGACCCCAAAAGGGAATCAGCGCTAGAAAATGGATGGATGGATGGATGGAACATCATTAGTAATTTTTCCTGATTAAGATTAATTTTAGAATGTAGATGACATGTTTTGAATAGGTTAAAATCCAATCTGCACTTTGTTAGAATATACAACAAATTGGACCAAGCTATATTTCTAACAAAGACAAATTATTTCTTCTAGATTGTCCAGAACAAAAATTTTAAAAGAAATTGAAAAGACTTTGAAATAAGATTTAAATTTGATTCCAAAGATTTTGTAGATTGGCCAGAATATTGTTTTTGAATTTTAATCATAATAAGCTTGAAGAAATATTTCACAAATATTCTTTGTCGAAAAAACAGAAGCTAAAATGAAGAATTAAGTTAAAATGTATTTATTATTCTTTACAATAAAAAAATAATTTACTTGAACATTGATTTAAACTGTCAGGAAAGAAGAGGAAGGAATTTAAAAGGTAAAAATGTACATGTGTTTAAAAATCCTAGTCATTTTTAAGGTTGTATTTTTTGTCTAAAATTGTCGTTCCGAAAGTTATAAGAAGCAAAGTAAAAAAAAGAAATGAATTCATTTAAACAAGTGAAGACCAAGTCTTTAAAATATTTTCTTGGATTTTCAAATTTTATTTGAGTTTTGTCTCTCTTAGAATTAAAAATGTCCAGCAAAGCGAGACCAGCTTGCTAGTAAATGAATCACATTTAAAAAATAGAGGCAGCTCACTGGTAAATGCTGCTATTTGAGCTATTTTTAGAACAGGCCAGCGGGCTACTTATCTGGTCCTTATGGGCTACCTGGTTGGAGACCCCTGCTTTAAGCGTTAAAGTGATATAAAACGGTGTCTTTTTTTTTTTTTCAAAACACGTATTATTGGATGTCCTTTCCGCGCAATAGTGTGTCAGTATTATGCAGGCGTGCCCAAAGTGCGGCCCGAGGGCCATTTGTGGCCCCCAGCTAATTTGTTAATGGCCCCAGGCCCATTCTACAAAATCCTATAATAAAAATTTAAAACATAAAAGTGTGTAATTAAAGAGTAAACAGTAGGGCTGTGAATCTTTGGGTGTCCCACGATTCGATTCAATGTCGATTCTTGGGGTCGCGATTCGATATTATATCGATTATTTTCGATTCAACGCGATTCTCGATTCAAAAACGATATTTTTCCGATTCAAAACGATTCTGTATTCATTCAATACATAGGATTTTAGAGGGATCTCCCCCAGTCTGCTGACATGCTAGCAGAGTATTAGATTCTTAAAAAAAAGCTTTTATAATTGTAAAGGACAATGTTTTATCAACTGATTGCAATAATGTAAATTTGTTTTAACTATTAAAGGAACCAAAAATACGACTTAATTTATCTTTGTGAAAACATTGGACACAGTGTGTTGTCAAGCTTATGAGATGCCATGCAAGTGTAAGCCACTGTAACACTATTGTTCTTTTTTTTATTTTTTATAAATGTCTAACGATAATGTCAATGAGGGATTTTTAATCACTGCTGTGCAGAAATTATAACTAATATTGATACTGTTGTTGATAGTATTCATTTTTGTTCCACTACTTTTGGTTTGTTCTGTTTCGTGTTTGTGTCTCATCTCAATTGCTCTGTTTATTGCAGTTCTGAGTGTTGCTGGGTCAGGTTTGGTTTTGGAATTGGATTGCATTGTTTTGGTTTTGCTGTGTAGTGGTTTGTTGGATTGAAAAAAAAAAAAAAAGAGAATCGATTCTGAATCGCACACCCCTAGTAAACAGTGACATGTAACAAGAAAAAGTTGCAGTGTTGACACTAATAACACAAAGCTGCCATGCGGACTGTTATTGACCTGCTGAAGGCTCCAATTACTTCACTGTAACAATTTCACTTTCAAATATTTTTGAGGGATATAATAATATTGCATATTTTGTGCAAAACAAAGTTTTCTTTCACAAAAAGGGCATCAAACAAACAAAAGTATGAAAAAAATTATAAAATCTTATAATCAAGAGATCTACAGACTTAAGCGTTAAAAGTAAAAAAATATAAATATACATTTGGCTTATTTTCAACACTTTTTTTTTATTGTTATGAATTATTGACCTATTTAGGGTTCCATTTACTTCACGTCAAATATTCCACTTTGAAATGTTTTGAGGGAAAATGTTGCATAGTTTGTGTGTTTGCCATATAAATAAGGGTTTTGACATAAAGGCCATAAACATAAAAAAAACTAAATTTAAAAAAAATGTTATAACGACAGACAGACCTGAAGTTGATGGCAAGATTCAAGCGTTAAACGAAAAAAATAATAATTTATGACTTATTTGTAACATTTTTATGACTGAGACCCTTCCGAAGACCGGGGACCAAACTTGAGGAAAACCATAAAGGTAAAAAAACAACTATTGTGTTGCTTTTAAAAAAGAAAAATATCAAAATGGACCCCGCATACTTATATTTTTCAGTCTGCGGGCCTCATTGGAAAAAGTTTGGACACCCCTGGTATTATGTATGTGGACTTTTAACTTGTGTTTGGTTCAAAGTCAAAAAGGGACTTTTGAAAGAGCTTCTGTCAAGTCTATGTCAGGGTTCAGCAAGCCTGCATGCGGCTCTTTAGCGCCATCCTAGTGGCTCCCTGGACCTCTTTCAGAGATGTGTGAAAATGGAAAAAGATGAAGAAAAAATGATTAATGTATGCAGTCGTGGTCAAAAGTTGACCTATACTTGTAAAGTACATAATGTCATGGCTGTCAGGAGTTTCAATACTTTCCACAACTCTTTTTTGTTTATGATAGAGTGATTGGAGCACAGGGCAGAAAGGTGGAAGAGGGGTTAGTGTGTCTGCCTCACAATACGAAGATCCTAAGTAGTCCTGGGTTCAATCCCGAGCTCGGGATCTTTCTGTGTGGAGTTTGCATGTTCTCCCGACGACTGCGTGGGTTCCCTCCGGGTACTCCGGTTTCCACCCACCTCCAAATACATGCACCTAGGGCAACACTAAATTGGCCCTAGTGTGTGAGTGTGAATGTTGTCTGTCTATCTGTGTTGGCCCTGCGATGAGGTGGCGACTTGTCCAGGGTGTACCCACCTTCTGCCCAATTATAGCTGAGATAGGCACCAGCGACCCCAAAGGGAATAAGCGGTAGTAAATGGATGGATGGATGATTGAAGCACATACTTGTTTGTCACAAAAAACATTCCTGAAGTTTGGCTCTTTTATGAATTCATTATGAAAATGTGACCAATTCTGCTGGGTCAAAAGTATACATACAGCAATGTTAATATTTTGTTACATGTTCGCTGGTAAGTTTCACTGCAATAAGGCGCTTGTGGTAGCAATCCACAAACGTCTGGCCAGCTTCTGGTTTAAATTTTGACCATTCCTATTGACAAAATTGGTGCAGTTCAGCTAAATTTGTTGGTGTTCTGACATTGACTTGTTTCTTCAGCATTGTCCTCACGTTTAAGTCAGGACATTGGGAAGGCCATTCTAAAACCTTAATTGTAGCCTGATTTTGCCATTATTTTACCACTTTTGCCTTGTGTTTGGGGTCATTGTCCTGTTGGAACACCCGACTGCGCCAAAGACCCAACCTCCGGGCGGATAATTTTTGGTTGTCCTGAAGATTTTGTCTCATTTACTCTAATAGCTCAATTTTAGTTTCATTTGACCACAGAACTTTCCTCCAGAAGATCTTATCTTTGTCCATGTGATGTCAGATGAAACAAAAATTGAGCTGTTTGGCCACAATACCCAGCAATATGTTTGGAGGAGAAAAGGTGAGACCTTTAATCCCAGGTTGTTAAAGTTAAAGTCCCAACAATAGTCACACACACAAATTATCCTCTGCATTTGACCCATTCCCATGTTCACCCCCTGGGAGGTGAGGGGAGCAGTGAGCAGCAGCAGTGGCAATGGGTGCCATTATTATAGTCTTTGGTATGACTCGGCTGGGCCCTGAGACCTTCCAGTTTCAGGGCGGACACTCTAACCACAATGCCAATGAGCAGGTCTTTGTGACGTTGATTTGATCATTGCAATTTGGTAACGTCCCAACCAACATTGTGGATCCAACGTTGGACATCAATGTAGGGCAATATAGACCAAAACTCATATCCTGATATATTTTTATATGATATGTATCGCAATACAATATCGTGAAAAATTAAGTCAAACCAAGATATGCATGTGAAGTTGTTTTATTTAAACAAATACTTAACATGAGTAATTTTCAGAAAATGTAAAGTTTCATGCATCAATAGATGCACATCAAAATATTAAAAAGCCTTGAAAATAATATAAGAATAGTAGAGTATAATTAAACATTTTCTTTAAAGCAAACGTATAGCAGTGCTCAAATCCCCCACCAAAAAACAAAAATACAAAAGAACAATGTATAAATAAATTCCCAAGTTTTAGAGGAAATTTTAAACATCAGCATGCACTTCTGAATGGATGGCACAAATTGTACCACACGCTGGCGAATCTGGATGCGCTCGCTCAAATCTTACACGGCAGAAGTGTTGCAAACGTCAGATGTAAATAAATAAACAGTCTATCAAGGGTTTTCTCTGATTATGGACAGACAGACAACTTAAAACACAGGTATGCGGATCTAAAACGTACATACGCGGATCTAAAACACACTTACCCAGATCTAAAACACACTTACCCAGATCTAAAACACACTTACCCAGATCTAAAACACACGTACGCAGATCTATAACACGTACACAGATCCAGAACACATGTACAATTAATCAATCAATCAATGTTTATTTATATAGCCCCAAATTACAAATGTCTCAAAGGACTGCACAAATCATTACGACTATGACATCCTCGGAAGAACCCACAAAAGGGCAAGGAAAACTCACACCCAGTGGGCAGGGAGAATTCCCATCCAGTGGGACGCCAGTGACAATGCTGACTATGAGAAACCTTGGAGAGGAAGTCAGATGTGGGCAAACCCCACCTCTAGGGGACCGAAAGCAATGGATGTCGAGCGGGTCTAACATGATACTGTGAAAGTTCAATCCATAGTGGCGCCAACACAGCCGCGAGAGTTCAGTTCAAAGCGGATCCAAGACAGCAGCGAGAGTCCCGTCCACAGGAAACCATCCCAAGCGGAGGCGGATCAGCAGCGTAGAGATGTCCCCAACCGATACACAGGCGAGCGGTCCATCCTGGATGTACACAGATCTGAATACACACACGCAGAATGAAATACAAGCACACAAATTGGATTACACGCACACAGATTGAGATACACGTTTGCAAAAAAAAAAGTTGCTACGATTATTCCATATTATCAACCATGATCACTTTCGACTGGTAAGCTACATGTAGAAACTAATACAATACAAACTAATACTTGTCAGCTAGAAACTGTAGAGACACTTAAGAGCTCTTCTTTTTCCACCAGCCACACTCTTCCGGCTTTCACAATAATAGCGCAAAGCGCCACATCTGGTCCAAGTGCCCTTACAAAATAATGGTTTTCCGAAAAATACCTTACACTGATGGTTAACTTTCCTCACTTCCTATCAATACCAGTGCAAATGTTGAGATCGGTGATACTCATTGCGTGAATTACCAAGATTTAGTATTTATCTAAAATTGCCATGTTGTTTTTGTTATGTGAGGGGCCTCAATGACTAGGTTTGCTTATGGCCCCCAAACGACCAAATACGTCCTTTTGTCCCAAACAATATCAACCGAGGCAAGGCAGCAGTATGTGCAAGAATACAGATTTGTAAACTTGCAACATTTTAATTGGATGCATGTAAGTGTGATCATACTACGTAGAATATGAAGGTCTAATTAAATGAACACAGCATGTGCAATGACTTGAGAGATGAAATTTACCAAGTCACCCGCTAAGTTTTAAATCCAAGCAACTCTTCAGCAGATGAATATGTGAGACCAACCAGCTGATGGGTTGCACCGGTTGCATTCTGTGGCTTGTTTGTCTGTAGGGCAGTTAACAACTGAGGCATTTAGAACATGTTCACTCAGCTGGAAGTGCATAGTTAAACTATACAGCAGGGAGTCATCAGCCCGAGGCTTTTTTTTATTTTTATTTTTACGTTGAGTCACCTGTCTAATGTTAATGACATTGTTGGTGTTTATCTTCACTGTTGTTGCAGTAGAAACTATAGTACACACATACTGCATGTTCAGGAATCAACCAAGCTTTTTAAAGGGAAAAAAAGCCTCTTAAATTAACTTGAAATTGTTCCCATGCATGTCATGCAAAACATTTTTTTGCAGTTCAAACCAGCATCATTGAACCGACCTGGTTTGCTACTTGAGGTTGTATGTACAGTATAATATTAAATCTATAATGAATCCTAAACATTTAACCGTCTCATAGAAAGATTTATTTTGAGCAGGCTTAGTCTTACTCAACACTTGACTGAATTTAGAGGGGTTTGCAGTTCATGCAGAGTAGTCAAGCAAGCAGGTTAATTGTTCGATCTAATTAGGACACAGATTAATCAGATGCATGCTTTACTTTTAAAATGCATGGACGATCGAGGGGTTCATTAGCAGTCCCTGTGCCTCTTTTCGTAGCAGAAGAGTTAACCATAGGGATGGATTATGTACAGGCAGTGATGGGAAATAACAAGCTACATGAAGCTAAACTACGCAGTTTAACTACATTTTCCAGTAGCTTGGCGGGATTTTAGCTACTCTTTTAATTAGTAACTTTTCCTGTAGCTTAGCTACTTTAAGACCCATGTAGCTAGCTAGCTTACAGCAAAGCCACAAGCTACAAAGAGAAAATGGACTGAATCCAGGCCCACAAAAATAATGGAGTAAATACAATGAACTGGATGAATTAGAACATCCATACATATGGAGATAATCCATGATTATTGATTGATGTTGGTATGATGAGTCATAATTGGTTAAGGTTAGGGTGAAACGTTACGGACTGACCAATCAGGGACAGGATAGGGCAGGTCATCGTAACTAGTAAGCAAAAATCATAACTGTCACGACGAGGGAGTTGGAGACAGAGGGATGCTTCAAGCCAGCGACTCAAAAAAAAAAAAACTGTAATTGAAAATGGCAGAGGAATTCTTTCCAGCAGATTAAATTTTTCCTACAGTATAGTGATGAAGACGACGTCCAGGAAACGCACAATAATGCGTGTCCTTGGCCATATTTAGACTAATGTATGTGTTTAGAGAAAACAATGTCCTCAACTTTAGTTTTTGGTTGTTTACTCTGTAAACCAGAACCATCATCAAATATCTCCAACACAAAGTTAGGAACACACGGGGAGGTGAGGTGAGTTAATGAAAAGTTTTACTAAATATAACCATTACAAACTGTTACCAAGCAACACACAAGCCATTGATTTTTTGTTAAGATATAGATAGATTCTGTTTTTCCTGTAGTTAGAGAAAATTAATAACATTATAGGGATGGGCCAAAGAAAAATGACACTAAATAAGTAAATATCTTCCCCTGTAGATTAGCTACATTTAATCAAGAGTAATTTGTAGCTTAGTTTACTACATTTTCCAAGTAACTTGCCCATCACTGTGTACAGGTTACTTGCTTAGGGACAGCACCAGGATTTTTTTCTCTCCCGGGGCTTGAATAGTCGATTTTCATGACTTCAGTATGTATTTTTTCAATAAAATCAGTTGTGATACACTGCACAAGCATGTTTGATATAAAAGTAGTTTAAACTTGATTCCTTAAATCCTGAAACTTCACGGGACAGCCATTCATTGTCAGCCTAACCTTCTACAGTTTGAGAAAAAAAGTATTTAATCCAGCAGGTGTGTCAAGGAGGTAGTGTTGCCTTCCAATTTAACGCCATGAGTCTTCTAGCCAATAAAGTAATGAATGCTGCAGGACTCTTTTTGGATTTGCTAAGAGAAAATAACAGAGGGGCTACCCCCAAATAGTCCGCTTGCAGATTTGGTTCGATCTTTTCGCTAATTGCCATTGACAAATTTTTAAAGATATTAGTCCAATAACCGCACGGCGATGGGCGAAGCCAAAACATTTGTATTAAGATAGCGGGAGACAGATAAAATAATACCGATATTCCGTCATACATCTTAGCCAGCCGGACCTTGGTAAAATAAGTGCATTTAATAAGGCTGTGTCTAGCACAAATAGATGACTAATGAACTGTACTTAACATCTCTGTCCAGCTCTCCTCAGATAGGGTCACTCATAAATCCTCTTCCCAAGGGTAACTTAAATGAATTTTGAGACTCAGGGTGTAAAAGAAAAATTTGTTTATAAATACGTGTAACCTTTTAAAGTTGGAAGCGGTGTCAGAAATACATCTAAAACTGTGTCATTAGGTAAATCTGGAAACCTCGAGAAAGTATGAGGAACAAAAATATATATCTAAAAAAGTGTTAATTGGGAAGTGAAAATGTATCACAAAATTACTGGAAAGAGGCAAAAGTGTTGTTAATGTATAAATCTTTAATGCTGTTAATCCCCCGACTTGACTATTCTAAAAAGGCACTATCAACAAGAGAGGGAGGGAAAGCATGGATAGCAGTGATGGGTGCAAGACTGGGAATAGTCTGTAAGACAAAATAGCTCTTAAACTGAACCCAAATTCTGAATGAAGTTTTTATGGTTGTTTTTTTCTTGAAAGCAGAAGTAGAAGAGTGGATGTGAGAGTGAACCAAAGCCCTACCAGATACTTGTTTGTGAGAGTTTGCCTCCATAAACAGCCATAACAGAGGATCAAATGCTTTATATTGCAGCCAATATTTAGGAATTCTAATGTTGGGGGCTCAGTAGTAAAATCTAATGTTTAGTAGTGCTAATCATTCCAACAATTTGGGTAGTAACCTGTGAATTTTTTCAGTCTAAATCAAATTGTGAGGTGGCTGGAGATTCCCACCCCTACTATTAATACTACAACAAGAGTACCGGTATATACCGTAATCCACAAAACAAACAGAACCAATAATCACATGACTGCTGCTTACTAGAGTCAAAAATAAGTGGTTACATTTGTGGATTCAAGGGAAGCAGCAGTGTCGCTCTTTTTTGCACGCAGTACAGAACACATATTGTAAAACCACAATAAAGCAGACTTAAAATAACACCCTTTGCTTCTCGTTGTCACAAATATCTGATAATGCAGAGTTGTTTCCCATAGCTGAGCTCATCACTTCTGCTCTTTATCGAATATGCGACCTAAGAGGTTAGTGTTGCTGCTGCCGAGATTCTCAATACTCCACAAGAAAACCTAAAGAGATACTCAGATGCAAATACAGTATATCCTACAAAAGGTGTCTGGAATATGAATAGCCTAAGTTTTCTCTTGAGGCTGCCATGTTGTGTTATAGTTCCAAGTTTCAAACATAGATTCAGCAGCTATTGGGAAAGCTGCAAGCTGCAACCAAGTGTACATTACATGAGGTGTAATATCATCCTAATCAATCAACCCTATGCAGAAGTAGACTTCGGCAACCCAATTCATCATGTCTCCTTAACTCCTGACACCAGCCAACCCACAACCCTCCCACCCTCCGCCCCACCCTACTTTGATTTGCAAAAAGAAAACTGCCGAAAGGAAACGCTCACACAGCAATAACTGGAACAGTATGAGGTTTAACTCGTATTAGTCAACCTTGTGTCACAGTTCATGTGACAGTGTGTTCAGGGAGAGCAGCTTGTCAAGTGTTCAAGTTTGAAAAACTCTTATTTAAAAATGCAATTATTACTTCTGTTATGCTGTGTCTGAAAATGAAAATTGTTCATAGTAATACAAAGAGTAGAACTGAATGTTGTTGTTTTTGCGTCAAGGTGTTGGGAAAACTAGACAATTGACCTTATGGGCCTTTCCTGCTTTAAATAGACTTTAAAAGTGTACGCTTAAATGTGAATTTAAATGTGAAATGTGTCGTCTAACCTCAATAATACTTTGAAGAATGAAAGAGTTGACAATGATATATTAATTCTTACAAGAATGAGAACACTCAGGACACCATTAATGGAGAATTTGCGAAAACATTCTACGTCAAAGGTAATATGACATCATATGTTGCTTACCAACAGTGTGTCCAAACTAACATACTGTAATTATCGTTGTAGTTTTAGTTCATGTTGTAATTTTACTTTACCATAAGCCTGTAATTTTGTTTGGATAATTAGACGATTATATGAATCATTTTAAACAATGTAAGTACAATGTATTATTTAAAGCTGCTAAGTATGTGACAAAAGTTGTAACAATTACCAGTATTATCTGTAATGTTTGTCTGATCTTGAATGGGATTGTGCTGAAAATTGTAATTTTCCTGAAGGAACTCTCCTGACGGAATAAATAAAGTACTATCTAATCTAATCTAATCTATTAATGCTTTGAGCCCTGCGGCTTATAAAACGATTCGGCTAATTTATGGATTTTTCCTCACTAATACAAACCCCGTTTCCATATGAGTTGGGAAATTGTGTTGGATGTAAATATAAACGGAATACAATGACTTGCAAATCATTTTCAACCCATATTTAGTTGAAAATGCTACAAAGACAACATATTTGATGTTCAAACTGATAAACATTTTTTTCTTTTCAATTAATCATTAACTTTAGAATTTGATGGCAGCACCACGTGACAAAGAAGTTGGGAAAGGTGGCAATAAATACTGATAAAGTTAAGGAATGCTCATCAAACACTTATTTGGTACATCCCACAGGTTTGCAGGCTAATTGGAGACAGATGGGTGCCATGATTTTGTATAAAACAGCTTACTAAAAAATGCTCAGTCTTTCACAAGAAAGGATGGGGCGAGATACACCCCTTTGTCCACAACTGCGTGAGCAAATAGTCAAACAGTTTAAGAACAACGTTTCTCAAAGTGCATATTACAAGAAATTTAGGGATTTCAACATCTACGGTCCATAATATCATAAAAAGGTTCAGAAAATCTGGAGAAATCACTCCACGTAAGCGGCAGGGCTGGAAACCAACATTGAATGACCGTGACCTTTGATCTCTGACAGCACTGTATCAAAAACCAACATCAATCTCTAAAAGATATCACCACATGGGCTCAGGAACACTTCAGAAAACCCCTGTCACTAAATACAGTTCATCGCTACATCTGTAAGTGCAAGTTAAATCTCTACTATGCAAAGCGAAAGACATTTATCAACAACATCCAGAAACACCGCTGGCTTCTCTGGGCACAAGATCATCTAAAATGGACTGATGTGGAAAAGTGTTCTGTGGTCTGACGAGTCCACATTTCAAATTGTTTTTGGAAATATTCGACATGTCATCTGGACCAAAGGGGAAGCGAACCATCCCCAAAACTGAAAATTGCGCTCTAGCATCCCCTAGGAATAAAACACAGACATAACTGCTCCTAAGAGGAAAACACAGACAAAGCTGCGTGTAACGTCCAGTACGAAAGTCGTAGAGACATGAAACAAAAACCTCAATGTAGGTCTCACTTAGACCTACATTTCATATATTGACAACTCCCAGCAAAAATCAACAAGAAGTTTGCAATTCCCCCTTCAAAACAAAAGTTTTGTAAAAACCGGTCACCTTTTTTCAAACATTATCTCCTCTGAGCGCGTTTGTCGTGTCGGCTTCAAACTACCACAGGAGAGAGAATGAACCCTTCTGATTAAAAGTCGATGAAAGAGTTTTTATTACTGCTACGGTGATTGCAGCTTTAATATTGTGACTGTTATTCTATTTCCTTCAACTACAAGACAGTTTTGGCCCCACTTTTTTCTAATAACACATTTCCCTTCAAATTTTGCACCAATTTTGTTTCTATAGCAACAATGTCTCTATAATTCTGAAATTTAACGATGAACGAACGTTACTAGGAAAACGTCTAGCAACGTAGGCTGTGCATTTTGACTTTGGGATTAGTGAGGAGCAACCATCTCACAGGGTAAAGAATTTATGACACATTAGTGGCGCTGAAGGAAGAGTGTGATTATTCTACATGGGGAGAGTGTTAATCAGAGGATAGGGCAGCTCGACCGCCTCCTGTTCCAGCACGGGCACACATTTGCTAACGAGCATGGTCGCACACAAACACGGTTTTCTGTTCAAGTTTAAGGGGTCATTCTACTCCATACTGTGTTGATCTGAGATAAGAATAAATACCCTGCTCCTGTTTCGAGTGTGTATACTAAGTCAATGTTGTTTTATTCAATGGTTGCGCTAATGGCTTCCCCTCTATGCACTGTATTGGCATATCTTTTTTTGTAAAAACTCCCATTATTCAACAGTTCTGCTGAAACTGAAACCTGAGTCAACAGCCACACAAAAAAATCAGGTCAATAAAATAATCTATTAGGACTCAGAATGATGAAGTTCAATCAATAATAGCACCAATAAAATCATATTGCATCTAGTATAGTGTTTCTATTCTAGTATAGTGTTTCTATAATGGCATTTTCCAAAAGCCTTAGAACAGTGGTACCCAACCACCGATTTAGGGACCACTGTTCTAAGGTTCTGTTCACATGGTCCGTGACGCATTTGCTACCGGTCCGACCAGAAATATTAAGCAATTTATAAACAACCGCAATTTCCCCAGCTTAACTTTCTCATGTGGGGCTTCACGGTGGCAGAGGGGTTAGTGCGTCTGCCTCACAATACGAAGTTCCTGCAGTCCTGGGTTCAAATCCAGGCTCGGGATCTTTCTGTGTGGAGTTTGCATGTTCTCCCCGTGAATGCGTGGGTTCCCTCCGGGTACTCCGGCTTCCTCCCACTTCCAAAGACATGCACCTGGGGATAAGTTGATTGGCAACACTAAATTGGCCCCAGTGTGTGAATGTGAGTGTGAATGTTGTCTGTCTATCTGTGTTGGCCCTGCGATGCGGTGGCGACTTGTCCAGGGTGTACCCCGCCTTCCGCCCGATTGTAGCTGAGATAGGCGCCAGCGCCCCCCGCGACCCCAAAAGGGAATAAGCTGTAGAAAATGGATGGAACTTTCTCATGTCCAACTAGAGCTAGGGTTGGGTATCGTTTGAATTCGAACGATTCCGATTATTTGTTTCGATTCTGATTCCTGACGATTCTCCATTCCGATTTTTTCTTTAAAAAAAAAAAAAAAAGGCAGGGTCAAAAAAAAGTTTGGGATATCTTAAATGAGCTAGCTAACCTACAGTCTTTCTGAATTAAATAGTCTGACATTCTCCATCAATTTTAATTCTATTAACTTTTTATGAACTTTACTATAAATTCCTCACAGGGCTGTTTTCTACTAGAATATAAATATCAAATCTATGAACTTGAATATAAATATTATAAATCATGAATACATTTTAACAGAGGTACACTTTCATCAAGAGAGTTTTATTTTTGAAAACCTCATGAAAACACATTTACACATAAGTGTATGATGGTGCAGGTACTTAAACGTTACCGTGCTCCCACTGATGGGCTAACCTGGTGCAGAAAAGCAAATAAACAATAAGAAACAACTTGCAAAACCCAGTCTAGATTAGCAGCAGGTACAGTATAAAATCAGAGACAGTTCTTGTTTAGGAAAATGACCATATCTGCCTTCTCAGGCAGGATGCGTGAGCGTTCTGGACAGATAGTGTCTCCTGTTGAAGACGGGACATGCATTTTTTTGTACTCCATGAACTCGGAGGTTCTTCATCATGTTCGACGTGCACCCTCCTAAGGACGAAACAGTCCTGTTGCACGTGTTACATTTCGCCGATATTTCATTTTTTTTAGTAAAATAAAGCCACACTTTCGACCGTCGACGCCTGCTATCCACGCTTGACTGACTCGCTTGGCTACAGAGGCTCGGCTATGCTAACACTTCTGGCGGAGGGCGCTTCTTCTTTGGTGTTTAGTGGCTTCTTCTTTCGGGTCGGCGGACTTATTATTTTTTTCCGGTCGGCGGACTGGGTATCGAAACTAGGAATCGAAATGTAAAGTTTTGAACGATTCCGGGAAAATCGGAAACTTAGTCCCGGTCCCAATCGATACTCGATACCCAACCCTAACTAGAACATACTAATAGGTTTGTTCACAGGTGTACAATACGACTCCTGATAGGAAGTTGCCATTTGCTATGTTTGTAATACCTTTGTTTCGTGGGACATTGCACATTATTGAACATATAAAATGTACATTTTCCGGATTGTAGTCAAATGTTAATTTCCATCTGCAGTCCCTGGCAGGCTGATGGCATATACAACAAGGTGCATAAAATGTTAAGTTAGAGAGCACAAACATCAGATATAACATTACAATAAAATAAACACTCCGATATATGATAATGAAAGTAAAATAAAATAGAGACCCATGTAAAAACAGTCAGTTGCTGCATGAGCTCAGGACAGATCAGGAATAAAGTCACCATAGAAGTCTAAACAGAAGTGCTATTGTGCTAAAGTGAAAGTGTGCTAAATTGCTGACTGTAATAATTGGGCTAAAGGAAGAAAATACTCCTAATATTCCAATCTTCCTTAGCCTCATAAAGGTAAGGTGCTGGTATTACTGCACATAGCCCTATCTGTTGTACAAGTACTTTGCATTAGCACATGTGGTCAGTCACACATGGGAGATTGCACCAAACAAGCATACATAAGTGCATCTATACATAAAATATTGCATAAAATATGAATACATGATCTTTAGAATAGAAGTAGAAAGCCGTATCAATAGAAAGTCATATAAATGTATTGGAACTAATGGCAAATATACCTAGTTTTAATAAATATATATGCTCTTGTCCTCAATGATGGCGTATCACTTACAGTATAATGCATATTTGTTCATTTTTAATTGGTGCCACAGCGCAAAAGGGGTCATTTTAGTCCTATTTAACAGGTCTATTTAACAAACTTTATTTACTCAGCGACATGTCATTTCTGTCTCCGTGGCCACACAACAACAATGCTCTGCTCGCTCTATCCCACACAATAGAGTGATCAAGTTAATTATACGACTGGTCTTTATTTGAACAAGCTTGCTGATAATATGAAATTGGTGAGGAGCAATCACACAACAGTCATTTCCATCCATCCATCCATTTTTCTACCGCTTGTCCCTTATGGGGTCGCGGGGGGTGCTGCATTTCATGACTCAAAAATGCCTACCATAACACCCCCTGCCCCACTACCCCCACTGCTCTGTGGCACCAGCCAAGCTATTGGTGTATGTCTTTTATTTGTTGCTGTTAGTCCTTTTCTGCCTTTTTTCAAGTGGTCTTTTGAGACTTTGGGACTATTGGTTTAGAAAATTGACATTTGCTGCGGTTGGTATGATATATTGCAGCCTGTTATGACTATAATAAGCAAACATGGGCTTTTAATTTGGGCTTTTATGCGAGTTAAACATATTTGGATTGCTTGCTTTAGAGTTGCTTTTGATCCCCCTTTTACAGCTGTAGAATTGAGCTTAAATACATTCCACGACGACGCTCTTAACTCAAATACTTGCATCTCAAAGCAGACTTGCCCATTTAAAATGAACTAAAATCAAATTGATCCGTGCTTGGCCCTCTCAAAACAACACAATTTTAACATATAATATGCCTTTTATAAAGAAAAGCTAACTTTTACATAATACATACTGTTTGAAAATCAATACAGTAGCATGTAGTACAAATGACTATAATAGTTTTTTGTGTAGAATTTACTTTTGAAAGCAGTCTTTTGCATTCTCTGTCCAGTGTTGCCAAGTCTGCGTATTGTCTCCTTCTTATGAGCTACTTATTTTCATAGAACTACTGCATGTTTTTCTCGTGGCATCCGGCAATACTTTGTCCGACATCTTTAAATGACAGACCGGAGAAGTCACTTCTGGGACGACAACACAACAAGCGATTTGTTTGTCTGTCAATCCAAGCTATTGCTTGACTATCCAGTTTGTTGAGTCAGGACTAGACTGAGCAAAGTGATATGCAGCTTCTCAGTGTTTTTATGGATGAATGTTTATTTTTCCGTATGTCCAGAGGCTCGCTGTAGCTTTTGTGATGCTGACTGACTCCACAGTAAGGGTCGATAACAGGTAGGACATACTAAATTTAGCTTCTCTGATTTGGCCGTCCGTTTCTTCTCTTTTGCACTAACTTTGTTTTAATTCTGATTATTTGAGGGAAGGATGTTGATCTTGAGAGGCGATCAAACGCACACTACAACCGTCTTAATCAAAATTATTGTTTGTTTCCTGATTAAAAGAAGCAGACACAGCAATGTGTAACAATATATTAACTCTCTATTGCTCAGTTTTGTTTGCCGTGTAAGTTAGCCAGGAACAGCAACATCTGGCAATATATTAACTCTTTATTACTCAGACGGCACAACCTTGTTACACATATCACTTTAAACGACAGCAAAACTAAATAAAATCATATATAAATCAAATAAGATGTAAATGCATCGCCATAAGGTAAAACAATCAGCAATTTCAAAGTCCAGAGGCAGAAAGCATAACTCTCTCTTTTAGCTCACTATTAGGAAAATGCAAGTTTAACAAACCACTAGAGTTCTGTTTGCAGACCACTTGCATTTTACAGGAATTCACAGCCAAATTAATGTTTAAAGGGGACCTACAGTATGATGATGTTCCTCTTTTCTGACTTATTAATGCTTTCACTATGTTGGATACTGGTGTTAAACAAAAAACATTATAATTATACTTTTGGAGAGGGTGGTGCGGGGCGCGTCTCATTGGCAATTTAAAGGTAACGCCTCTATACACAAACTATTGGCAGACATGTTCAGAAAGTTGGTTATAACTTTGAATGTGGTGTGAAATTTTTGCAACATTTACACCAAAAGTATATCCAGTACTTATTAGCTAGACCATGGGTGTCAAACTCTGGCCCGCCGTGTAAATTAATTTGGCCCTTGAGGCAATATCAAATTAACAATAGTACTGGCACGCCGGTATTATACAGCCGCATTCACCTCTAATACTCATACTTGCCAACCCTCCCGATTTTCCCGGGAGACTCCCGAAGTTCAGTGCCCCTCTCGAGTGTCTCCCGAGGAAACCATTCTCCCGAATTTCAACCGATTTCCACCCGGACAACAATATTGGGGGCGTGCCTTAATAAAGGCCCTGCCTTAAAGCGTTCTCTACAACCTGTCGTCACGTCCGCTTTTACTCCATACAAACAACGTGCCGGCCTAATCACATAATATATGCGGTTTTTAAACACACAAATGAGTGAATGAAAGTCATACTTGGTCAACAACCATACAGGTCACACTAAGGGTGGCCGTATAAACAACTTTAACATTGTTACAAATATGCGCCACACTGTGGACCCACACCACACAAGAATGACAAACACATTTCGGGAGAACATCCGCACCGTAACACAACATAAACAAAATACCCAGAACCCCTTGCAACATTAACTCATCCGGGACGCTACAATATACACCCTCCGCTACCACCATTATTAAGATTTCTGCATATATAAGTGTTGCTTTTTCCATATTTAGTGTTAAAGCAAATCAACTAAGCAAACTGAGCAATAATTAACGTTTTATTTGTGCACTTTCTCTTGCTACTTCAAGACTTGAATGCCTGATTCGTTCATTATTATTTTATTTTCAAATTTATTTTTAGCCTGTGAAAAAAGTTTATTTTGATATTTACCTGAGAAGGCTGCAAATAGAAAAGAGGCATTCAATTTTTATTTACATTTTATTTGATACGCCATTGAATTTTTTAAAATTAATATTATTATTTGAAACTCGAGTTTGCATGTCACTATAAAGTTATATAAAGCTTGCTTGTTTAATATTCAATGCAAAACTTTTTGGGGTCCCTATTAAAAGGTTCATTTGTTCAACCTTGGCCCGCTGCTTTGTTCAGTTTTAAATGTTGCCCCACTCTGTATTTGAGTTTGACACCCCTGATCTAGACCAAAAGGAAGTGTGTTAAATGTGAAAACAGTGAAGCTTGGAAACATGTCAGTCTTAACCATTCCTACTACAGTACCTGTGGCGGAGAGCTTTTGACTTACCAACCAACTGTTCCGGTTTCTTCTAATAAGAACAGCTGGGGTGCGGGCTACTTAATCAGTATGTCATTGCTATGAACAAAATGCAGGAACTGTAAATTTAGCAACAACAGTGATTCATCTCTAGCAGATTGATAATTAACATTACTGCAATTAGAGAACAAATATTATTGGTTAATAAATGATTCCACTGTTATGTTTATCAGATGAATACATGCTACATACTTTTTGTAAGTTTTTTTTACAAAGCCAGAGCAAGCGCACATATTGGTAGCCTTTTTTTGTTTACCTGACACACAGTCACTCCTTTCATTTTCCGTGCAAGTCACGTACTGTTGTTTGCTCCTCTTACACTTGACCCTGTGTTATTGTAATTGAGGCCATTACCAAGCTAAGTTAGATGTTCTTTATGGGGGAAATAGCCAGTGTTGTGGTGACTGGTGTTTTACCTGGATGAGCAGCAAATTGTTATTTTCCACTATACTGCTGAGAGGAAAAACAAAGTTTTCTATTCTTTTCTCTTGATTGGCCAAGACCACAAGCTTGTTACTGCAAGCATTTCTGGTCCCTCCACCTCTGTCTTCTCAATGCCTGACAAGCAATATATCAGGGTTTTGGAGGGAGGGAAACAATATATACCTGCAGAAGACAAATCATAGCTGGAATTCACTACACTTCACTATTGACAAGAACTTGCTTGACTGAAAATCAAAATTCCAAAAAATCCCCGAGTGTCGACGTATCACAAGAAACAAACAAGCTGTGTTTTTTGAATTGAGGAATAGTTAAAAGGTGGTCTTATAATATACTGCACAGGCTACTAGAGTCTGTTGAGTGAGACTTATTGTGTGATTCAGTTGGGTAAAAAATTTGCCCCACTGTTGTATTGAGCTCTTGTTGTAAAAGAACACATTTTCAGTACAAAACCCAAAACCAGTTAAGTTGGCTTGTTGTGTAAATGGTAAATAAAAACAGAATACGATGATTTGCGAATCCTTTTAAACTTATATTCAATTGAATATACTGTAAAGACAATATAATGTTTGAACTGACAATTTTTTAATTTTTTTTTTTGCAAATAATTATTAATTTAGAATTGAACAGTATTAACACATTGCAAAAGAATTGGCACAGGGCCATTTTTACCACTGTGTTACATGTCCTTTCCTTTTAACAACACTCAGTAAACGTTTGGGAACTGACGAGACCCATTTTTGGAGCTTTAAAGGTGGAATTATTTCCCATTCGTGCTTGATGTACAACTTAAGTTGTTCAACAGTCCAGAGTCTCTGTTGTGGTATTTTAGGCTTCTTATTGTGCCACACATTTTCAATGGGAGACAGGTCTGGACTACAGGCAGGCCAGTCTAGTACCGGCAGTCTTTTACTAAGAAGCCACGCTGTTGTAACACGTGACTTGGCATTGTCTTGCTGAAATAAGCAGGGGGCGTCCATGATAAGGTTGCTTGAATGGCTACATATCTTGCTCCAAAACGTGTATGTACCTTTCAGCAGTAATGGTGCCTTTACAGATGTGAAAGTTACCCATGCGTTGGGCACTAACACACCCCCATACCATCAAAGATGCTGGCTTTTGAACTTTGTGTCTATAAAAGTCTGGATGGTTCTTTTCCTCTTTGTTCCGGAGGAAACAACGTCCACAGTTTACTAAAACTATTTGAACTTTGTGTCTATAAAAGTCTGGATGGTTCTTTTCCTCTTCGTTCCGGAGGAAACAATGTCCACACAGTTTACTATAACTATTTGAAATGCGTATTCGTCAGATCATAGAACACTTTTCCACTTTGCATCAGTCCATCTTAGATGAGTTCAAGCCCAGCAAATCATTTCTGGGTGTTGTTGATAAATGGCTTTAGCTTTGCATCTTAGAGTTTTAACAGATGTAACGACAAACTGTAGTTACTGACAGTGGTTTTTTGAAGTGTTCCTGAGCCCATGTGGTGATATCCTTTACTTGATGCAGTATTGCCCGGGGGATCGAAGGTCACAGGCATTCAATGTTGGTTTTCAGCCTTGCTGCTTACGTGCAGTGATTTCTCCAGATTCTCTGAACCTTTTGATGATGTTTACGGACCGTAGATGGTGAAATCCCTAAATTCCTTGCAATAGCTCGTTGAGAAACATAGTTCTTAAACAATTTGCTAACGCATTTGTTTACAAAATGGTGACCCTCGCCTAATCCTTGTTTGTGAAAGACTGAGCATTTCATGAAAGCTGCTTTTACACTCAACCACGGCACCCACCTGTTCCCAGTTAGTCTGTTCACCTGTGAGATGTTCCAAATGGGTGTTTGATAAGCATTCCTAAACTCTTAGTCTTTTTTGCCATCTTTTTTGAAACATGTTGCAGGCATCATATTCCAAATGAGCTAATATTTTCAAAAAATAAACAAAAGTTTTCCAGTCTATTCAATTGAATACAGGTTGAAAAGAATTTGCAAATCATTGTATTCTGTTTTTATTTACGATTACACAACATGCCAACTTCACTGGTTTTGGGTTTTATACTTGGACTGTCAATGACTATTTGACTGGCGTAACTGTTTGTTTCACATGAATAACATTAATGTGAAACACTGTCTGTATGATAACGTTGTCGTGTCAGTCAGGTGCCGCTCCACCCTAAATGAAGAACGGGCACTCTGCATAGGGCTTTGCGATCAGTGGGGGGGGGTCTATTTTGCGTGAAGAAGCACAATTTTTGAATAACAAGGTGCTTCATTTAAAATTTTACCCCAAACATATTCCTGGCCACGCCGTGCTCTGACACTAATCAGAATATGTAGACAAATATTCTGCCTTCATTTCCGTTGGCTGTGTGGAATTTAGTACTTGCTCTGCAAAGCAGAAGGTCTTGGGTTTGAATCCCGGTTGCGGTAGAAATTTTGGTATGGTTTTTAAACTTGTTTTAATTATGTTAAAATTGTTTAATACACTAAACTTCAGCATATTAATTAAAAAAAATACTGTTAAAAAATCATGCTGATTGTCAAAAATGTTAAATAATATAACACGTGATAGTTCTACCTCAATGAAAGCTTTTGTTTTTATATGGTACTGAGATACCCTTGATTTCAGCCTTTTTAAAAGGTTCTCTTGGACAACCAATTCTTGACCTCAGTATTGGTCAAATCCTAGTTACGGCACTGATCATAAAGATTACTATCAAGGCTTAGGTCAGGCCAATTACAAACTTAAATACTAATCAAATATAATGCAAGAGAAGGAACTCAATAGACTGATTAAATACAATTACATTTAATTATGCAGTGCTAAAATAAACACATTCTAACCAAATCAATATTAAATAATAATAATGTGTTTGTGAAATAAACTGTCAATAAAATTAAAGTGCAAATGAAAATACAGCTTCACTGCATTAGTCATAATTTTTGCCCTTAAGAACATTTTCTATGACTTACGCTTTAGACTTCTTCTGTTAATTTGATATTGTCATTACTGCCACAAGTGGTAGAAACGTGTGTTACAACTGAGTTCCGATGAGACCAATACAGATTTTTTGTCAGCCCAACAATAGGCTCTCTTGGCCTAACAATTCAGCCCTAAGGTTCAGAAACACTGTCCTAAAGCATTTCTGATTTTCAGGGTTTTTCACTTTCTGTGAGATTGTCCTAAGCCCCACAAATAGCAACAACGTTGGTATATGACTCATAGTCAGAGCTTTCTAAGAGGCCCTTTGGGTAGTAATAAACAATTAGAGGACTATATTCGTCATGTGCACCACCGACAAAATATGAAATAGTAAGTCGAGCCGCCTTCGGTCACTCGGTCAATTAATATAAGAAAGAAAACATTTATTTCCTAAAAAGTTTATATGTGTGATTTAGGAACATACATTTACATCTTCACTGCCATAGCCTTATGTTTTATGTTGAATGTTTTACGATTACTTTTACGATTTTCTATCTGCTTAAGTGCTTATCGGTAATAGTCTAAATAATATAGCAATCAATGGGTTCAGTTACAGAAATAGCGAGGAGCAATAAATCTTCAGGTATGCCATTCTCAGCTTTTAATGGTAGCCATCCTGCATATTAGTACACAACTCATGGTTTCAATGCTTTGTTTTGCTTTTTTTGTATTTTGGACAAGCATGTGGAGTTTGCATGTTCTCCCCGTGAATGCGTGGGTTCCCTCCGGGTACTCCAGCTTCCTCCCACTTCCAAAGACATGCACCTGGGGATAGGTTGATTGGCAACACTAAATTGGCCCTAGTGTGTGAATGTTGTCTGTCTATCTGTGTTGGCCCTGCGATGAGGTGGCGACTTGTCCAGGGTGTACCCCGCCTTCCGCCCGATTGTAGCTGAGATAGGCGCCAGCGCCCCCCGCAACCCCGAAAGGGAATAAGCGGTAGAAATGGATGGATGGATGAAGCAATCTGCCCAATTCTGGAGTTATGCCTTTTATTATTAATAGTCAGGTCAAGAAATTATGTTTTTGGTTTGTGTATTAAAACAAATGGTCTGTGATTGTGAATGAAGGTGGTATGACACTATGTAGTTTGATCTGCACGAAGCAGCCAACATTGGTACATTACATTACAGTATGTGCATGTTCATTGGTCCATTACACATGAAGTATTGTCACCACATAGAGGAAGTTAAGGATGTGAAAAAACATCACAAAGTCAACATACTGTACCATTTTAAGCTTATATGTTCATGCTTTATCAGTCCCAATCTTAGTTACTTTTATCTTACTTTTTTTTCAATCTTAATATTTCCGTTTGAGGATCCCTCTTACAAATTCCTAAAAAAACAACCATTTTAAGTAAATATAATAGCCCTCATTTCTACTAAAAGCCTCTTGCTTTCTTACCCAAACAAGAAGCAGAACGGAATCCTTCCCTCGTAATCATCCATCCTACAATCCTCCCTCCTCATATTTGTCTTGAGTATTATCACTTCCCAACGTCTTTGTCCCTTGTCAGTCCTATCAGCATTCAGATGCCCTAATGGTGTGCAGGTTTGGCAGAGGCAGCAGTGGGAGGAAAGCAAGGTGAACTGTTTTCAACAGATGTCATTGCTCTACATGGTGATCTAGGCAGAGAACACAGAGAGGCAGAGGACAGCGTGAGAGAGCGTGCAAGAGCAGGAGCGTAGAAGTCGAGCTAGAAGCAAAGAGAGAGAGGGAGAGAAAGCTGTCCGGCGCTCACAGCTCACAGCTCACATCTCTGGCTGGCGAGCTCACTGTTGACGAATGAGCTGTCTACCCACGGGGCTGGGAAACGGCAGCTTGTGACAAGCTGGAGAGAGAGGAACATGAATGTAATGCGTACTTTGCCTCGCTTGCTTACAGATACTGGCCAAAAGAAGACCCCAGAGAAGAAGGATGGGAGGCGCATGTCGTTCCAGAGACCCAAAGGGACCATCGAATACTCTGTGAGTATACCACACAAAGAAAACTCCGTGTAATGCCTCTTTCAAGTGTATTTGACCGTCTTCAGCTTCCTTGCTGCTGCTCTCTGTGTACGTCTGCTGCCGGTGGTTGTGTTGCTCTGACTAGCTACGTAGCGGATGTTTGTGTGTTGCACCGTGTCTAACCATGCTCGCTAGCTCATTAGTGTAGGTGAGAAGCAATTTTAGTCTTTAGCCAGTGCTGCACGTGTACCTGATGCTGAGACTATTTTGGTTGCTGTTTTTTTAAAGCATGAGAAGCAACTGTGTTCATCAGCTCCATGTTGCTCGCTGATATAGAAGGTGATTTTTGATAATTCTGTATGTTTCTCTAGATAATAAAATAGCACACATGTAGGAACAATGATAAGACATTTGTTTTTCCATTCTCTCCATGCCACATATTGGCAGCATTCCACCACACAGTTCGCTCCGCTCATGAATGACCTTCCAACTGCGTTGTCATTTGTATTGATTTAGCTGTTGTTTAGGAGAGGAGTGAAGCGGCGCCGGCCGGGTTGTTGGGCTGGTAGTGGGGTCTCTTGTTCCACAAGTCTGCACTAAAAATGTAGCCTGTCTCTGTTTTGGCTTGTGTTCTTGAAATGACCCTCAAATGCAGCTGCAGTCAGACAGATTTTCCTCACCGCTCTCTGTGGCAACAGTGAGGAGTCGCATGCTGTGGCTCTGCTTGTTTTATATGACAGTCAGCTGAAGAAGGAAGTGAGCTAAAGCATGGTCTACTCCGGTTTATTTCCTCAAACTCTGCTCTTTCTGCTTCTGTTCATTGTTTCTGGGTGTACAGACTACAGGAAATAATGGGCATTTTCTGCCTTCTTCCGTCTCCGACACCTAAGCTACATAAGCACCACGTCCCAAACCTGTCAGTCATTCCAGACCTTCTAAATGACAAGGCCCATGTTTACCTTGCTACGGATTGTACAGCAGATTGTTGCTGCTAAATCAATATGTCATGGCCTCATGAGGGGTGGCACAAAAACATACAGGCTTATTAGTGATAAAACTAAATGTTACATTTGGCGTAAGACAATTATTTATATATCTGAGCTAGGGCTGATCGATATTGCCTTTTTTTAATACTGCGATATTTTAGGCCATATCGCGATATACAATATATTTCTCGGTATTTTGCCTTAGCCTTGAATGAACACTGGATACATATAATCACAGCAGTATGGGGATTTTATGTGTCTACATTAAAACATTCTTGTTCATACTGCACTAATATATGCTACTTTTAAACTGTCATGCAGAGAAGGAAATCACAACTAAGTCAATTTACCAAAACTGTATTTATTAAAGTTATTAGCAAGTGACTTTTCAAATGATGCTACATATTAGCAGTAATGCTACTTTTGGTAGCAACGCTTGTGCCCCACACATGACAAATTAAAGTTGTCTATTCGACATCTTCCCGCTTGTAGCCGAACCACCGCCAGACTATGGACCCCGTACTGTTTTTCTTGGGAATTAATTCTTCCTTCATTTGTTAAGATATTTGCACCTTCTTTCTCTCGCAACAACTCGCGAGCATCACAGCTGACGTTAGCCACGCTGCTACCTCTCTGTTGGGCGAGGGGGTGTAGGTATGTGACGTATGACGTGACATTATGTGACGTATGTAAGAATGTGCGCCTGCTTGTCTGTGAGAAAGAGACACAGGAAAGAGCAAGTAGAGCCTGTAGTGTAATGCCCGCAGCTAAAAACAACTGCGTGAGAACGTCTACTCGAATATTACGATATAGTCATTTTCTTTAGCGCACATAGACAAACCCGCGATTTATATCGTATATCGATATATCGCCCAGCCCTAATCTGAGCATTTTCATGTCAGCCGTCAATGTCACTCTTAATTTTCACGTCCTTCCTTAATACAACCTTACCAGGTTGCTGATAGTGTGATAGATGGATTGAGCACTGCCAATAATTGTCTTGTAGCCTGACATGCAGCAGTAAGACGGAGGCCAGTGTTAGTGTTAAAAGACATAACCGAGGCTCTTTGTCCCTTACCGCCTCGCCGTCATTGTGAGGGACACGTGGTCGGTAGTGACAGTGATTGAGGTACACCTTTATCTTAAACTCATCTCCTGTGCCGAGAGGCTGGACGGCTGCGTTTCCCTATTTTGCTTTCCGGCAGATAACTTTATAATCTATCTCCCAGCGTCTACAAGAAAATGGTGGGTTTCCTCCCATGCCTTCTTATCAATGCCATCTCCCTCCCCTCCCTCAACATCTACCTCACAGATGGGCTTCTTTCTCTCCCCTTTTTCTTTTTCTTATTGAGAAATAACCTGAATAACTGCATCCCATCTGCCCGGACACTGATAACGGCAGTCCATTCAGTCACGTCCACCAATTGGCTGACCTGTATCCAATTGAACAGCGATTGAAGTCTGTGGGAACAACGGAGATAGATGAGGAGACAGAAAGATGCAGATAGAAGAAGGGCAAAGAGCAGCTCGTAGGTGAGCTACCCAAGGGAGGTTCTCACTGTAACCATCGTATGGCAGAGAGGTCGGCCATCCAATTGAACAGCGATTGAAGTCTCTGAGAACAACGGAGATAGATGAGGAGACAGAAAAATGCAGATAGAAGAAGGGCAAAGAGCAGCTCGTAGGTGAGCTACCCAAGGGAGGTTCTCACTGTAGCCATCGTATGGCAGAGAGGTCGGCCTCTCAAAGTCAAACTAAATGCAGCTCTGAAAGGAAGTGTATGTTACATCATTATGGCCCCACTGTAGCTGCTTCAGACTTTGATGTTGGATGTGACTAGAATTGAATGTGCCTTGACTACCCGATAAATGTGGATGAGTTGAAAGAAAAAAGGAATTTGATGCACGATTTTTGCGCCATATAAACGATATACTTAATAAATTATATAGGTGATAAAGATAGGGCTTTTAATACTATCGTTACATCGTGGTATTGTGATAATGCAAGTTGATGACATTTTAGCTGTGCCCAGCAAAATTGACAGCGACAATAGAATGACCCTTTCTTTAATGTAATGTAGTGTCAACGCTAGCGGCTAGATTCCCTCCACAGTGCAAAGCCACTTCTAAGTCCGCAATCCCTGTCTCCATGGTGGCAAATGAACTTTGTGTCTTAGAGTATGGTTTATGGTTTGAGTTTATTTTGAACGTTCATACAGTTACTATATGATACATATTTTCAGTTTCTCATAACCTGTCCAAATTGGAGATTAAATAAGATTAGATCAAATTAGTATAAATTCACAAATTGTGAAGTTTTCAATAAATAATTAAAAAGGTTGTAATTAATGATGAATAAGATGATCTAATTTTCCAATAAAAAAAAAAAAAACGTTTCAAGATTTTTATTCCTTGTACTTTGTAAACACTTTGAGTTTGAAGTGAACAGATTTGTAAACTGGATCATATTAGTACTTTGACTTAATCCATTCCATATTTCAATTCCATTTACTGTCATACTAAAGGTGTTATGTGTTGTACGTGCATACAAATGTTTTAAATTATATTTTTCTCAAAGGTCATATTTTTCCTCTTTCGTTGAGAATAATGGTTGTACATTTTGGGTAGCTGGGTATTGTTTGCTTTGTGCATAATTGTAGCTGTTTGCAAATGCACCAAATCATTGAATTTCAAGATTTCCATCCATATTTTTAATTCAATAAATATAGGGTTTACACATTTTGTGTAGTGATGCTGGATGACTATTTTGTGTAAAAAAAACAAGTTCATATATGAATGAGTTATTAAACGATATGAACATTTTATATAGTGAGTAAAAATTGCTTTGGCCTAAATGTTGTTTTTCAATTTTATTTGCCCATATCTCTTCAGCAAGGTAATGATGGAGGTTGACCATTTTTTCCCCATTTTAGGACCTCTCAGGAGTGTTTTTCTGCTAATTTGCTATGATAGGGCTTGGGAAACAACAGTTATCAACAAGTATGCACCAATCAGTATATTGTCATTTTATTTTGTTATTACTCAATCAATCAATCAATGTTTACTTATATAGCCCTAAATCACTAGTGTCTCAAAGGGCTGCACAAACCACCACGACATCCTCGGTAGGCCCACATAAGGGCAAGGAAAACTCACACCCAGTGGGACATTGGTGACAATAATGACCCAGTGGGACGTCAGGGACAATGATGACTATGAGAACCTAAGAGAGGAGGAAAGCAATGGATGTCGAGCGGATCTAACATGATACTGTGAAAGTTCAATCCACAATGGATACAACACAGTCGCGAGAGTCCAGTCCCAAGAGGATCCAAGACACAGCAGCGAGATTCCCGTTCACAGCAGAGCCAGCAGGAAACCATCCCAAGCGTAGGCGGACCAGCAGCGCAGAGATGTCCCCAGCCGATACACAGGCGAGCAGTACATGGCCACCGGATCGGACCGGACCCCCTCCACACGGGAGAGTGGGACATAGAAGAAAAAGAAAAGAAACGGCAGATCAACTGGTCTAAAAAGGGAGTCTTATTTATTTAAAATTTTACTCAATAAAAAATAATATATTTAGCTGATGTACCGTTTTTTTTTAGCTTTCCTTTGATATAGCGCCTATCCCTTACGATGTTATTACACTTCCTGCTTTCAATCAACCAATCAATCAATGTTTACTTTTATAGCCCTAAATCACGAGTGTCTCAAAGGGCTGCACAAGCCACAACAGATCCAACATCAGGTCAAGAAAAAACTCAACCCAATTGGATAACAATGAGAACCCACCTGGGCGACCGGTGCAATGGACGTCGAGTGGATCTAGCATTATATTGTGAGAGTCCAGTCCATAGTGGATCTAATATAATAGTGAGAGTCCTGTCCATTTGAGCAATGTATGTCGCTTAAAGTATCATTGTGTCATGTAGCTCTTAAGAAAACACAAGTTGGACCAGATTTGACCTGATGTGCCTGGATGCTGCAATCACAGCCTGGCTGCTTCTGAAATTAATGACTTGATTGCAGATAGGAAGAATTGAGTGTAGTTTTAAAAACAAACACGTTTGCGTTTCAAAGGAAATCGTCTCTTTGCTGTCATTTGATTGCTTTTTCTTTTTGTGTGCCTACATTTGTGCTGGTAATTCAGTTAGAGGACTATCAAAGCTCAGACAGGCCTTTTAATCTGACACAAGGAGAAATCCATGAAGGAATCCCCTTGAAAAGAAAATGACACAATGTTGTGACTTATAGAGGCTCTAAAAGTAGACCTGCGTGTAAACTGCAAGGGTGTAGTTGCACCATTCAGGCAGTAAAGACAAAGTCACCATGGCAACTGTCACACCAATCTTGGGATTCATCCATCATGAAATTAAGAGCAATAGCTCGCTGCTTAGATATAGCATTATGGGTGATTAAACTTTATATTTAGTTTTATTTCAAGCTTGATTCACTGATTGTTGATTATGGTTTTACCCTTGCTCTCCTTGCTCTGATATTCCAACTTAATGTTTCTACTCAGATGCCAACAGTCTTAAATTGAGCCATTAGTCTTTGACATAGTAGCCAACTGCCCTTTTTGAATCCATCTCCTTAACCTTCAAGTAACGTGACCATTCGCTAAGTGTCAGTCATTCTTAAGATGGCTTCCACAACCTTTCTCTACCCTTCTTTCTGAGGAATAGATGGCACCATGCAGTAAGTTTAATTATCCATTACCGGTTTTAGATTAACAATAGCTATTATCGATCCAGAGTATATAAAAAAATGCAGTATGATCCTGCTGACATTGAATGCTATGATCATGAATGTGTTATTGCCTGCTTTTGCCCCCGTCCTAGTCTCTTCTGTTATTATGTCAGTAACAGATCTGTGTCAATGTTTATCACCCTTCCCTCTTAATAAGCGAGTTAGCATAGCTAAAGTGCAATCAGGGGCTCAATCTTTAAGTTTTGTTGCGATACCATCCATGTATGTAGGGCTGGGTGATATGGCCTTTTATTAATATCTCGATATTTTCATCCCATGTCACGATACATATCTCGATATTTTGCCTTAGCCCTGAATGAACACTTGATGCATATAATCACAGCAATATGATGATTCTATGTGTCTACATTAAAACATTCTTGTTCATACTGCATTAATAGATGCTCATTTTAAACGTTCATGCAGAGAGGGAAATCACAACTATGTCAATTGACCAAAACTGTATTTATTTAACAGTTATTAAGCAGTGACACAAACATTCATGTCATTTCCAAAACAGAAAGTGCAAGCTTGTCAGACATTTTAAAACAAGTGCACTTTTGTGAATGGTGTCACCAAGATGACATATCAAAACAACACTAAATTAAAGTGCACTTTTTGTACAGAACGCCACTACAATAGTTTAAAACAAATAAAGTGCACTTTTGTGGATCATGTCACACAAGATATTTCAATAACTGTCACATAAAAATGAGCTGCATAATAGGTTCCTGTGGACGTTCTCTCATGTTGTTGCCTTTTTTTTTTTTCATACGGTGTTGATCTAGTAATATTTGCTTCGGCTTTTTGTTGGTGTGGCACCGGCCGCAGATGTTGACATGCAGAATTTCAAGCACTCTTCATTCCCTAGCGGGTGACTTTTCAAATGATGCTACATTAGCAGTGCTGCTACTTTTTGTAGCAACGCTTTTGCCGCATAAATATCGAACATATTCCCGCTTGAAGCTAAACCACCGCTGGACGATGGATCCTGTGCTATTTTTCTCGGTAATTAATTCTTCCTCCATTTGTTACCAGATTCGCAGCTTCTCTCTCTCGTATTACCACCCGCACCTCACCGTGCATGTTAACATGTTGCTACCTCTCTGCTCCGCAAGAGTATGTGTCATTGCACACGTGACCTGTGTAAGAAGGTGCGCTTGTTTAAGTCTCTGTGAGAAGGAGAGACAAGAAAGAGTGGGAAACGAATGCAGTGTAATGCCCGCAGCTACAAGCAACTGTGTGAGAACGTATACTCTAATATCATGATATAGTAATTTTCTGTATCACACAGAGACAAACCCGCGATATATCGAGTATATCCATATATTGCCCAGCCCTACATCCATGTCACATTTGCTATCATATAAGCTATGCAGCCAGTTTGGTTGTGAATATGTCAAGCCTTTGCTTCTAAAGCCAAAGGAAAATGGAAATACTAATTGCCCCAACTATTGATTTTTTACCTCCCCATTATGACTTGACCGGACACCAGAGAATTGTTTGAAACAATATACTGGTAAACCAATTTTAAATGTCCTTTAAGGGTTAACTTAGGTTTGCATTAGTCTTGTGCTGTGCACAAAGAAGCAGTAAAGCTAAAAATAAACAGTTCATGGATGAGCCGGAAGCAAATAGTGCCGAGGGAGGATGGAATCGATGCTGTGTTGAAGCTGCCTCGATGAAACAATTGGACACTGTAGGCACCCTGCTGATCGTGAGCCCTTTATTAACCTCACTAAAAGACACGTTCGTCCTTTAAAAGAAAACCCCAAATTTTTAGTTTTTTTTCCAAGTGCACAGATGTGATCTTTATTTGCTGTTTGTGTCACTATTTCATAGACATGTTCTATTACTACATATTCCAAAATCCACAAAAAGTTCTATTTCCTTTTGATAATTTTTAAGTATGTAATTTGGTGGATGTGGGTGTAGATAAATGTCAATGTTTATTTTACTTAGCTTCATGTTATTTGTCTTATTTGACATAATATAATTACATGGTTGCGCCATGGCAATTTCTCACTGCACCCTTTCCTTCAAATTCATTTATTTCCATCCATTCATTTTCTACTGCTTATTCCCTATGAGGTCGCGGAGGGCCCTGGTGCCTATCTCAGCTACAATCGGGCGGAAGGCGGGGTGCACCCTGGACAAGTGGCCACCTCATCGCAGGGCCAACACAGATAGACAGACAACATTCACACTCACATTCACACACAAATATTGTTGCCAATCAATATTTAAATTGATTTAATATATAGGGGGAATACACATTTTTGATTGCAAGATGCTGCATTGAGCAGTTAAATAAAAAGTCTATTCATGCAACTCAAAGCGGAATTATTATTATTTTAATCTACATGTAAAACACTTCCTTGTGGTCTTAATAATAGGTAAAGGATATGCTTTTATGTACATTTTGTGTACATTTTGCTCCACAGTCACTTTTAAAACTCGTTTTCGAGTCTGTCTGCAAGATGTTTGATTTTGGAGGCCTTCCGAGGTTGAAAATTGAACCACGTCCCACCATCTCCAAAAGTATTTTCAGTTATCTTTTTAAAATGTACATTCTTTAAATGTATGTCTTAAAGTCGTCTGCGCATTTTTTTCCCCACACACTGTCGAAAATAAACTTCGTAAACATTATATAGATTTACCTGTACAATCGCCGATCGATTTAGATTCTGCATAAAAAAGCTGCTTTTATCAAACATGTCTGTGTTATGTGCATGCAAGATTAGATTAAAATAATACTTTATTCTACCTTTTTTGTGTTTTTTCTCATAGCCTGAGGCAAAAGGGGAGGAGCTCCTCCACCTCTGGCTGAGAGCTTTACTTTAAAAGGGTCATATTGTATATATATTTTTTTCTACATTTAAAACACTTTCTTGTGATCTAAAAACCATCTAATGGTGATGCTTTTGTCAAAAATGTTCATCGATGTTGTTTTACGGACTATTTTCGAACCGCTTTCTGACTGTCTCTTCGAAATACGCCACTTTGTCAACGGTCTTAAATTAGTTGTTGAAACTAGGGCTGGGCGGTATTGCCTTTTTTTAATATTGCAATATTTTTAGGCCATATCGCGATATACGATATATATTACGATATTTTGCCTTGGCCTTGAATGAACACTTGATGCATATAATCACAGCAGTATGAGGATTCTATGTGTATACATTAAAACATTCTTCTTCATACTGCATTAATATCAATCAATCAATCTATGATTATTTATATAGCCCTAAATCACTAGTGTCTCAAAGGGCCGCACAAACCACAACAACATCCGCGGTAGAGCCCACATAAGGGCAAGGAAAATTCACACCCACTGGGACGTCGGTGACAATGATGACTATGAGAAACCTTGGAGAGGACCGCATATGTGGGCACCTTAAAGTCACATCTTAAGTGCACAGGAAGCCCATGCAGGCGAGCCAGTATAGGCGTAATGTATGCTACTTTTAAACTTTAATGCAGAGAGGGAAATCACAACTACAGTATTTATCAAAGTTATTAAGCAATGGCACAAACATTCAAGTCATTTCCGAAACATAAATTGCAAGATTGTCAGAGACATTTTAAGTGTCAATTAAAAATGAGCTCCATAATAGGAAATCAAATAGTATTCGTCCTTCACTATGTGGTATGTTAGTAAGGTTATGAAATTCTCTTCATACTCTAGCGAGTGACTTTACAAATGATGCTACATATTAGCAGTAATGCTACTTTTTATAGCAACGCTTTTTCCCCCCACACTTGACAAATTACGGTTGTCTGTTCGACATTCCTTCATTTGTTACCAGATCCGCACCATCTTTCTCTCGTACGGCTTCGTTAGCAGCTATCATTAGCCACGCCACTATCCGCTCTGCTCTGCGAGGGCGTGTATGTGACGTGTGACGTGACAGTTTGTGACGTTTGTAAGAATGTGCGCCTGTTTGTCTGCGAGAAGGAGACACAGGAAAGAGTGAGGAGAGCCTGAAGTGTATGCCTGCCTGCGTGAGAACGTATACTCGAATATTACGATAGTCATTTTCTATATCGCACAGAGACAAACCCGCGATATATCCTATATATCAATATATCGCCCAGGCCTAGTTGAAACCCACCTCCAATCCAAGCCCTTGTCGGACTGTCTTCTTGTCGTCAGCCATGTTGTTGTTTTAAGTGCTTCCATTTGGAGTCTACTGACAGATACAAGTTAGAACTATACGCTACAGTGAAGGATGCATGTGAATGTACGAGCCAGTCTGTCCCACAACAAGAGGATATAGAGAAATAAGAAACCTTTGGACTGAAATGGATAAAAAATTACAGACTCACAAAAATCTCATCTGGTACACCACTACTATATATAGAGGTATCCACTGATGTAACCAAGGCAAAATATGTCACTGAAGTCTCCAATTTGTTTTATAAATATCTCGGCCATGCCTATGTGGTTTCAATTGAAATTGTTGGGATCACAAATACAGAAAGACAGGTACCAACAGGTAAGAAAAGTTGGTTTTGCCTAATTGTACCCCTTCATTGTCTACTGACGTGTTGACGTAGCCAGACTACAAAACGCCCGCAAACAGAGTCATCCAAAACCATGTGCAAGCAATGCAAGAACATTATTATTTTAAGCTTGGGCATCTTTCAACACTCATATTCAACAACATAACAACAACGAAAAGATTAAATTTGTCATAGGTTCCTTATAATTATTCTATTTGGCTCAATCTATGGAAAAATACATTGTTTTTCTACTAAACTTATCTTATATGTTTTTTCTCATATCATGCTTCTTGATATGATTGGAACCATTTTTAGTTTATTTAACCCCACTCATAAGTTATCGTCTCCCAAATCCTCATATAAAATGTGTACTGTAGACAAGAAAAGTGTTCCGTCTGCAAAGACCCAGTATCGAGTACTTCAATATATGAAACCAAATTGGAACCAAAAGAGCTCCTGACCTCTGACTGGGATGTGTGCTCCTCTCCACCGTGTCAATATTGAATTTAATGTGTCTCTTAGGACGGCCGTAGACATGATCCCCAACCACTTCATGTGTGACCGTCCAATGAATCTGCGTCACTAATGTTCCAGCTTGTCTCTCGTGGTTCCCCTCTGGTTAGCCATCGTCCTGTGACCGACTATACAGTGTATGTTTGTGTGTTTGTCCAAGAATAAATGTCTGGCAACAATCAGTCATGACAATTATGTTGAAGTTCCCATGCACCATGCACGTACTCAATCACTTAACGTACATGACTGTTACAAACAAATTGCCAGTAACCTGCTCTGATTATGCGTTGCTCTGCCTATCTGCTTCTGATGGTTTCTTTCCCTTGAGATTTTTTTTTTAATTCATACAATATTTCTCACACGGACATGGTTTTGATCCTCATTTGGAGAGTAGAACCTCCCACTGTGCATGTTAGAAGCTTCACTGGTTCAGGCAAGCACCTCTCTGCTATCTGCCTGTTAACTGGTGGGGACATGTAAATGCACCTGGGTCACTCTGCAGGGTGAAACAGCTGATCTCTCTGATTAATAACTAAATTGAGATAAATTACAGTGATACTATACTCGCTATAAACACAACTAACCTACCGTGTCCAAATCACTGATACCAAAAAGGGAGATGCTGCTTCTCCAAAGGCAACCTATCCTGTAACTTTTTTTTCAAGCCTTGACTTATTATATGCATTTTGTATGTATTTTCATAGATTTTTGTTTTTACAGTATTTGGTTTTATTAGGGCATATCATAAATGGCTGCACCATGTATTTGAAGGCTGATAAATCTATTGTGTTGCTGGGATTGACACACACACTACTAATACATGTTTTTGAATTGTGTGAGGAAGCTGTACCTATAGAGTCCATGTAAGCACAGAAAGACACACATAAATCCAGCACATAAAACACACAATACACATTATTTTAAGTAAATGCTTTTGGATGTATACTTCTGTAACCCTAATGTTTTGTTGTTTTTTTTTTAATATCACTGACGATGCCTTATGGTTGAAAACATAACACAAGATTGCTGCTGACATTTATGTCGCTTCATATTTTTGCCAGTAGCTGTGCATCCCATGAGAACCTTTTTCCCGGTCAACAATCTCAATTTGCATAACTTTGCAAACACAAGCATGAAAATAGAACAAGCCTTTGTCAAAGTAATAATTGTCTTTTATTTTGCTTTCCAATCTCAGATCTTTATGGAAATGCCCTAAAAAAAAAAGTTGTGATGTGATTTTTTTGTCCTTTCTCTTGGTCCAGGTGGAATTACGGGACACATTGAACAGCATTGCTCTGAAGTTTGACACCACACCCAACGAGCTGGTTCAGCTGAACAAGCTGTTCTCCAGGGCAGTTGTGCCTGGCCAGGTGTGAACACGCCGTGCACGCCTTCACAAATATAACGTGAACCATCTCTTCATCACTGTCTCGCATCAGAATCGCGATCGCGGCCATTCACTCACTGCCCGATTTCATAATTTTCTTACTAGGGCTGGGCGATATGGCCTTTTATTAACATCTTGATATGTTTACGCCATGTCACGATACACAATATATATCTCGATATTTTGCCTTAGCTTTGAATTAACACTTGATGCATATAATCACACCAGTATAACGATTCTATGTGTCTACATTAAAACTTTATTGTTCATACTGCATTAATATATATGCTCATTTTAAACTTTCATGCAGAGAGGGAAATCACAACTAAGTCAACATACCAAAACTGTATTTTCAAACAGTTATTAAACAGTGGCACAAACATTGATGTCATTTCAAAACAGAAAGTGCAAGATAGTCAGAAAAACAAGCTATTAGTGCACTTTCGTGCATGATGTCCCTTAAATGACATATCAAAACAACTCTAAATTAAAGTGTACTTTTTGTACAGAACACCACTACAATAGTTAGAAACAAATAAAGTGCACTTTTGTGCATGACGTCACACAAGATATTTCAATAACTGTCAATTAAAAATAATAGGAAATCAAATAGTGTATGTCCTTCTCTATTTGGTAGGTTACTTCGGACGTTATCTCCTGTTTTTGACTATGATTTTCATATGGTGTTATGCAAAAATGGTTGCTTGGGCATTTTGTGGGTGTGGCACCGAACGGAGATGTTGACATGCAGAGTTTCAAGCACCCCCTATTCTCTAGCGGGTGACTTTTCAAATGATGCTACACATTAGCAGTGGTGCTAACGCTTTTGCCGCATACTTGTTCAATATCTTGCCGCTTGAAGCCAAACCACCACCAGACGATGGACCCCGTGCGTTTTTTCTCGGGAATTAATTATTCCTTAATTTGTTACCAGATTTGCACCTTCTTTCTCTCGTATTACCACTCGCACCGCTCCGCTAGCATCACAGCTAACGTTACCCAAGCTGCCACCTCTCTGCGTATGACATTGCACGTGCGACAGTATGTGACGTATGTAAGAAGGTGCACTTTTTTACGTTTCTGTGAGGAGAAACCAGAAAGATCTGTGAGAAGGAGAGACAAGAAAGAGTGAGAAGAGCCTGTAGTGTAATGCCCGCAGGCAAAGCAACTGTGTGAGAACATATACTCGAATATCACGATATAGTCATTTTCTATACTGCAAACCTGCGATATATCGAGTATATTCAATATATTGCCCAGCCCTAATTCCTACTCAATTCACACTTTTCACTCACCTTTAGCCCATCATTTTTTTGTGACTAGTAAAGTAGTCCGGGTGCACGCTACATATTGAAGCTATTCACAATATAACATGCCTTATTTTGTGCATCTTTGCCTATTCATAGTATACAACTAGTAAATGACAATATAAAAAAGAAGGAAGCCAGATTAGCAGAACTTTCCCTGTGTTAGCCAATAGTATATAGTTCCCTTTCTCATACCCAAACAGTACAATGAGGAATGTTTTCATGCAATTAAAGAGAAAAAATAATCCATCAGATAAAAAAAAGTGGCATGCATGATCACCACACAATACACTCATACACATAATAAAGGACAAGTCAAAAGAAAAGTCAATTGATTTATCATAAGCTTGCGTGATATAGAGCAGTGGTTCTCAAATGGGGGTACTTGAAGGTATGTCAAGGGGTACGTGAGATTTGTTTTAAATATTCTAAAAATAGCAACAATTTAAAAATCCTTTATGAATATATTTATTGAAAAATACTTCAACAAAATATGAAAGTAAATTCATAAACTGTGAAAAGAAATGCAACAATGCAATATTCAGTGTTGACAGCTAGATTTTTTTGTGGACATGTTCCATAAATATTGGTGTTAAACATTTATTTTTTTGTAAAGAAATGTTTGGAATTAAGTTCATGAATCCAGATGGATCTCTATTACAATCTCCAAAGAAGGCACTTTAAGTTGATGATTACTTCTATGTGTAGAAATCTTTATTTATAATTGAATAACTGGTTTATTTTTCAACAAGTTTTTAGTTATTTTATATCTTTTTTTCCAAATAGTTCAAGAAAAAAACACTACAAATGAGCAATATTTTGCACTGTTATACAATTTAATAAATCAGAAACTGATGACATAGGGCTGTATTTTACTTCATCTCTTTTTTTCAACCAAAAATGCTTTGCTCTGATTAGGGGGTACTTGAATTAAAAATTGTTCACAGCGGGTACATCCCTGAAAAAGGTTGCGAACCACCGATATAGAGGATATACAAACATCCAGGAAGTATACACAGCGCTTCACCTTTTCCACATTTTTTTGTTACAGTCTTATTCCAAAATGGAATATATAAAATTTTGTTCTCAAAATTCTACAAATATTACCTCATAATGACAATAAGAAAAGTTTTTTGTTTCTAAATTGACAAATTTATTAAAAATTAAAAATCTCAGGAACATAAGTGATCACATAATTTGCTCAGTGCTTTGTTTATGCGTCTTTGGCAGCAATTATAGCTTTAAGTCTTTTTGAATACGATGCCACAAGCATGGCAAACCTATCTTTGGGCATTCCTCATTGCCCATTCCTCTTTGCAACACCTGTCAAGCTCCATCAGGTTGGATGGGAAGCATTGCTTTTCATCCAGAATTTCTCCGTACATTGCTGCATTCATTTTCGTCTAGTCAAGGAGGTGACCAAAAATGTGATGGGTCGCTCTGTCATAGCTACAGCTTTCCTCCGTGGAGAGAGGAGAACCTTCCAGAAGGAAAACCATCTCTGCAGCAAACCAACAATCAGGCCTATATGGTATAGTGGCCAGGCGGAATCAATTTCTTAGTAAAAAGTTTGCCCAAATGCACCTAAAAGACTCTCAGAACACGAGAAACTAAATTCTCTGGTCTGATGAGACAAATATTGTACTCTTAAGCGTGCATGCCAGGCGTCATGTTTGGAGGAAACCAGGCACCCTTCATCACCAGGCCAATACCATCCCTACAGTAAAACATGGTGGTGGAAGCATCATGCTGTGGGGATGGTTTTCAGCAGCAGGAACTAGGAGACTAGTCAGAGTAGATGGAAATATGAATGCAGCAATGTAAAGAGACCACCTGGATGAAAACCAACGCTTCCCATCCAACTCAATGGAGCTTGAGATGTGCTAAGAAGAGGAATAGGCAAAACTGCCCAAAGATAGGTGTACCAAACTTGTGGCATCATATTCAAAATGACTTGAGGCTGTAATTGCTGCCAAAGGTGCATCAATAAAGTATTGGGGAAAGGCTGTGAATACTTATGTACATGTTTTTTTTTTATTTATTTCTAATACGTTTGCAAACATAAAAAAAAAACATTTTCATATTGTCATTATGGGATATTGTCTGTATAATTTTGAGAGCAAAAATGATTTTACTCCATTTTAGAATAAGGCTGTAACTTAACAAAATGTATAAAAAGTGAAGTGCTGTTAATACTTTCCGGATGCACTGCAAATTATATACATATGGCCAATGATAGAGCATTTAACACTATTGTTTAATTGGGATAATGCATGCTTACAGATTACACAGTATAAACATTCTTTATCACGGTTATTGTGACCAAAATTATCATGGTTATCATTATTAACGAGGAATTTTTAAATGTGCAAAACAATTTTAAAAAGTACTTATACCAAGTTTTTTTTGTTTTGTTTTTTTTAAACCTCACACATTCAAAATTATTTCCTTTGTGGAATAAACATTGTTGTTGATAAAAACACCGTTTCATATACCTCAAGTAGAAATTGAAAGTGCATATGAAAGCAACTAAAGCAATATAAACAAAGAAATATGGCAAAAACAAAATAATAAAAAATAAATAATGCATGTGAAAATTGTGCAAATCTTATGGACATAAAATATGATCAAATGTAAGAATTTTGCAAAATGGCACCTGATGGCCATGAGACATAACTGTACTTTTTGTCCATATAGATAAAAATAGTGTTCATGAATGAGATCTAGTCATAACACAGAGCTGCAGGATTTGGGCAAAATAAAAATCAACCTTTTTTTAATCAATATTGAAATCACGATTATTCATTATGTTAGGTCAAACAGTGTTGGGGTGTGAATGCGACGCCTTCATGTAATTTGTAATGTCTAATAAATAGGCTTTAGATAAACGTTATCCATATAGTTGAAGACAAATGTTTTTTTTTTTGTTCATCGAAAGTATCAACTTGTCAGCTTTTTCTCATTACATGATGCTTTTATATTTATTTGTACATTTTGATAGAGATAGGCATTTTTTTCATTTAGGTGCATTTACATGTATCGGGACATTTCCATTAAGAGTTGAAGCAGAAATATGGCGTATAGGAATTGACTTTACATCATAAAACATTAACAAAATGCTATGTCACATGAGTAGTTTTTAAAGTATTAACATTGTGAAATGGAAAAAACCCACAATTAATGTAAAAAAACATGTTTACTTTTTGATATCAATATGAAACACAAAGCAGTTCGGCCAATAAAGGTAAAGTCAAATTAACAAGCTTAGTTCTTCAACAACACCATGTGGTTGAGTGCAACAGTTGGGCCAACAAAAAAAAAACAGTGTGATACCTCACAAATCTAATACACTGTCAGGCTTGGACTTCGATTGTGTGTGCTCCTTCGACGCAGAGGGATTACAGGACGAGCCAGGCGTGAATTAAGGTACATGATGTTTTATTAGGGATTCTAAATACAAAAATAAACAAACTAAGGGCGCTCATAAGGAGGTATAAAACTTGGCTACAAAATATAAACAGGAAACAAAAACACTTGCTCGATTGGCATGAATGAACTAAGAACAGAAACAGCACGATGGCATGACTATAAACAACTAAAACAAAACACTTACTGTGACAACAAAACCAGGAGGCAAAAATAGCAAGGTGCGTGGCAGGTGATCATGGGCATGGAGAATGAAAGTTGGTGTGAAGATCCCAGGACGAAGACAAGAAAAAGAGTGACTTAAATAGCTGTGATGATTAGTGAAAACAGGTGAAGCTGAGAACAGGGACGTGACAGGTGAAAACTAATGAGGTTGGCATGGAAACAAACAAAACCAGGAAGTGCAAAACGTGACTGATTGTCCAAAATCAAAAACATAACATGACAATGCAAAACATGATCCATAGGTGTGACATACACACTCTTGGTGCCTTACTGACAACTCAGCCCATTTGATGAGATGGCAAAACATTTTAGTGGGTATTGATGTTATTGGAACGCCAACAAAGTTAGCAGTTAAACAAATAATAAGTAACCATCCCTGTGAAAAAATGGAAAGACTTTATAAAGAAGTTGTGGCAACTTTCCTACATATCGCCTGCTGCATGGTTGCTCTCAGTCACAGCAACTGAGTGAAGGATGTTATGTTGCACTTTTAAAATGAAACTGCAACGTCAAATATGTTTCTTCCCCGATGTACATTTTTGTGTGGCTGTGTTGCACTTTCAAAATGAAACTGCAACATCAAATATTTGTCTTCCCCGATGTACATTTTAGTGTGGTGCACATGTGTCTGTCTTCAATATTGTCCACACGCCAAGACTCCACAGAAGTGGAAGCGAGTGAAATTAATTGAAACAAAGCGATCAATTTAGTTTACGAGGGAAAATTTCCAAAGCAAGGTCGTGTAGTTGCCGCAATGTTTTTTAAAGCCAAACAGCACGAGTGTGCAGGCGGTACTGCGACTCTGTTTCCAGAAAGTTCCGAAAATGCATTATTAAAAGACAGTTTTTTGGGCATTAAAAATGTAAACAGTATTATTAACCGGGATTTTACCACGGTTTTGCAATATACCGTTCTCCGTTACACCATGCTGATTAAAATTTTAGCTGTGTCTTCCGCAAACGAATGCTTCCTCAGGGCACCTCGCTAGCAGCTAGTGTCCCTCCACAGTGCAAAGCCACTTTCAAGTTAGTAATTATCTCCATCATGGTGCCAAAAAACTGTTGTTTTTTTTTACAAATATCAATTATCCCTTGAGTACGAGAAATAGCTAAACATGCTATACAACACACCTAAAGAAGATATGCTAACCGCAAGCTAGAGCTCTTGTATGTAAACAAAGGCCGACAGATTGATACAAATATCAACAGTAACGATAGCAAGTATAGTATCAGTATATTGGCGATGCTACTACAGTAGTTGCATTGTGCATCGATATTTTTTATTATCAAAAAAATATTTTGAGAGGTTTGTCATTGTTTACCAACTTAGAAAATAAGTCGCTGGACAAGGTAGGGCTTAAGGGCGAAATCCAAAGGATTTAAATCAGAGCCAATAGTAAAACATAATTCAAATATTTAAATGATGTTGTTACATTGTTATCTTGTGTTTTTGTCTGATTGTAATTGTAATCAAAACTTCAATCATTCAATGACTTTAAAAATGATATCAGTAACTGTATTGATATGGCCGATACTGTCCTGTAACTACTTGGAATTGGGTTAATACCCACATTTGTAGTATCGCCCAAAATAATAATAATAATAAGTGCTTAAAACATTTTAACAGAAGTGTAGCTAGAACCTTGTTTCAACAGAAAGTATGCATATATTAATAATGAATTAGCTAGTAGATTAATATTAGTTTTTAGAAAATAATACAACTATAAATTACGCAATATGTTACCGTGTACATCAGCAGCCAAATGAGGAGTCTTTTGTGGCTTGTTTTTATCATTTACATCATATCATGATGGATATATAGTTGTCTCAGAAGGCTGCAATATATATCGTGGTATAGATTGTAGGCCATATTGCCCATCCCTAATATCAAATATGCCATGGCAAGGTAATACTGCTGCCCTGGCCGGCGAAGCTCGCTGAGCGATGGAGAAAGTCGGCTGTCAAATCTGAGTCTGAGCCTGAGTTCTTTTGTAAATTGGCAGCGTTAGTTTTAGATGCAGCTGTCTTTTTTTCTTCTCTATTTAGCCCTGAAATCGGATGTTAGTGTCAATTGGGAGGCACATTTTGTGTGCACTTTTATTAGTATGCCATGTACAGTATATTAAATCCTATACACACTTTTTCGTTTTGCTTGGTTTCTCGTTATTTGTTGAATCTTTTTTTTTATATTTACACTTCCCTTTTCAACTAATATTAATCGCACATTTAGAAGTGTACGAGCTGTGTTGACACATTCCAGTTTATCTATTTAACTTCAGATTTGTTCGTACTGATTACTAACTTGTAATACATATACAGTAGTCAGGCACTGTTTATAGATGCACATGTCCTCCCCAATCTTCCCTTGTGCATGCATGCACATGAGGTGCACATGCGTGTTTGCGCAAAGGCAACGTCTGTGTAAACACAGGCATGTGTTGTTTGCAGGTTTTGTATGTTCCTGATCCTGAGTACGTCTCCAGTGTTGGAAGCTCTCCTTCCCTCAGTCCCATCAGCCCTCTCTCTCCCACCTCTTCAGAAGCTGATTTAGAGAAAGTGACGGTATGTTGACCACAACGCTGATGCATAATCCCATACACTAGTAAAGTATTGATAACCTTGAGCTTCATGTCAGTAAAATTAAAATGCTGCCTTTATACAGTATTTGTAAATGTGTTCCCATATAACTCTTGTCTGCAGGCAGCTGACTTGTTAATCTATCCTTTAAAGTCAAACTCAAATAAAGTGAGTCTACACCCTACATACAGACTTGACAATGTACACGAAATAGTGTTGACCCAAAGGCGTGTGGTTCTACACCTGTTGAACACACACATTTGCACATAGACATGGTACATAGTCTGGGTGTTTAACAGCACAGTGATAAGAATGGTTAACGTTCAGAATGACGCCACGTTGTCAAGGACAGAAAAAAAGGTCGAGAAGCAATGAAATACCTTGGCCTGTTAAAGTTAATGCGATAATGACTTAACGAAAAATTTCTTTGACACTATTTTTTTCAATCACAGATTAATTGCATGACCAAACATCTTTGATAATTTAAGCATGATTGTAACAAATCCCATTTTCAGTTATTAATTTGCCGAGTTGGTCATGCAGCTCTACTCGTCTGAATGCAAGTGTTTTAGTAACAGGGGATGCAAATACTGTCGCTGATACAAAATCTGGCATGACACCAGCATACACAGGTCTTTTTTTTTACTGACAGTAAAAGAGTGTTTATGTCCATTTTTTTAAAGCAAAATGTTTAACACTAAAACATTTGCATAAATTAAACAAATTGCCAGTCAAACATTGATAGTAATAAAAAAGTAAAAAAGAGCACTTATTGAAGATAAAAACATATATCTTTTTGCGATTATCGCAACTAATTACAAAGTAACTATGGACAAAATGCAATCAATTGCGATTAAATATTTGAATCTTTTGACAGGCCTGGAAATAACCTGTAATTCTAAGGGCATATGGAAGAATCAAATACACTTTGTGGGTGGGATGTGATGTGTGTGTAATATTCTGCATTCATTATTTACTAGAAAAATATATTATTGGGTTGTTATTGCACTCAATGCAATAGTTTCAGGTTATTTTCCTTGTGCTTTTGTAATGTGCTATTTAATTTATTTTTTTTAATTTCAAAACACAGAAAAAATATATTCAAACAGTTGTGCACAACATCTATGATTGACATGTAAACACTGAGGGCACACTGTTTCATAAGGAGTGCAGGAATACATCCCAGTCATTCACAAGTGGCAGAACATGTGGTTGTTATTGTTTTGTGTGTGTGTGTGGGTGTGTCTGTGTATGCGTGCGTGAATCGCGTGCGTTCCCCTGATCTGGCTAACACACCTGCACTGTGGCCGGTGAAGTCACATTAATCTCATATGCCAAATTCTCAACCCTTTATGAAGTCACTTGTGGAAAAATACTGGTCATTTCCAGCGTTGTGAAAAAGGGTTGTTCTTGTCTGTCAGTAATAAAAGTTTACTTTTTTGTTCCTAGTTTGCGCTCAGTCCTTATAGTATATTTGTATTGGCTAACTCAAATGGTTAGTGTAATGAGTTGCATGTCATTGTGCTGTTTGTGAAGGTACACAGTAAAATTTACCCATAGATAATTTTAATTATGTAAAGTTTTTGTGGGGATTTTATATTTTTCATGTAGAATAATCTTTATTGACCTCCTGTGGCTCTGAATGTGAGCAGTCCCCTTCGGGTGTGCTGTCTACATGGGCAAATCTTTAGACACACCACATAGTCTGGTTATTCCTCCAAACAATTTAGTGGCTGGTATTTATGAATATGGGGGACTATATGGTTTTGCATGTTAGTCAGAATATCGATGTCGCCTTCCCTCATCATCACCCTCACCACTGTTCCAATTTCAACACCTTCCCACCTTCCTCTACTCCCAGCTCTGCATTTTGAAAGAAAGGCTCCTGTTCATTTACTACTTATCTATTTGGGTCATGCCTTTGAGAACACGAGCATATTCTGCAGCTCTCCATGGAGTAGGAACAGAATTAAGTGCTGTGACTGCATTGAAATTAAGCCTTTCAAAGTGATGCTGTGTCAGATATTTAGAAGATTTAATGAATGGTATAACTCACCGGCATGCAGCAATTACAGTATTCCAGGCAGAGGAAGTGTGCTTGGAAGGGAGCATTATCTAATGTGTCAACTGAAAGGTGTTTGTGTGTTTTATTTGGTAGAAACATCCATGAGATTTCAGGAAGGAATTCAATAACCTCCTCAGTTTCTATTTCTTCCACAATGTAATTACCAGCCTTTTTGAGCCTACCAACAATTATGAAGATTTTCAAAGATATTTAGTGCAACTGTGATGAGCAAAAACCTAATAGAATACAGATGCTTTGAAAAGAATTGATTAGATGGATTAGATAGTACTTTATTTATTCCGTCAGTAGATGGAAGATGTTTCTCTTTTAGTGTTACACCTGGCACCAATAGTTTTATAAATCGTGTGTAAAGTTGAAGTCTACAAAAGACAATTTAAAGTTTCTATAGATTTCAGCAATTATTGGATAAATAACATTTCATTCAAGTTCTCCCATGATCTACTTCCAAAGTATTGAGAAGAACGAATCTTGGTCTTTTACACTCCTCTCATTGCTGGAGAGTAGATGGTAAAGAATCTGGGTATTATCTTCGACCCAACTCTCTCCTTTGAGGCACACATTAAAAGCGTTACTAAAACGGCCTTCTTTCATCCCCGCAATATCGCTAAAATTCGCTCCATTCTGTCCACTAAAGACGCTGAGATCATTATCCATGCGTTTGTTACGTCTCGTCTCGATTACTGTAACGTATTATTTTCGGGTCTCCCCATGTCTAGCATTAAAAGATTACAGTTGGTACAAAATGCGGCTGCTAGACTTTTGACAAGAACAAGAAAGTTTGATCACATTACGCCTGTACTGGCTCACCTGCACTGGCTTCCTGTGCACTTAAGATGTGACTTTAAGGTTTTACTACTTACGTATAAAATACTACACGGTCTAGCTCCATCCTATCTTGCCGATTGTATTGTACCATATGTCCCGGCAAGAAATCTGCATTCAAAGGACTCCGGCTTATTAGTGATTCCCAAAGCCCAAAAAAAGTCTGCGGGCTATAGAGCGTTTTCATTTCGGGCTCCAGTACTCTGGAATGCCCTCCCGGTAACAGTTTGAGATGCCACCTCAGTAGAAGCATTTAAGTCTCACCTTAAAACTCATTTGTATACTCTAGCCTTTAAATAGACTCCCTTTTTAGACCAGTTGATCTGCCGTTACTTTTCTTTTTCTTCTATGTCCCACTCTCCTTTGTGGAGGGAGTCCGGTCCGATCCGGTGGCCATGTACTGCTCGCCTGTGTATCGGCTGGGGACATCTCTGCGCTGCTGATCCGCCTCCGCTTGGGATGGTTTCATGCTGGCCCCGCTGTGAACGGGACTCTCGCTGCTGTGTTGGATCCGCTTTGGACTGGACTCTCGCGACTGTGTTGGATCCATTATGGATTGAACTTTCACAGTATCATGTTAGACCCGCTCGACATCCATTGCTTTCCACCTCTCCAAGGTTCTCATAGTCATTATTGTCACCGACGTCCCACTGGGTGTGAGTTTTCCTTGCCCTTATGTGGGCCTACCGAGGATGTCGTAGTGGTTTGTGCAGCCCTTTGAGACACTAGTGATTTAGGGCTATATAAGTAAACATTGATTGATTGATTGATTGATGTATTTAGGTTGGGTTAGAAACCCTGACTTGACCTGAAAAATAAGCATTTTATCTTCTGAGATGAACTAGAAAATATCAAAATGCTAGAGCAACGCAAAGTAAGGTGGGGTTAGGAAGAATTTCATAGTTACAAGACCCTACTTCTGTCTGTGCAACATGCAAGTTATGAACCAAAAATACAGTCGGTCCATCCATCTTCCATTCTGTATGTCCTCATTACCAAATTAGGCCATTGATCAGCATGCAAAACCTCACGGTTTTAACACAATTAATGCATCATTGTCATATTTCCTGGTAAATCTTAATTGATTTGTTTGCAATTGTCACAACACAGGGGAGACTATAACACATAAGCAGTTAAAGACATACCGTACAATAATAAGTGTTAAGGAAGAGCATATGTGGGGCGGTATAGCTCGGTTGGTAGAGTGGCCGTGCCAGCAACCTGAGGGTTGCAGGTTCGAGTCCCTCTTCCGCCATCCTAGTCACTGCTGTTGTGTCCTTGGGCAAGACACTTTACCCACCTGCTCCCAGTGCCACCCACACTGCTTTAAATGTAACTTAGATATTGGGTGTCACTATGTAAAGTGCTTTGAGTCACTAGAGAAAAGCGCTATATAAATATAATTCACTTCACTTCACTTCAAATCAGTAGGGGTGTCCCGATTCAATATTGACATTAGTCCAAAATAAAAAAAAACAAGTATAGGATTATATCGACTTGCCTCTAAAATCTAATACAAGCTAGGGAAGTGCAATATAAATAACAAATAAAAATTATATACATTTTTCCAATCGACAGAGCTTTTAATACTCTCGTTATATTATGATAATGTATGTTGACACATTCTAGCAAATTTGACATTGACAAGCAAACTAACTCGTCCTGACACTGTAGCATTCTTGCTAGTGGCTAATGTCCCTCCACAGTGCAAAGCCACACCAAAGTCGGTAATCCTCAACCTTCATGGTGGCAAAAAACTAGATAAAGTTTCTTACATTCATCGTATCATCCCTGAGAACAAGGAATAGTTAAACATGCTACATTACACACAGTGGGAGGTATGCTAACCGCAACCTAGAACTCTTGAATGTAAACAAAGGTGAGCGGACCGATACAAATATTGACAGTAACGATAGTATCAGGTCAATACCACACTGGTTACATCAGAAATCATTTATCGTTTTTGTTATTCTTTACAGACTCAGGAAATTAGTCCCTAGATAAAGGAAAGCTTTTGGGGCAAAAACTAATTATTTAAATCAGAGCCAGTTATAGGAAATAATTGTAAATCTTTAATTGCTATTGTTACACAGCCATCCTGTGATTTTGTCGGATTATAATTGTATTTAAAGTATGAATCATTCAATGATCTTGAAAGTTTTCGGTATCAGTATTTGTTTGACCAATACTGCCCCTTTAACTACTTGGTATAGATTGATAACCAAATTTGCAGTATTGCCCAAAATGTAAAGTATCAAACAAAAATCAGAAGAGTAAGTGCTTATTACACTTCAAACAAAGTGATGTTAGAACCATGTTACAGCACAAACTAACCTGTTAATTAATCATAAAGTAGTTAATATTTGTGTCACTGCCTGTTAGGGGTGTCAAAAAATAAGATTTTCAAAATAATTGTGATTCTTATTCGTAACGATTCTTTGTTGATTAAAAACAAAAGTCGATTAAAATTCACGGTGGAAGAGGGGTTAGTGCGTCTGCCTCACAATACGAAGTTCCTGCAGTCCTGGGTTCAAATCCAGGCTCGGGATCTTTCTGTGTGGAGTTTGCATGTTCTCCCCGTGAATGCGTGGGTTCCCTCCGGGTACTCCGGCTTCCTCCCACTTCCAAAGACATGCACCTGGGGATAGGTTGATTGGCAACACTAAATTGGCCCTAGTGTGTGAATGTGAGTGTGAATGTTGTCTGTCTATCTGTGTTGGCCCTGTGATGAGGTGGCGACTTGTCCAGGGTGTACCCTGCCTTCCGCCCGATTGTAGCTGAGATAGGCGCCAGCGCCCCCCGCGACCCCGAAAGGGAATAAGCGGTAGAAAATGGATGGGATGGATAATCCGTCCTGTCCAGCCATTCTGGCAAATCATATCTGCTGTACAGATTTATTTTAGAATAAAGAAATGTTGGATACTTCTCTTGTTGCCCTATTTTTATTTGATTTTGTTAAATGATTTGTGTAGCATTTTATTAAAGAAAAACAGTTTTCTTTAAAGTAATATAGAAATTTACCACAGCTGTATATTTTATGGAAGTATGTAGTTAATCACAGAACTGGCCCCCAGTACTGATTTTGAATCACATTTTTACCTCCAAGAATCTAATCAAACCGTGTTGTGCCCTAAGATTCACAACCTTAATGCCTATGTCAGCAGCTAAATTAGGAACCTTTGTAACCAATTTTGAAATGGTTCTATTATCATTTGTACACCAAATAACATATTGTGATATGTATTGTTATTCCAGAAGGCTGCAATATATATCGCAATATAGATTACCCATCCCCAATATAGGTAGTCCTGCTGCACATTTACTAGTGCAAAGCTGGACATCAAGTAAAAACCTAAGAGCCTGATTTACTATGATCCAAATACCACACGCTACACAGCGTGTGCAAAAAATAAAATGAAGTGTACTATGAGTGGGCGTGTTGCGTGTGATCTACTAATACCGTGTGTGCAATTGGTGGTGCAGACCACCTTATTTAGATGAAGGTTTTGCGACGCAAAATAGATTGCACACCTTATTGTGTTTATTTGCAACATTTACACAGATACCTAGAGGGCACCAACTTTCTAATGTATTTTACATTGTATATCCCGCCATGTTATGGCTTCTCATATGTGATGACGTAATTCGGTATGTACGTAACACATGTACGCGCAATTGTTTTAAGTGTTGGTAGGTAATAATAGCATTTTGGATAGCTAGCGTTATCTGTCATTTAATGTACATTCTATCATAACAATAACATGAAATTCTTTGTTGATTCTCTTGGACTGCATTTATGTGTGACAAGAGAGGGTGAGTGATTGCTGTAAACATCAATCTTTTTATTTCGGGCCAGTAAAAATTGTAATTACATAAACTTTGTAACTGTGAAAAATATAGATAATAGTCAAACAAATGTGTTGTGTTAAACCACTAACGGTAACATAAGTTAGCCGGTGGTGTTCTTGTCATTTTTTATGCTTGGAAAAATGTAACTGTGAAGTTGCAAAGAGCAAATTTAAACAGACACAATCCACTTTGCACACGTTTAGGAAATTAGCTTTGCGTGTGCTATCAAGTTTGGACATGTTTTAGTACATGCAGACTTTTAGCAAACCAGCCCCTAAGTGTCCTCCAATTACTACACCAATTTGATATTTTCTTGCATTTGAGTAAAGTCATTTATAAAAGGTAAACATGGTAGGTTATAGGCTACTACAAGGTGGCAGCTATGGTACTGTACACAACAGCTAAGCGCGCAAGCTAGATCTTAAACAATATTGCAGTCTAAAACACCACGTGTCAATATAAACAAGTATCTAGTAATAGTTGCGGATGTAGATACAAAGTCTCCAAGGCAAAAGCATATTAGAAAGTATCCAGTATTAAACGTGTCAACTTACATTTTGTTCAACTTAGTGTGTCACCATAAGGGTCACCAAAACACAATTTAACTCTCCACTTAAAAGCATAAATATGTCATTGTTCTGAGTAATTTCAGTTGATCAGACCTGTTCTAACATTGCACACTACAAAATAATACAAGTATGTCCTATGATTCTTGCTGATATCGTAGAGTATTAATATTGGTATTGGTCAACACTCCAAAGCTCCAATATTGGTATTATATAGGAAGTGGAAAAAGTTTAATCAGAACACCCCTATAAATCAATTACTTCCGCCACTCATTTTCCAGTTCGAGAAATTAAGTCTGCTACACACAAACTATACACATATGTACGCTGCACAAACAAAAGTGAGAATAGGTAAAGCAGGACCGAATGTATGATGTAACGCTTTGGTTTGAGTCAAAGAACAAATCAAATTTTTTTTTGCGTGAACACAACCAAGAGCCAGATTAATTGTCAATTTGTTAAAGGTGGCCAAGAAATACTGTAAGCACCTATTGAAGGACATTGATGCAAAGGCAAATCAAAACATCCTTATCTCCATGTCGGAGTTTGAGACTCCTTTTGTTAAAAAACTACACTAATCAGGTATAGAATGAAGAGCCGTTAGATTAAGAAAACTTGAATATTTATCACAAGTTGGTTTGTAATTGAAATATTTTTTCTCTCAATGTGTTTGTGTTAAAGGCCTACTGAAACCCACTACTACTTACCACGCAGTCTGATAGTTTATATATCAACAATGAAATTTCAACACTGCAAAACATGCCAATAGTTAGTTTACTAAATTGCAATTTTAAATTTCGCGGCGAAATATCCGGCTGAAACGTCTCGGTATGATGACGCGTGCGCGTGACGTCACGGATTGTCGAGGACATTTTGTTCCAGCATCGTTCCCAGCTATTAGGTCGTCTGATTTCATCGCAAATTTCCACAGTATTCTGGACACTTGTGTTGCTGAATCTATTGCAATTTGTTCAATGGACAATGGAAACATAAAAGAAGAAAGCTGTAGGTGGGAAGCGGTGTATTGCGGCCGGCTTTAGCAATACAAACACAGCCGGTGTTTCGTTGTTTACATTCCCGAAAGATGACAGCCAAGCTTTACTATGGAACAGAGATGTCAAGCGAACACAGTTGGATTGGACCACACACACAAAGTACAGTGTATTATGCAGCGATCATTTCGAAAGATCGCGTTTCGAAGAGGGTCCCTTGCAAAAGCCAGAGATGGGCATCGCCACCACCCGTCGACTGGTGCTGAAGAAAAGTGCGGGGCCGACCTTCAGGTTGTACCAGTACGACCATATGGTCTCACTAAAACACTAGTAACACAATAAGCAGATAAGGGATTTTCTAGAATTATCCTAGTAAATGTGTCTAATAACATCTGAATCGCTCCCACTGCCCTCGTCTTTTTTTTTTCTAGTCCTTCACTCTCACTTTCCTCATCCACGAATCTTTCATCCTCACTCAAATTAATGGGGAAATCGTCGCTTTCTCGGTCCGAATCGCTCTCGCTGCTGGTGGCCATGATTGTGAACAATGTTCAGATGTGAGGAGCTTCACAACCCGTGACGTCACGGGAATATCGTCTGCTACTTCCAGTACAGGCAAGGCTTTTTTATTAGCGACCAAAAGTTGCAAACTTTATCGTCGATGATCTCTACTAAATCCTTTCAGCAAAAATGTGACTCATAGAATGAACCTGCTATCCCCGTTTGAATAAGAAAATCTCTTTTCAGTAGGCCTTTATAGAGCTAAAAGCCAAATGCTTGCTCAAGGTGCCTGCAGGCCTGTTAGTATTGGCTGCAAAAAACACTTCTTTGCAGACAGCATGTTTGTGTATACACGCTTTGAAAACTGCTGCCGGCATTGCTGTCACTGGATTATTTGGCAGCTACACACTTGTTGCTATAGTTGCTCTCTAGTCATCTTTGTCCTTTTAAGTGTGCCCATACTCGTATGTACATTTGTACATGCACACACTCATGATCATTGCTCATCTACTGCGACTGCCACAGAGCTTCAAATGTGATCTTTTTGCATCAGTTTCGGGCCACATCAGCAGGCAGTCGGAATTGGAATCTGATCTTTTCAAATGTGACTGCAGTCTAAATGGAATTGCGACCTGATTGAGACTCTTATGTGATTTCTGGCCAAGCCACGTCCCTGTTTTTACTCCTCCTGCAGTTGTTATCCATCATCTGCATACTTCCTCTACACAACAGCTACGACAAAAACTTACAAACAAGCTGATCTGTGGCGTCCATGTTTGCTCATACCTCTTTTACTGAATCTGGGATTCCTGTCTAAATGAGCCGCTTTGTCAAAAAGAGCTACCAGCGATGTCTATGCCTCATCATAAAATGGTACCTTAAGCTTCAAAATGCTGATTGACATATCAAAAAAGATACATAATTATCAATCAATCAATCAATCAATGTTTACTTATATAGCCCTAAATCACTAGTGTCTCAAAGGGCTGCACAAACCACTACGACATCCTCGGTAGGCCCACATAAGGGCAAGGAAAACTCACACCCAGTGGGACATCGGTGACAATAATGACCCAGTGGGACGTCGGTGACAATAATGACTATGAGAACCTTGGAGAGGAGGAAAGCAATGGATGTCGAGCGGATCTAACATGATACTGTGAAAGTTCAATCCACAATGGATACAACACAGTCGCGAGAGTCCAGTCCAAAGCGGATCCAACACAGCAGCGAGAGTCCCGTTCACAGCGGAGCCAGCAGGAAACCATCCCAAGCGGAGGCGGATCAGCAGCGCAGAGATGTCCCCAGCCGATACACAGGCAAGCAGTACATGGCCACCGGATCGGACCGGACCCCCTCCACAAGGGAGAGTGGGACATAGAAGAAAAAGAAAAGAAACGGCAGATCAACTGGTCTAAAAAGGGAGTCTATTTAAAGGCTAGAGTATACAAATGAGTTTTAAGGTGAGACTTAAATGCTTCTACTGAGGTGGCATCTCGAACTGTTACCGGGAGGGCATTCCAGAGTACTGGAGCCCGAACGGAAAACGCTCTATAGCCCGCAGAGTTTTTTTGGGCTTTGGGAATCACTAACAAGCCGGAGTCCTTTGAACGCAGATTTTTTGCCGGGACATATGGTACAATACAATCGGCAAGATAGGATGGAGCTAGACTGTGTAGTATTTTATACGTAAGTAGTAAAACCTTAAAGTCACATCTTAAGTGCACAGGAAGCCAGTGCAGGTGAGCCAGTACAGGCGTAATGTGATCAAACTTTCTTGTTATTAGATAATCCCTTATTTGTTGTGCCAGTACCAAGTCAACTTTATGTATGAATGTCCATTATTCACAGCAGCATGGCCAAACACAGCAAGTATACAATCATGGGACTACAATGTGCATTTTGATTTTGGTTTTATCCCAATTCCAATGGATATTTCCAGGTACTGTAACTTAATTGAAACAATCAGAACATATTTGACAGTTTTATGTAAGTTTATTTTGCTTTTATCATTTTATTAAGTGTGATGTACACTGCATCCAAAATTCAAGTGCAATATATTGTTTCACCTTCCTTGGGCGCTGCACTTATTCCAGCCTGAGAGACATGTAAGAACAAAAGAACTTAACGCTCACATTTAAGTATTGCTCCACCTAAATCACGCATCTTGTTGGTGTAGAATGCTGCGCAGCTAGAATTCCCGCACACCTTTTTTTACTTTTGCCCATGGGCACAATAGGGCCCTAATTGCGTACTCTAGTTTAAAGAAACCAGCTCTGTTGTAATCAAGATAAGACCGAGGATTTTCTCTGTTTACTTAATTATTCTATCAGTTAACAGATATACTGTAATGACTGAACTTGTTTGTGTTCTGGTGTGTTTGTAGATTAAGTCATTGCAATAGATCCCAGAGTTGGATGCTATTCATTTATTGACAAACACCAAGAGACTTTCTAAAACAAAATACTGACTGCAGTAGTTCTTTAATTTACAAGCCTAATTGGATTTATGACTCAACACTGGTATCGCAAATCGTCATTCATCGAAATTAATTGAAATCAAATAAATCCCCCCCCAAAAAAGCACAATGTTAAGATGTATTGTGCCTTTTAGAAGGAAAAATAAACGTATACATAAGCAATATTGGTTGAAAAACAATACAATAAAATGTACTACAAACAACAATAGTATAATGAAGTAATAATAATGTACAACTTTTACCTTGAAGAGTGAACTTCTACATCATCTTTTTCGTGCTGCTTCTCTGTCAAATGCAACAGCAGCAGCTTCCTCATGTTTTCATGGATAAATGTGCGTTCATCTACGTTACTACCCTGACTTATTGTAACAAGCTTTTGGGACAGCGTGAGGAGCTCAGTCATCAAGCAGGAACTCAGAGTAGGGCCGTGGCTCCATTGCATCGAGAGCAGCCAGTTAAAGTGACTTGGGCACCTAACCGGAAGGAGGCCTTGAACATGCTGGAGGAATTATGCCTCGCTCCTGGACTGCGAACACCTGGGTGTTCCTCTGGTAGAACTGAAAGAGGAGGCCGGAGACAGAAAAGCCTGGGGTTTTCTCCTGAATCTGTTGCCTCCAGTATTTGGCTAAAATGAAGGAAATAGGTGAGTGGATGTACATGTCTGCCATTTAAAACAAATTTCAACATCCTTGGTTGGCATTTTGGACTCCTTCTGCTTCCGTATGGTGCAGAGCTATGCTCGAACTGCGTTGCAAAACGGCTTCAGATAAATGTTTTTGATGACTTCTCAATAGTATCCGCTTCTTTGTTCCCAGGGTTGGAACAGCACTCCTTTTCAGAAAAACTTTCTTCTTTCCAATGGTTGGAAAACAAAGTTTTGTTGATCCCTAGCTATAAATAATTGCTACTGAGTAAAACCTGATGTTTTGAGGCAGAGCTTACAGGGTTCATTTTAATCATCACCAGTGTTCCCTCTATTTTTTCATGCGTCTGAGCAAACGCAAAAACTCCCTGGGCATTCAGTGTAACACATGTGAGCAACATTAGAGGTGCACATTGTGGCCATGCCAGCATCACACCTGTCCCAAACCTGACTCAATAACAGGTATTTTTTTTATTATAATAATCAAATGGCAGCAGCAGTCATTTTTATGAAATGATATTTAATATAAGGGATTTGGCCCACTTCGAATGAAAATAACCAAACACAAATTTGTACTAGTATTTTATGCCTTAGAGGGGTCCTTTTTTTGGAAAGAATTTGTACTCTTGTCGGAGATCACATTTAGTTCCCCTAAAACATTCTCATGTTGCACAATTAAATGTAAATATGGGATAAAGTGTACATTCCCGTAACTTTGTCTATAAAATACATATGTTATATCCATAAATTAACATTATTAATAAATGACAGTATAATAACAATACATCTGATTGAGGACTCCTAGTGTAACAACCTGACATTTACACTTTATGTAGTGTTGGAGCTGTCCGACTTTTTGTGTGACCATAAACACATCAGTGGCTAAGTGCCATGAGTGTGTGTGATGACGCAGATGACAAAGAGCGAGTGGCTGCTGTTGTAATGACAGATGACACAGAGTTGGTTTGGGCCTTGTTTGTATGGCAGATAATGAAAACATTTTCTAGATAGAAATGTTTTACTAATGTTTTGGGTGTGAATACGGCCAAATACAAACAGTTTTGCTCAAAGTAATCGATGGAATTCCTGTCCTCTTTAAAGCGCCTCGACAGACGTTACAATAATTGAACAGTGATAATGAATGTTGTTTTATCTGTTAGGGCTGCTTGTTGTCACCTCACAGTTGCATTGCAAAATCAAACAGAAGAAATAGTTATGTGTTTATTTTGTTTAGAGTTCAAATTGGATTTTATTTTGTACTCGTCATAGATTTGCTGTGCGCAGAGGACGTCTGAGCAGTCACAATTGCGCTTAGACGGAGCGTTGATCATCACTGGGCCAAGTAGCAGTGGGAAGGCCTGTGACTCAAATGTATAGTGGGGCAAAAAAGTATTTAGCCAGCCACCGATTGTGCAAGTTCTCCCACTTAAAAAGATGACAGAGGTCATTAATTTTCATCAAAGGTACACTTCAACTGTGAGAGACAGAAACTGAAAAAAAAAATCCAGGAATTCATGGGAATTATGGTGGAAAATAAGAATTTGGTCAACCATTCAAAGCTCTCACTGATGGAAGGAGGTTTTGGCTGAAAATCTCACGATACATGGCCCCATTCATTCTTTCCTTAACACGGATCAATCGTCCTGTCCCCTTAGCAGAAAAACAGCCCCAAAGCATGATGTTTCCACCCCCATGCTTCACAGTAGGTATGGTGTTCTTGGGATGCAACTCAGCATTCTTCTTCCTCCAAACACGACGAGTTGAGTTTATACCAAAAAGTTCTATTTTGGTTTCTTCTGACCACATGACATTTTCCCAATCCTCTGCTGTATCATCCATGTATCCATTTTGGTATAAACTCAACTCGTCGTGTTTGAAGAAAGAAGAATACTGGGTTGCATCCCAAGAACACCAGACCTACTGTGAAGTATGGGGGTGGAAACATCATGCTTTGGGGCTGTTTTTCTGCTAAGGAAACAAGACAATTGATCCGTGTTAAGGAAAGAATGAATGGGGCCATGTATCGTGAGATTTTGAGCCAAAACATTCCATCAGTGAGAGCTTTGAATGGTTGACCAAATACTTATTTTCCACCATAATTTACAAATATATTTTTTTTAAGTTCCTACAATGTGAATTCCTGGATTTGTTTTCCACATTCTGTCTCTCACAGTTGAAGTGTACCACTATGATGAAAATTACAGACCTCTGTCATCATTTTAAGTGGGAGAACTTGCACAATCGCTGGCTGACTAAATACTTTTTTGCCCCACTGTATATTTCCAACCTAAACCATAATAATAAGCCAAGAGATACCTTGTAGCTCAGAATACTTGCACCATTTATTTATTTATTTAGTTTGTCAGCTCAGCAGGATCACACTGATTTTTTTTTCTTTGCTAGTGTATAGACATTTGTCACCATATTTCTAAAATGGTGAACAAATTGACTCAACATAATTACTAGACCGATCCTTTTGGATCCCCGTGTGTCGCCATTTATGTGAACAATTGCTGTAAAGATGTTTTTAAGTTGTCGATATGTTTTTCTCAGGTGTGCGATAGTTAATTACACTGAATCTAAGTCCATGTTTGTTAAACACGGTCATAAGCAAGGACATGTTTTGGCATATGTAGCCGCCTTTTTCGTCCCAGGTGTGTGCTGTATAATTTGGCTTGCATCTCTTTTCTGCTTTCAGGTGTGCGATTCTGTTTTTATCACTTAGGAAAACCCTGCTCCACTTTTATATTTAACCATGGAGGAGGAGTGTCAGCTGGAATGAGTCATTAGGAAGTGACTTGCTAGTGAAGTGGAACTATGAATTGCAGTTGCGTAGGTTAGGAAGGGTTAGTGTAAGTGGATGACAGGCTGGAAAAAAGCAGACAAATTCCCTCGGCCAGCCACCTCATCTGACACACTTGGTCCTCGGTTTGCAAAGCTATTGACACTAGCTGGTCGCCATGACCACAGATTAAATACTGTCGTTCCCAACAAATTGTTCTTGAATATGATATTACAAGGAGCTTCTATGTTTTTTTAAGAAGTTGCCTTCTTCAGTCTTCCCCTGGCTACAACAGTCTGAGCTGCCTCTGACGGTGTGGGTCATTAGCTGCCGGCTGTTTGTTGACAGCACCAGGAGACAATGAGGAGGAGTTGTGTGGGTGAGTGTCAGTGGAACACCAGTTCTATGGGCTCTGACTCTCAAGCTCTTCTCTTCTCCACTGGCTCTTGACACTTCTCCTTCCTTGTCCAAATCCCCATTGATAACATCTCCCCCGCAACTCCTCTGTCCCCCTTTTACCCTTTTTGTTCTTTTTTCTCACACAAAGCACTCTCATTGCCGTAAGCTATCTTTAATCTCTTAGTATTTCTCTCCAGAAGGCTGTCTTGTGTTGAGTTTCTGATCTGTTACCTCTGCCAAGGGGGTCATGTTTTCATGGCCCTTTGTTAACACTCTCAAGCATGAAATCCCAAAGGCAAGATGTATTGTTTACAATGTGTTAGTTCATAAACAGGATTACACAAAAACTGCACAACTATTATCCCCAAAACTTTGAAAAGGGTGGGGCCCATATTCTAAAGCAAGCACCATGCTTGTTCCATGTTCAGTAAGGGAGATATAGTTTTTAATTGATAACAAATTTACATGGCATGAATCTTGTTCTGTGGTCCAGCAGTAAATATACATTTCACATATATTATTGAAATGGTTGTTAAAAGGGGATCTATGATGATCTTAATCTACATTTAATGCACTTTTTTGTGGTCTACATACTATGTATTGGATATGCCATCCATCCATCCATCCATCATCTTCCGCTTATCCGAGGTCGGGTCGCGGGGGCAGCAGCCTAAGCAGGGAAGCCCAGACTTCCCTATCTCCAGCCACTTTGTCCAGCTCTTCCCGGGGGATCCCGAGGCGTTCCCAGGCCAGCCGGGAGACATAGTCTTTCCAACGTGTCCTGGGTCTTCCCCGTGGCCTCCTACCAGCTGGACGTGCCCTAAACACATCCCTAGGGAGGCGTTCGGGTGGCATCCTGACCAGATGCCCGAACCACCTCATCTGGCTCCTCTCGATGTGGAGGAGCAGCGGCTTTACGTTGAGCTCCTCCCGGATGGCAGAGCTTTTCACCCTATCTCTAAGGGAGAGCCCCGCCACCCGGCGGAGGAAACTCATTTCGGCCGCTTGTACCCGTGATCTTATCCTTTCGGTCATGACCCAAAGCTCATGACCATAGGTGAGGATGGGAACGTAGATCGACCGGTAAATTGAGAGCTTTGCCTTCCGGCTCAGCTCCTTCTTCACCACAACGGATCGATACAACGTCCGCATTACTGAAGACGCCGCACCGATCCGCCTGTCGATCTCACGATCCACTCTTCCCTCACTCGTGAACAAGACTCCTAGGTACTTGAACTCCTCCACTTGGGGCAGGGTCTCCTCCCCAACCCGGAGATGGCACTCCACCCTTTTCCGGGCGAGAACCATGGACTCGGACTTGGAGGTGCTGATTCTCATTCCGGTCGCTTCACACTCGGCTGCGAACCGATCCAGTGAGAGCTGAAGATCCCGGCCAGATGAAGCCATCAGGACCACATCATCTGCAAAAAGCAGAGACCTAATCCCGTGGCCACCAAACCGGAACCCCTCAACGCCTTGACTGCGCCTAGAAATTCTGTATTGGATATGCTTTGTTGTAAATTTTGCACATGGAGGTATCGAGGGACACGGAATCACTGCATCTATGTTACTGTGTCGTTTGACTCATCACTACTGATATTCAGCAATATTTGGTAAGTCATTCAATTTCTGTTTACAAAGTGGTGCTCAGATAATTGTCCATGGGCAATTATTTCAGACAGGTGGTGTCTTTGCATGGCAACAAGCTCTGTATCAAAACAATGAAACTACCACACCATGCCTTTCCAGTCCATCAGATTTACCATCTGTGCCAGATCGCAGACTTACAGTTCTGTGTCATAAGCGAAAAAGCAGCAACATAATTGCTTATAGTGTCTGTGTCAACATAGCTGTATTACAAACACATGATAGTTTAGCATTTTGCAGTTCAAAGAATCACCCATCCATTTTCATGGGGCCGAAGGGGCTCTGGAGGCTGTCTCAGCTGCATTCGGCCGGAAGGCAGGATACAGAATCATATTTTGCATTATTAGCCAACATAGTTAACTATGAGAAGTTATAGCATTATTATTCCTAATACTAAAATGTTGTTTCTCAGCATTTTTTCTTGTTACTTTGTCATTTGACATTAATTTTGGTTTTAACATACACATTTTACAACTCGACACAGTATCAACTTGAAGCCCTATTGTATTAAACCCATTATACAACTAGAAAAGCACTGGGAGCGTGCAGACCTACATATAGCTTTACCTCTCGATATTGTTAAAAAAAAAGTCCTTAATCCAGATGGTGATCGACATCATCCCCAAAATGTAATCAGTGACATTTCCTGAAGTTTTAATTAACATGTGCCCTACCCTTTCGAACTATCTACAGCATAAATAAAGAAACAGAGTGGATTGTTGTGCTGCGTAAGCAAGAAGTAAGGCCTCTCTCATCTCAACACACCCTTATTTCAACGGTTATACACTGTCAGACTATTATTATCTATATCAGTGGTTCTCAACCTTTTTTCAGTGATGTACCCCCTAGGAACATTTTTGTAATTCAAGTACCCCCTATTCAGAACAAAGCATTTTTGGTTGAAAAAAAGAGATAAAGAAGTAAAATACAGCACAATGTCATCAGTTTCTGATTTATTAAATTGTATAACAGTGCAAAATATTGCTCATTTGTAGTGCTGTTTCTTGAACTATTTGGGAAACAAATATATAAAAATAACAACTTGTTGAAAAATAAACTAGTGATTCAATTATAAAGATTTCTACACATAGAAGTAATCATCAACTTAAATTTCCCTCTTTGGGGATTATAATAGAGATCCATCTGGATTCATGAACTTAATTCTAAACATTTCTTCACAAAAAAAGAAATCTTTAACATCAACATTTATGGAACATTTCCACAAACAAAATCAAGCTGTCAACACTGAATATTGCATTGTTGTATTTTTTTTCACAGTTTAAGATCTTACATTCATATTTTGTTGAAGTATTGCTCAATAAATATATTTATAAAGGATTTTTGAATTGTTGCTATTTTTAAAATATTTAAAAAAAAAAATCTCACGTACCCTTTGGCATACCTTCAAGTACCCCAAGGGGTACGCGTACCCCCATTTGGGAACCACTGATCTACTACTACTACTACTAGCTACTATCAAACATGTCTACACATAAAAGTAATCATCAACTTAAATTTCCCTCTTTGGGGATTGTAATAGAGATCCATCTGGATTCATGAACTTAATTCTAAACATTTCTTCACAAAAAAAGAAATCTTTAACATCAACATTTATGGAACATTTCCACAAAAATAATCAAGCTGTCAACACTGAATATTGCATTGTTGTATTTTTTTTCACAGTTTAAGATATTACATTCATATTTTGTTGAAGTATTATTTAATAAATATATTTATAAAGGAGTTTTGAATTGTTGCTATTTTTAGAATATTTAAAAAAAAAAATCTCACGTACCCCTTGGCATACCTTCAAGTACCCCCAGGGGTACGCTTACCCCCATTTGAGAACCACTGATCTATATCAGAAGAGATATGAATCAAAACAGTAAAGTTGACACTGACTCAGAGAATTAAATTGGACATCAAGTAAAGGTTAAAGGTGCTAACGACAGCTTAATATGAATGGAATGCAATCTGCAAGGAAAAGGCTTCAAAAACTAAAAAAGTTTTTTTCGCCGTCACAAAATTTCCTGTTTGGACTTTGTAAGGGAGCATCAAATGTAGTGGGAGGGTGGGAGAAAGTATTATTCTCTGACGAAATAATGTATACCTTGGCGGAAAGAATAGCTTGCAACATGATTGGCATCACCGGAGATCCCACTTGAGATGTTTTTGATGCTACACAACATCTGTGGGTGCTTTTTTTCTCTAAATGGAACGTTGGAGTTACAGGTTGGAGATGTGGATTTATGATAGCAGAATAACATCATTATTTTGGTCTATCTCTGAACTAAATCAAATTCAAAAGATTTGGGGTTGAACGAAAATGAAAGTCTCCAAAAATTGACATCATTTCCAGACATTGGTTGCTTTTCATGAAGACATTCACCACTTGGAGCAACGTTCAGACACTAAACAATTTCTAGGAGAGATCAACAAGAATTGGTGGTTACTGTGTCCTTTTCGTGTTTTTTTTTTGTTTTTACAGGGTTTTTTGGTGTGTTTTTAGCTATGGTCTTAAAGTTTTTATTAACTGGTGAACAGCCTCAAACATTATTTTGTCTCCGCTTGGGATGTTTTCCTGCTCGCTCCGCTGTGAACGGGACTCTCGCTGCTGTGTTGGATCCGCTTTGGACTGGACTCTCGCGACTGTGTTGGATCCATTATGGATTGAACTTTCACAGTATCATGTTAGACCCGCTCCACATCCATTGCTTTCCTCCTCTCCAAGGTTCTCATAGTCATCATTGTCACCGACGTCCCACTGGGTGTGAGTTTTCCTTGCCCTTATGTGGGCCTACCGAGGATGTCGTAGTGGTTTGTGCAGCCCTTTGAGACACTAGTGATTTAGGGCTATATAAGTAAACATTGATTGATTGATTGATAATGCTCCCACTCTTTGCTTTTTGAAACTCTACTTAAAACCTGCTTTCGATTTTTTAACTTGTCTTAAGATTTCGGTTATAAGTATGTAGCTTATTGAATATTTTAAAAGGTCAAAATTAATGCCAAAAAGCAATTTTAATAATTTTTTTCAAAATTAAAAAAAAATATAGAAACAGCAAAGGTTAAAGGAATTTGTCGTTAGTCGGCCTTCTAACAACAATTGGGCAAATTGTTAAATATAATTTTGGTTTTGTTGAGGGTGATGCTTTAAATTATATAATTACTTATTAATTGCACATGTGATGTAGATATGGCTTATTTGTGCCCACCGTGTTAGATTCAAAAGGCAAATACATGGAATTTTCTTTAATTTCCTTGTGTTGTATTGTGGGAGGTTGTTTGCCTGTTGATGAATGCAGTTCTGATTTGATTACAGTTTGATAACTTTACTGTATGGGACGTATTTGCTTGATTTACAAAACGTTTTGGTCCATGAACAATCTCGTCTTAAGCATGTGAGGCAAAAAATCCTTTACTTCGCATGAGGGCGTGTTCATCCTAAATAACATTTAGAGTAGCATTAATTTTCAACTTAAAACTAATTTATTTCAAGTGTGATTGATGCAGAAATATAGATATTCAGCCTGTGTACACACAGATAATATATTTAGACACTCAACTGCATTAGACTGATCAAATAGGACACAGATTATTTACACCATGTGTTACCATGTGGAACAAACTTTGTGTTTGTCAGTGCATATTATTGTGTCCTTACACTTTCTGAACCAGATTACAATGAAATAGCGTATTTGCTCGTGTTTCTGCCCTTGTAGAAAGCCTAGCCTGCGAGGCACATTTAAATTAATTTTGTTCAACTCACAAAATGAAAAGTATTTGTGAAACTCTTTAAATATCTCTAGTTTTTACGAGCAGAGAGAGCTTTGTGAGGGAATTAATTAGTGTATTTTGTTCCTTTGTCTCCTGTGATTATACTGATGTCCTTACCCCACCCACACTTCCCTCAGGACTCAGATGGCCCCTCCAGACCAGAGGCTGTCCTCCCCCAAGTGTTTTCTGCCCTACGCCAGTCCAGAGTGGTGTCATCCACCTCCGAGGAGGAGGAAGCCCTGACGGAGAAATTCCTTAAGATCAACTGCAAATACATAACTGGTGGCAAGGTAAGATCTTATCCAGGTCAATTGGTTAAGAAATCGCACCTAAAAAAATTATACTGCAAAGGAACATAAATATAACACTCTTTTTGTGGGGAATTCAAATTAATCTATGTGGTTAAGTGTTGGTGGTGTAAATTAAGTACAATTTACTAATGAGCCACTCGAGTTAAACCCGAACACAGGAATCTTCAATGAGTAGCTCATGAACTACCAGTTGCTTGCCGGCTGATTCTGAGTAGCTCACGAAACTGTTGAAGAATATTTGCTTAAACTCTCATTATTTATAAAACTGTTCAATTTAGACAATATGCCTCTATTTACGGAAAAAAAAAATACCACAAATAGTACCAAGATAATAGTTAAAGTGCTTAAAATGTATTGTGCACTGTCACCTGCTAGATTGCCCATATAGTATTAATATACATCTTTAGAATCTTTTTTTTCCCCAAGTAGTGTTAGCTGGTATATGTTTACTTACCTAGCATAAAGTATCACACACAAGTGAGCACAACCCTCGTATTGTTGTATTCCCGTTTATTCTCTCTAAGGGCAACACTATAGAAATAAAACCTGGATGTAAGTTCTGATTGAGGGTGCTAAATTGAGTTCAGGTCTGGAGACCTATATGATAACTCCATCAATTTCAGCCTTCTTATTAAATCACTTGTCATCCTGAAGGTGTGTTTAAGGACCATCATTTTGGTAAACCGCCATGCTGCACTGTTTCCGAAAAGAGGGGCTCATGCTCTGCTTCAGCACCAGCACCATGCTTGTTTGATTGCAAGACAAAGTTTTCTTGTTACTCACTTGTGTCGCCATCTATTTGGACAATAATAGCCATGTTAAAGAATGTTCATTGGGTGATAAATATATCCTTCTATACACACTTTACACTGACTAGTTTAAAGCATATACTTGAGGCACATACTCTTGTTTGGGAGGTACTGAGAATATAAATCTTGGTAATTTAGGGCACCAAGAATAGATAGTCTTTCCTGGATTTACATTGACCTGTCTGCCACCCATTGCCTGCCTGTCAGCATGCGTGACATCAAAGCAGTTTTTGTGCCCATCAGAAACACACATAGATCCATGGTATCGAACCACTGCTGAAATGAAAGCATTGAAGTGGTCACCAGCGACACTCAATAACTTCTATTTGATATAGGAAATTTGTGGGCTCAAATTGGCTCCCAGTTGTGACAAAAGGGTTCTGATGATTTAATATTAAATAGAGGATTTCTTGGTTTTAAGACTTTTACACAGGACTGCTTTGCATAAATGTAAGACCACACCTTTCTGTCAATATGCAGCATCTAGTAAATCACAACACAGAACAGCAAAATGACACATCTAAAGGTGAAATTGTGACTCTATCTCTTTCTTCTCTGCATCGATTTCAGGGTGCAGTGAGCGGGGTGTTGCTGGTGACGCCCAACAACATCATGTTTGATCCACACCGGATGGACCCACTGGTTCAGGCCCATGGGTGCGAGGAGTATGGCATCATGTGTCCTCTAGAAGAGGTGCAGTCTGCCGCCATCTTTAAAGAGATCACTGATCCCAAGATCAGAGAGACTGTGCCTGAGTAAGAGAAACCACACATCACACAATTTGAAGAGACTAGGGGTGTAACGGTACGTGTATTTGTATTGAACCGTTTCGGTACGGGGGTTTCGGTCCGGTTCGGAGGTGTATCGAACGAGTTTGTAAGCCATAGTCTTAACAAGCTGCTCTGCTTTCTGCCTCTGTCTGAGCACCCAGCATTGTCCCGCCCATACAACCATCTGATTGGTTACATACAAAGCCAATCAGCAGTGCGTATTCAAAGAGATGTAACACACAATCAGCAGTTCGTATTCAGAACGCATGTTGTCAATGCTTCAGCGTCGAGCAAATATGTGTTTAGCAGCGGACATCGTACTCTCCCCAAATTATAAAAAACACTTCCCAGTCACAACTACTACTAGCATCACTATGAGCCCGTTGACCTTCTAGAAACTTAAACTGCAGCTCAGCCCGCTTGCAGTTCTGGCTTAAGGTGAAGAGCTTTTAGCGTAACGTTAGCTCATTTTGCTAAGTTTGTGTGTGTATGCGTGTGTGTGCGTGCGTGTGTTAGGGGCAGCAAAGCCCTGTCCGTCTGCTATTTCACTTGTTTCAGGGATGAATAGTCTCTCCTATTGCTATTGTACTATTTTTTCAGCTAGAGTTATATTAATCTTTAATAATGTAGCAGCCTAGTTTTGAATGGCAGGGTCCCTGCTATCACATGTTGACAAAAATATAACATTTACATAATAAAAGTCAACTACAGGCTTCCCTAATGCTGTAATTAAGCATGATGAGTTGACTTGAAACTGTTAAATGTTGCAATTTTTATGTGTAGAAGAAAGGTTTTGTTATTTTATTTAATCAAAGCAACAACTTGAGGCAGTTTAATGTGGATTAACGGGGGCAGAATTATTATAGTGTTCCCAATGTTAAGAGGATAAAGCCATTGTTTACAAATTTGGTAAATAAATAACCAAAAAATGTATATTTTGTTGTTTTCTTACTTTACCGAAAATGAACCGAACCGTGACCTCTAAAGCTAGGTACGTACCGAACCGAAATTTTTGTGTACCGTTACACCCCTAGAAGAGATTATACACTTCATGTTGTACATTTACAATTTTGACTCATATGCGATGATTCAGTTAGCCTTGATTTTTCCAGTGGTTATTTTTGTAGATATAAGAAAAAGTACAGATTTTAGTGTTTTTTTTTTTGCTGTATTGTATTTCATTTTATTTATCTGTACATATTAGTGAGAAATATGTAGTATTTATTACTATTTTTTGTTTTTAATAACGCTTTACTTCTTTTATGTAAGAACCTGCTCCGCAACAATGTAATTTCCCCATTGTGGGATAAATAAAAGTATATCCTATCCTATCCTACTAATATCTATATTACGGCTCGGTAAAATAATTGAATTGATTGAATATGAATAGATGTCTTTTAAATTTTGCAATATCAATTAAACTCTCTCCCTCCCCCGCTACCAGCAGCAGTGATACACTGACTATGTTAGCGTTAGCTGCCAAAAAGTAGCCATTTGGGGCAAAAAAAATGAAAAAGAGGGTCTGACTAGCATAACATAATCAACCCATTGTCCACACACCATAAAGATATACAGTAATTGAAACCATCACAATTTTTGTTGGCAAATAATTACGCCCACACTCTTCAGCTTCAATGGGCTGGTGCTCGAACTGAACCATACTACATTAGGATCAGGCAACGTAGACATCTGACTGAAACTGTTGATATAATTGATTAGATTTGTAACTGAAGGCCTTGTAAGATCACCACCGAATAAAGAACGGCAGCTGTACTCAGGAGGTACTTTTGTTTACATATTCATCTCCTTGCTTGCCTCACTGTCGTCAAATGCGCCAGAAAAACCAAGTGTGCACTTCCGGCCTTCACAATAAAATTAATACATATAGCGTTACAGCCTGTCTGACTTTGCTAACAAAATAAGAGTCCCAGAAGAATAGCTTATGTTATTTTGGACTCGAAGAAACAATACTTTAATGCAATTTGCAAGTATATAAGATTGCAATACATGTACACTTATTTGACTTGCAATTCTGTTTGTAATTTAAAATTCTACTTGTAAGAGAAAAAACGAATTACATTTGTATTTTTTTAACAGACTTGAGACATTTTAAATATTTAAATGTAGTGTATCGAATCGAGATCAATGGATTGAGAACCTAATGAGTCGTAATCAAATGGATTTGGTAAATTGGCTGTAATACCCACACCCAATCATTAATGATGTCAAAGGTCAACTCAAAGCCAAAGTCATTTACCATAAAATCTTCTGATTCATCCTTGGTTCTAAAAATGTAGAAGCTAAGGTAGTTAAGATCAGAGGTTTAGTTGCTAAGTGTCAGCGAGGTCTTCAAACTTGTCGTGTTCATGTTAAGAACTTGTTTCCACTCTATAAAATATACCACTATATTATCTATTTATTATACAATGTCAGTCAGTTTAATTCTTGTAAATAGTATTTCATCTTTCCTCCACTTATTTGTTACTGCAAGTTTCTGTCAGCTTTTATTATTCATTATTGCACAATAAAGAATACAAACAAACTCTTATCAGCATTATTGTTACCCGCATTAATTATTTTCTTATCATATTGGAAAATTCATAATCTGGCACATGTTAAACACAACAAGAAAACTATTCTAGCAATAATTGCTTGAAACAAAAAAGGGTAGGATTAAGTAAGGTAATACCATATTAGTACAGCAGCATTTTTTTTTTGTTTAAATTAAAAGATTCTTCCATCAAAGCCTTTCTTTCCTGCAAAAGACTGATACACTCATTATGATTCATGCTTTATACATTTTTCCATTTTGACTCAACCCCCAGATAACCCTCACAGAATTGTAGCAAAATTATTCTAATCAAGGTTTCTTTGCTGCACCCACGTTCTGATTGCATCAGTGAGCCGACAGACAGTTTAGTTGTTTTCCATGTTTACACAAATAAAAAAAGGAAATGGCAACTATACAGAGGTTAATTAGTCACCTCTGTGGAATCAGTTGTTTCCTCTCCCTTCTTTTGCTTTCTTTTGCTTAGATTGTTTTTAAGTCACTAGCCAAGCCAAAATTATGCAAGTATAAATAGAGCATTGGAGCCCTGTGTAGTCTTTTCCTTTTTTTTGGTTTCCTCTGCTGGCAGCTTGGGCAGCCCACTGCTGTATTTAAACTTACTGCCCATGGAACAGTTATTGTGTTGGCAGTCTCTCTTTTACTGTGACTCTTTTTAAAAGGGTGTGTAATTGGGATACCCTATGTATTCCAATGCTCAATCATTGATACAGTCCTTATCAGATGTTTCTGGCATGTTGCAACAGTGGATTAATCCGTTTTATCATATCTATAAATATACCACTGAATCATTACAATGAGTCTTCCTAGGGTGTCACTCCAGCCCAATAATGCATTAAGCATGATTATGACAGAAAACTGCAATGAGTCCCATGTAGGGATGAGTATTGTTTACATATTAACTGATACTAGTACCAAATCAGTACTTGAAAAATGGGACCGGTGCTAAAATGGTGTTCCGAACCTGTACTTATAAATTGAAAAACAAAATTATAATAATAATTGTTTGTTTCCAGTGACCTGGAGCCTCTCCCTTGTGAGAGGCATCCCTCCCAGCAGGACCCAGAAAGGCGCCTGAGGGAGCCAGGGGCCAATGACAGTGGCAGTGGCAGCACTGCCCCACGCAGCACAGAGGGCTCAATCTCAGAAGATGTCTTTACAGAAGCAGAGCTGTCCCCCATACGGGAGGAAGAGCAAGCATCCAGCGACGAAGTAGGTCTGGACAAGTCTTCTGGCGCTGCCTCTACAGAATCTGTGCAAACCGTGACTCAGGAGGAGCCCACTGGCTCCCAGGTGCCAGGCGATGCCCGCAGCTCAGTTAGCCATCCTGAGGACCCTCTAGCAGTAAAGGCCTCCGCCACAGAAGAGGACACTGCCACTGAAAAGAATAGCCAGTCCCCATTGGATTTCAAGCAGCACAGTGAAGAGAAGCCACCAAGCACACCCACTACCAGCTCCGCCACTAGCCAGGTCCAGCGCCCCAGCAGCAGCAGCACCTCTCGTCCAGGGTCCCAAAGCTCAGCCGCCCCACTTTCCATAGACACCCTTTCTGTCACAGCCAGTCCACCGAGGGATGCCAACGAGGGGACTGAAGTCTCCAAAACAGATTCTATGCAACATGAGAAGGTGGAGAAAGATGAAGCAGAACAGGAGCAAAAGGGCAACAACTCACAGGGTAGACCATTTAACACATTTAATTAAACATATTTGATTAAATTACACATCTTGGCATTTGGCTTATTGGAACAGTTGAACTGGTTATTAGAATGTGCGATGGTAAAGTTTTGCTTGGAGCCCAGATTTTGACACACTGCTTAGTTATGTCTATAAAGGTTCTCATTCATCCAGGTCATTGTCATCTTAGGGCGTTCAATTGATGGCAACTGGACTGCTTGGTTTGTCTTGGAAGACGTTCCGCCGCTCATCTGAGTAGGCTTCGTCAGTTCTTGCTCATAGACTTCGATTGGTCAGAATGACCAGAATGTTTCTAATTCCTGATGTTTGTTGGAGGCTAAATTGCAGAATATTTTAAGAATTGTTGAAAGGATGTGGGTGACAGGTGGGTTTTTCAACCTGAACAGTGTTGGTTTTTCAACCGTAACATAGATGGCTTTCTTCACTCCTCTTTCGTACAATCTGTCTTCCCTGTCCAGAATCTGTACATTTTTGTTCTCAAAGGAGTGCTGTTTCTCCCTGAGGTGCAAGTAGACTGTTGAATCTTGGCCTAAAGGTTAACCCGTCTATGCAGTGTCATGCGTCGGCTTAGTGGTTGTTTTGTTTCCCCAATTTATGAATCAGTGCATTCATCATTACACTGGATATCATGCACCAGATTATGTGGGTGTGTGGTGTCTGGTCTTTGGGATGCAGGGTGTTGCCTGGTTTGAAGTGTACTGGGATGTTGTGTTGGTTAAAAAATCTTCTGAGTTTCTCAGATAGACCTGATACATATAACAGTGTTTTTGCGTCGGTCACTTTTTTTCTCCTCCTCAAGTCTGTTCTCATTATTTCTGGAACTAGATGCACTTTTCACAAACAAAAAGCTGGGGTCACCACAGGTTTTGAGGGCTTCCCTTAATTGCCTATGCTCTTTCTGTGGGCAGATAGGAACATTATCAGCTCTGTGTTGTAGGGTTCTGATAATGCCTAGTTTGTGTTCCAGTGGGTTTTGTGAGTTAAGAAGTAGATCTTGATCGATATGTGTGGGTTTTAGGTAGATCCCAACATGAAGGGGCCCCTGTTTTCGCCAATGTGGACATCACTGTCCAAAAACGGCAATTCAGTGTCTTTGACATCCTCACGTGTGAACTTTGATTTTGTTTAATGAGTTACTGTGCTCGGTAAAGCCTGGCACTTCTTGGTTTCTGATTTTCACCCATGTGTCATCCACATATCTGTACCAATGACTTGGTGCTGTTCCCTTAAAAAAAACTCAGAGCTCTCTTTTACATGTCCTCCAAGTAAAGGTTTGCTACTATTGGGCATACAGGTGATCCCATGGCACTACCATGTTTTTGTCGGTAAAATGTTACCATGAATTGAAAGTATGTAATGTTAAGGCAAAGTTCTAGCAAATAGCAAATCGGTTCTGGGTTTAGTGTGGATCTATCATGTAATGTGTGATCACCTAGTAGATGTTGCCTCACTCTCTCTACTGCATCCTGGGTTGGAATACAGATGAACAGGGAGGTGACGTCGAATGAAACTATGGTTTTATTTTTATCCAGTTTCAGATCGCTGATCTTCGCAACAAAGTCAATTGAGTTTTAGACATGATGTGGAGTTTTGCCAACCAATGGTGCTAAGATGTTGGCCACATGCGTAGAAATATTGAATGTCACAGAGTTAATGATGCTGACAATGGGTCTGAGGGGAGCCCCATCTTTGTGTATTTTTGGAAGGCCATATATACCAGTCATGGTTTCTTGTGGATATAAGCGGTAATCAAATGCCCGGTTAATGGCTTCTGACTTTTTTAAAGTTTGTAAGCACTCTATGATTCTTCTCTTGTACCCACTTGTGGGGTCCCTTTTGAGTATTTCATTTGTGTTGGAGTTTTTGAGGAGTGTCGGCAACTTGTGTTGGTAGTCAGTTGTGTTGAGAATGACTATGCATCTCCCCCTTGTCACCTGGCTGGTTGGTTATGTTGCTCAGTTATAACCACAACTAGGCCCCCAAGCATTTGGAATTAGGGTTTTGCTGTATTTGTTGGTGGAATATTGGTGATTTAATAAGAGAAGTAGCCTCGTTTCAGCCAAGTTATTGCTAAGTCACCCTCAAATAAGATGGCATTTTTTGTCCAGACAGGAATTCAACAAGCATCCCAAGTTGGACTTTATTGTATCATTGTTTGCATCCTTCCTGGATCAATCGGCATGCATTGTCATCCAGGTATGAACTGGTGCACTGCAAACTGTCTGCTTGTGCTCAAATCCCAGAGGATGTGTGCCAGGTGTGACTCACTTGGTGTTGTATTACCCGCTTTAACTCTGTGAACAGCAACACATTTCTGTGGCAGGGAGATTTCTCATTTTCACTGCAGCAATTATTCTGCAGAAACAGTTGACAATTTAAAGGCATCTCAACTGGGTTTAAAAACTTTAGGTGTGCATTAGTACAACAATAAGTACGTTTACATCAAATATGGTGCCTTTGCAGACAAATGTTTTTTTCATTGAGTGATGTAATGTGCAACCAGTAGCTGGGAAAATGTGCCTGTGTAATGTTCCTGGCATTGTGACCTCATTTAGTGTCCTTGAGCTGTAATTATGACAAATAATGATGATAATCTGTTGTGTGCTACTCCTGTATTTTTCTCATCTGTTGAGTTTCTGGCTGTCAGATAAAGTGGCCAGTTAATGGAGGATATAACAATCAAGAAGATGTGGTTCTTCTCCAGATAAGGCCTTTGTCAAAATGCTTATTTATTGCAAATAGAATAAGTGTTACGCTTTTTATACCAATTAAATAACCTTTTTTGATATAAAATAGTTGTATTTTGTTTTAAGAACACATTTTTCCCCCTTCTATCTGCAGAGAGGACGAGTCGGTCACACAAGTTCCTTTGTCTGCGGGTGGGGAAGCCAATGAAGAAGACATTTGTTTCCAATGCCAGCGCCTCTATGCAGCAGTATGCCCAACAGGGCAAGAAGCACGAGTACTGGTTTGCTGTGCCGCAGGAGAGGTCAGTCGCTTTGTAGCATGTTTTCAACATGCAATAAAAAACTGCAGTTGTAAAGGATTTTATTTAGTTTTGGGTCTTTTTGTTATAACGTAATCATTGTTTAAAGTTAAGCTGTGTTTGAAGAATATCAAATATGCTTATTTTAATGATTAATGGAGCTGATCACTTTTAATTAATTGTACTTTATTCTGACACACAGTGGCAATGTCCCACTCAAAAAATACAAAAAAATAATATATTTGTCTGATGCAGTTAAAGACTGTCTTACTTTTTCAAGTAATAGCATGTTGCCATTTCTGACTACTAATGACATTTGAATCAGACAAGCACCTATGTCATTTTTGTTAGTCATGGTTCCGTTAAATCAGGGCGTTTTCAAATTATGAGGGGCACCTGTATGGTTCAGCTGTTTGGTCTCCTCGGAGGAAGGGCCACAATGTTAAACTATATTGGATGCTCCTTGTAAGGATATTAGGTTAGGGACATGTTAAATTCAAAACTAACTTTGTAAAGTGGGGGCTGGTTAATGTTGAAACTTATTTTTTGAGTGTGTTTGATGATTTCTTTAGCTATATAAGCAATGTTGTCGTGAGAAAGAAAGGATATTTAATGAACCGTACACAACCAGGACTTTGTGTATCATCTTTTAAGTTTTTGCTTTTAGGTCATAGCAATACACTACAGTGATACGGATTTACACACTTTTGGGCCTGATCTAATAAAGGTTTGTTTGTATTAAGACACAGGAAAACTTGATTGAACATGCAAAGCTGATCTACTAAACTTTTACACACGATTGCGTCTTTTAAATCAGCAAAATAGGGAGTGCAATTCATTAAGCGTGTCTGTCTTTATGTATATTTAAAATATATACTGGTTATTACGATGCTCACATGTAAAGAGCATTGTAATAGCGGGAGATGCAAATATAATCATTGAGCGCTGGTAGTATCAAACTGTTTTGCAACCGTCGTCGTGCGTCTAGATTTAGCACACTTGAAAAAAACGTTTTGTTTTTTACACCCTCTACAATGGTTTGTTTTGGCCTATTTTACAATTGACCTGATTACTAGGTAGGATAATTTGATTATATAACATGACACAAAATTTACAGTAAGTAATATTTCTTCTGAAAACATTTAAGAAAAGACAAATATTTTTTAACAGCCATTGGGAACATTAAAGAAAGAATCTAAACAATCTGGATACATAAGATTATATCAGTGGTGCTCACACTTTTTTAGCAGGTGAGCTACTTTTTAAATGGCCAAGTCGAGATGATCTACCTCAGCTTCATATATATGTGTATAAATATATATATATACATAAATATATGTATATGGGTGTGTGTATATATATATATGTATGTGTCTGTAGATATACAGTGTGTGTGCATGTTCTTCTTCCTCCAAACACGACGAGTTGAGTTTATACCAAAATGGATACATGGATGGTACAGCAGAGGATTGGGAGAATGTCATGTGGTCAGATGAAACCAAAATAGAACTTTTTGATATAAACTCAACTTGTCGTGTTTGGAGGAAGAAGAATACTGAGTTGCATCCCAAGAACACCACACCTACTGTGAAGCATGGGGGTGAAAACGTCATGCTTTGGGGCTGTTTTTCTGCTAAGGGGACAGGACGACTGATCCGTGTGAAGGACAGAATGAATGGGGCCATGTATCGTGAGATTTTGAGCCAAAACCTCCTTCCATCAGTGAGAGCTTTGAATGGTTGACCAAATACTTATTTTCCACCATAATTTACAAATAAGTTATTTAAAATTCCTACAATGTGAATTCCTGGATTTTTTTTTTCACATTCTGTCTCACAGTTGAAGTGTACCTATGATGAAAATTACAGACCTCTCTCATCATTTTAAGTGGGAGAACTTACACAATCGGTGGCTGACTAAATACTTTTTTGCCCCACTGTATATATGTGTGTGTGTGTGTGTGTGTGTGTGTGTGTATATATATATATATATATATGTATGTATGTATATATATATATATATATGTGTGTATGTATATATATATATATATATATATATATATATATATATATATATATGAAACATGTTTTTTGTTAACATGTTAAAGGTGTTTAATAAAAAATACAAGCATGTTTAACACAGATTCATTTCTTTCATAAAGACAAAAATATACATTTGTGTATTACTTATTCTGATGACTTGCATTAAGTGGAATATGACAGGATTCACCGTAGTGATATCTATATATGTCAAGGGGAGCGTCAAAAAGGAAGTATTCGCGTTACTCACCCGTTAAAAAAATGTGTGCCATTATTGAAAGCCTTAATGTTTTTATATTTATATGTTTACATGTATATGTAAATGTATATGTACATGTGGATATGTATGTGTGTATATATATATATATATATATATATATATACATTTTTTTATTTTTTTTATTTTTATTCATTTCTGAAACAGTTGTTTTTTTGCTAACATCTTAAAGGTGTTCAATAAAAATACAAGCATGTTTAACACATGTAGATTCCTTTCTTTCATGAAAACAAGAATATAAATTGGTGTATTACCTGATTCTGATGACTTGCATTAATTGAAATCAGACAGGATTCTAAGTAATGCTGATAACTTCCACATTTTCAAATTTACATTGTGGAGTCCAATACCACATGGAAGTTATTTTTTGGCATCTTATTTGTCCAGGTTTCATACTCGTATCCTTTAAAAGAAATACATTGACGGAAAATTTTGCAGCTCACTAGCTTGTGTGCGCTAGTTTTCTGAGGCTCTTATGTTGTTGACGCAGGCAGGATAGAGCATCAATTTTATTGTGAAGACAAAAACTGTGCGGTCGGTCTTTAGACTTTTGACGTAGGTATGCAGTGCCGTGAATGTCAGTAAAGTGCTGAAAGGGGCGTCATAGTGAAGATTGATGATTGCTAATGTCTAGGCCTATTTTTTTAATGTCGAGCTGGCGATCGACTGACACACCCGCCGCGATCTACCGGTAGCTCGCGATCGACCTAACGGGCACCGTTGGATACGTTGATCATGGCTTCAATGTTAAATTGCTTTGTTTTGATGTATAGGACCGAAATGTTTAACTGATCAGTGGTATGTATTTTTTATTTGTTGGTGTTAAGGAAAACATTTGTGATGGATTTTTCTTCGTGTGTGCCCACTTCCCATCCCCAGGTCAGACCACCTTTATGTCTTCTTCATGCAGTGGAGCCCAGATATGTATGGTGAAGGGGTCAGAGGAATGTCACAAGAACCTGGCTTTATGGTTGTCAAGAAGTACGAGGTGTCTGAAAGTGCTGAGGACGAGCCCATCACTGACCTCAATGTCAAAGAGTGGGAGGTAGGATCTACCCAGGCAACCTTTCCGCAAATTCACTTTTGTTTTCTGACCTGGCTCACAGAAATGAATTAATCATAGTTTTTTATTATTCTTTAATTCATCATCTGTGAAACCAAGATCATACGTGATGTATTGTTGACTACACTGTTGTATGTCAACATACAACACTTTGCTTTCATTATGCAATGCTCTGTGTAAATGTGCCGTATTGTCGTCATCACACTTTAGTCTTGTAAACTGCTTCTGTATTTGGAATTATGTCTACCACTGTTTGTTGATTTCTATTGTAAGGTGTATGTGAACTTTACCACACATGTATTTTATGTATGCTGTGTGAACCCTTGCTTTGCTTGGAATTGAAAATTCTAAACTTCCAACCAAAGTGTTTTGCATGTTTGTGTAATTGTTTACTCTTCTCGGTCAGTGTATTGTAAAGCCATTACATGCTGTGTGACAGTCGCTAATGTTGGCCTGCATTCGGCAATCTATTTTGCTGAATGGAAAATAGCCAACATCATAATACATTATTCCAGAATTTAATTGTTATCTTAATTTGGACTATCTTTACCACAGTACACTGATTATATACATTTTGTTTTTCATTTTCAAATGTTTTTTTTTTTTTTTGTTTTTTTTTCGAAGTATACAGTCACAAAATGTGACAGTTATACATGAATGTAGAACCATGGTTGTGCTTTATGAATGCACAGCACTATTCGCAATTATTGCAATTATTTTACTCACTTAATTGGTGCAGATCAGTGGTTCTCAGAGTCAAGACATCCATGATCAAATTAGTTGATGTTGGCAAACTCCTTTCCCCCCCCACTATAGTCACTTTTTCTCCATTGAATCGCCATATAGCATACAAGGCTGCCGTGGCTTTAGAAAGAACGTTAGTATATTTACTCTTCCCAGTGTTTGATGGCACCTTAGTTATTGCTTCCTCCGTCAAAAGAACTTTAGTGGCTTGTTGTGTTTTGTCTCTATAATATCTTAAGTTTTAATGGTTTCAAGCCAAAACTGTATGGCAAATGGCACATTGAGGGTATTCAATGTTGTTTTTGGTCATGCATGTAATCATAATTTTAAAAAGCCTGACTGATAGTGCGCATCTTGCAGGCTAAAATATCTGCCAGTGCTTGTGCCGAGTCGCACTTTATAGCTGAGAAGGCTGCCCCAGATAGTAGAAATAATACCCTCTGTGAACTATATTAAATAGATGTATTGCAAAACATAGCATTATGATCGTGTACTTTGCATACTTGGTAACTACGGGCCATGCAGTAGCTAAATTGAAGTACTGTTGTTGCACACTTACCAGAAATGACGATTGCAATATTTATCCACTCCTTTTTACCTTCTTTTTAATTGTGAATTGCTACTACTTGTGTCAGTCCCTCCCCTTCTGCTATGTAGCCAAGGTGGTGATTATTGGGAGAATAGTCAGAATCTACCACAGCAGGGTCATGATGAACGCAACATCTACTCCTAGGACAAGGTGGTTTTGTTGTTCTCCGTGTATGCACTTAAGCACTCAAAATGCCAAGTGTAAGTATGAAAGTGCAGACAGCCAATGTTACTTTTATTTGAATACACAAGAATGACACTTGTTTTTCTGTATTCAGTTCTGAGTGCCTCAGTGAAATTAAAGCTCAAATTAGCTCATTCTTATATTATATATTTTGAAAGGGGGCAGCATGGTGTTACAGGGGTTATAGTGAGTGCCTCACAATACGAAGGTCCTGGGTTCGATCCAGCGTTCGGGATCTTTCTGTGTGGAGTTTGCATGTTCTCCCCATGATTGCATGGGTTTCCTCCCACCTCCAAAGACATGCACCTGGGGATAAGTTGATTGGCAACACTAAATTGGCCCTAGTGTGTGAATATGAGTGTGAATGTTGTCTGTCAATCTGTGTTGGCCCAGTGGCAACTTGTCCAGGATGTGCTCCGCCTTCCGCTTGAATGCGGCTGAGATAGGCTGCAGCACCCCCCGCAGCCCTGAAAGGGACAAGCAGTAGGACATGGATGGATGGATATTTTTAAAGGCTAATTTAGAGCTATTCCTTCTAGAAAAACGTATGTATCAACCTAGCCGGTGGACTGGTGTTACTGTTGCTTTAAATTTTGCCAGTCTTGGGATAAATTGAAAAGTTTAACCAATAAAAAGGGTTGTATTCCTGTCCCGTGTTGTGATAAGCTTGTGGTGATGTCACTCAAATCATTTCGCTTGATGACCCCTTCAGGGAAAAAACGTTTCCTTATTACTCCATCAAGTTTAGTTGTGAAGTGAATTATATTTATATAGTGCTTTTCGCTTTTTTGTAGTGACTCAAAGCGCTTTACATCATGAAACCCAATATCTAAGTTACATTTAAACCAGAGTGGGTGGCTTTGGGAGCAGGTGGGTAAAGTTTCTTGCCCAAGGACACAACGTCAGTGACTAGGATGGCAGAAGCGGGAATCAAACCTGGAATCTTCAAGTTGCTGGCACAGCCACTCTACCAACCGAGCCATGCTGCGCCAGTAGGGTAGTGTACAAACCTATTAAAAACGTATGTATCAAGCTAGCCAGTGGACTGGTGTTACTGTTGCTTTAAATTGTGCCAGTCTTTGGATAAATTGAAAAGTTTAACCAATAGAAAGGGTTGTATTCCTGTCCCGTGTTGTGATAAGCTTGTGGTAATGTCACTCAAATTATTTTGCCTGATGACCCCTTCAGGGAAAATTGTTTCCTTATTAGTCAGTCAGGTTTGTAGGGTACAAACATATATAAACGCATGTATCAACGTAGCCGGTGGACTGGTTGTTACTGGTGCTTTAAAATTCTCCAGTCTTGGGATAAGTTGAAATATTTAACCAACAGAAATCGGGGTCTATTCCTGTCCTGTGTTGTGATTGGCTTGTTGTGATGTCACTCAAATTATTTCGCTTGATGACCCCTTCAGGGAAAACTGTTTCCTTATTAGTCAGTCAGGTTGGTAGGGTACAAACCAATGAAAGTTTATGTATCAACCTAGCCAGTGGACTGGTGTTACTGTTGCTTTAATTTTTTCCAGTCTTGGGATAAGTTAATATGTGACCAATACAAATCAGGGTCCATTCCTGTCCCGTGTTGTGATTGGCTTGTGGTGATGTCACTCAAATTATTTCGCTTGATGACCCATTCAGAAGAAAATGTTACCTTATTAGTCAGTCAGGTTGGTAGGGTACAAACCTATTAAAGTTTATGTATCAACTCAGCCAGTGGACTGGTGTTACTGTTGCTTTAAATGTTTGTGGTCTTGGTACAAGTTGTAATATTTGACCAATAAAAATTGGGGTCTATTCCTGTCCCGTGTTGTGATTGGCTTGTGGTGATGTCACTCAAATCATCTCACTTGAACCCTTCAGGGAAAATTTTTTCTTTATTAGTCAGTCGGGTTGGTAGAGTACAAACCTTTTAAAGTTTATGTATCAACCTAGCCAGTGGACTGGTGTTACTGTTGCTTTAAATTTTTCCAGTCTTTGTATAAGTTGTAATATTTAATTAAATTCCTGTCCCGTGTTGTGGTTGGCTTGTGGTGATGTCACTCAAATCATTTCGCCTGATGACCCCTTCAGGGAAAATTGTTTCCTTATTAGTCAGTCAGGTTGGTAGGGTACAAACCTATTATAGCAGTGGTGTCAAACGTAGGGCCCGAGGGCCGGATCAGGCCCGCGAACAGGTTTTATCCGGCCCGCGGAGTTTGCTAAAGTTAAAAAATGTACCTAAAATTTTGGAATGAAAGAAACTGCTGTTCTAAATGGATGTCGCAATAGCAATTATTTGTATCTTTGTATATGAAGCTATATATGTAAAAAATAAACCACATGATGTTAGTACATCAGTCGAGGAAAATGATCAAACTACATAAATAACATACTGTAATTTGATTTTGATATAATTTTTTCATCTTGATGGATTTAAAATGAACACCAATGAGTTGACTGATGAACATTATCACATAATGTATTCAGAAAATATAAATAACAACAAATAAAGATATAATACTATTAACTGCAACATGTAAGTGTAAAAAAAAAAAGAACAGTTGCCTTTATTTTTAAGTTATCGTGCTGTGATTTTACCAGTTCGGCCCATTTGAGAGTAGATTTTTCTCCATGTGGCCCCCAATCTAAGATGAGTTTGACACCCCTGTATTAAAGTTTATGTATCAACCTAGCCAGTGGACTGGTGTTACTGTTGCTTTAATTTTTTCCAGTCTTGGGATAAGTTAATATTTGACCAATACAAATCAGGGTCCATTCCTGTCCTGTGTTGTGATTGGCTTGTGGTGATGTCACTCAAATTATTTCGCTTGATGACCCCTTCAGAAGAAAATGTTACCTTATTAGTCAGTCAGGTTGGTAGGGTACAAAGCTATTAAAGTTTATGTATCAACTTAGCCAGTGGACTGGTGTTACTGTTGCTTTAGATGTTTGTAGTCTTGGTACAAGTTGTAATATTTGACCAATAAAAATTGGGGTCTATTCCTGTCCTGTGTTGTGATTGGCTTGTGTTGATGTCACTCAAATTATTTCGCTTGATGACCCCTTCAGGGAAAATTGTTTCCTTATTAGTCAGTCTGGTTGGTAGAGTACAAACCTATGAAAGTGTATGTATCAACCTAGCCAGTGGACTGGTGTTACTGTTGCTTTAAATTTTTCCAGTCTTTGTATAAGTTGTAATATTTAATTAAATTCCTGTCCCGTGTTGTGTTTGGCTTGTGGTGATGTCACTCAAATCATTTCGCCTGATGACCCCTTCAGGGAAAATTGTTTCCTTATTAGTCAGTCAGGTTGGTAGGGTACAAACCTATTAAAGTTTATGTATCAACTCAGCCAGTGGACTGGTGTTACTGTTGCTTTAAATGTTTGTGGTCTTGGTACAAGTTGTAATATTTGACCAATAAAAATTGGGGTCTATTCCTGTCCCGTGTTGTGATTGGCTTGTGGTGATGTCACTCAAATCATCTCACTTGAAGAACCCTTCAGGGAAAATTGTTTCTTTATTAGTCAGTCAGGTTGGTAGGGTACAAACCTATGAAAGTTTATGTATCAACCTAGCCAGTGGACTGGTGTTACTGTTGCTTTAAATTTTTCCAGTCTTTGTATAAATTGTAATATTTAATTAAATTCCTGTCCTGTATTGTGATTGGCTTGTGGTGATGTCACTCAAATCATTTCGCCTGATGACCTCTTCAGGGAAAATTGTTTCCTTATTAGTCAGTCAGGTTGGTAGGGTACAAACCTATTAAAGCAGTGGTGTCAAACGTACGGCCCGAGGGCCGGATCAGGCCCGCGAACAGGTTTTATCCGGCCCGCGGAGTTTGCTAAAGTTAAAAAATTTACCTAAAATTTTGGAATGAAAGAAACTGCTGTTCTAAATGGATGTCGCAATAGCAATTATTTGTATCTTTGTATATGAAGCTATATATGTAAAAAATAAACCACATGATGTTAGTACATCAGTCGAGGAAAATGATCAAACTACATAAATAATATACTGTAATTTGATTTTGATATAATTTTTTCATCTTGATGGATTTAAAATGAACATCAATGAGTTGACTGATGAACATTATCACATAATGTATTCAGAAAATATAAATAACGATAAAGATAGAATACTATTAACTGCAACATGTAAGTGTAAAAAAAAAAAAAAGAACAGTTGCCTTTATTTTTAAGTTATCGTGCTGTGATTTTACCAGTTCGGCCCATTTGAGAGTAGATTTTTCTCCATGTGGCCCCCAATCTAAGATGAGTTTGACACCCCTGTATTAAAGTTTATGTATCAACCTAGCCAGTGGACTGGTGTTACTGTTGCTTTAATTTTTTCCAGTCTTGGGATAAGTTAATATTTGACCAATACAAATCAGGGTCCATTCCTGTCCCGTGTTGTGATTGGCTTGTGGTGATGTCACTCAAATTATTTCGCTTGATGACCCCTTCAGAAGAAAATGTTACCTTATTAGTCAGTCAGGTTGGTAGGGTACAAAGCTATTAAAGTTTATGTATCAACTTAGCCAGTGGACTGGTGTTACTGTTGCTTTAAATGTTTGTAGTCTTGGTACAAGTTGTAATATTTGACCAATTAAAAATTGGTGTCTATTCCTGTCCCGTGTTGTGATTGGCTTGTGTTGATGTCACTCAAATCATCTCACTTGAAGAACCCTTCAGGGAAAATTGTTTCTTTATTAGTCAGTCGGGTTGGTAGAGTACAAACCTATTAAAGTTTATGTATCAACCTAGCCAGTGGACTGGTGTTACTGTTGCTTTAAATTTTTCCAGTCTTTGTATAAGTTGTAATATTTAATTAAATTCCTGTCCCGTGTTGTGTTTGGCTTGTGGTGATGTCACTCAAATCATTTCGCCTGATGACCCCTTCAGGGAAAATTGTTTCCTTATTAGTCAGTCAGGTTGGTAGGGTACAAACCTATTATAGCAGTGGTGTCAAACGTACGGCTCGAGGGCCGGATCAGGCCCGCGAACAGGTTTTAACCGGCCCGCGGAGTTTGCTAAAGTTAAAAAATGTACCTAAAATTTTGGAATGAAAGAAACTGCTGTTCTAAATGGATGTCGCAATAGCAATTATTTGTATCTTTGTATATGAAGCTATATATGTAAAAAATAAACCACATGATGTTAGTACATCCGTCGAGGAAAATGATCAAACTACATAAATAACATACTGTAATTTGATTTTGATATAATTTTTTTATCTTGATGGATTGAAAATGAACACCAATGAGTTGACTGATGAACATTATCACATAATGTATTCAGAAAATATAAATAATGACAAATAAAGATAGAATACTATTAACTGCAACATGTAAGTGTAAAAAAAAAAAGAACAGTTGCCTTTATTTTTAAGTTATCGTGCTGTGATTTTACCAGTTCGGCCCATTTGAGAGTAGATTTTTCTCCATGTGGCCCCCAATCTAAGATGAGTTTGACACCCCTGTATTAAAGTTTATGTATCAACCTAGCCAGTGGACTGGTGTTACTGTTGCTTTAATTTTTTCCAGTCTTGGGATAAGTTAATATGTGACCAATACAAATCAGGGTCCATTCCTGTCCCGTGTTGTGATTGGCTTGTGGTGATGTCACTCAAATTATTTCACTTGATGACCCCTTCAGAAGAAAATGTTACCTTATTAGTCAGTCAGGTTGGTAGGGTACAAAGCTATTAAAGTTTATGTATCAACTTAGCCAGTGGACTGGTGTTACTGTTGCTTTAAATGTTTGTAGTCTTGGTACAAGTTGTAATATTTGACCAATTAAAAATTGGTGTCTATTCCTGTCCCGTGTTGTGATTGGCTTGTGTTGATGTCACTCAAATTATTTCGCTTGATGACCCCTTCAGGGAAAATTGTTTCCTTATTAGTCAGTCTGGTTGGTAGAGTACAAACCTATGAAAGTTTATGTATCAACCTAGCCAGTGGACTGGTGTTACTGTTGCTTTAAATTTTTCCAGTCTTTGTATAAGTTGTAATATTTAATTAAATTCCTGTCCCGTGTTGTGTTTGGCTTGTGGTGATGTCACTCAAATCATTTCGCCTGATGACCCCTTCAGGGAAAATTGTTTCCTTATTAGTCACATCAGTCGAGGAAAATGATCAAACTACATAAATAACATACTGTAATTTGATTTTGATATAATTTTTTCATCTTGATGGATTTAAAATGAACATCAATGAGTTGACTGATGAACATTATCACATAATGTATTCAGAAAATATAAATAACGACAAATAAAGATAGAATACCATTAACTGCAACATGTAAGTGTAAAAAAAAAGAACAGTTGCCTTTATTTTTAAGTTATCGTGCTGTGATTTTACCAGTTCGGCCCATTTGAGAGTAGATTTTTCTCCATGTGGCCGCCGATCTAAGATGAGTTTGACACCCCTGTATTAAAGTTTATGTATCAATTTAGCCAGTAGACTGGTGTTACTGTTGCTTTAAATGTTTCCAGTCTTGGGATAAGTTGTAATATTTGACCAAATCAGGGTCCATTCCTGTCCTGTGTTGTGATTGGCTTGTGGTGATGTCACTCAAATTATTTCGCTTGATGACCCCTTCAGAAGAAAATGTTACCTTATTAGTCAGTCAGGTTGGTAGGGTACAAAGCTATTAAAGTTTATGTATCAACTTAGCCAGTGGACTGGTGTTACTGTTGCTTTAAATGTTTGTGGTCTTGGTACAAGTTGTAATATTTGACCAATAAAAATTGGGGTCTATTCCTGTCCCGTGTTGTGATTGGCTTGTGGAGATGTCACTCAAATCATCTCACTTGAAGAACCCTTCAGGGAAAATTGTTTCTTTATTAGTCAGTCAGGTTGGTAGAGTACAAACCTATGAAAGTTTATGTATCAACCTAGCCAGTGGACTGGTGTTACTGTTGCTTTAAATTTTTCCAGTCTTTGTATAAATTGTAATATTTAATTAAATTCCTGTCCTGTATTGTGATTGGCTTGTGGTGATGTCACTCAAATCATTTCGCCTGATGACCTCTTCAGGGAAAATTGTTTCCTTATTAGTCAGTCAGGTTGGTAGGGTACAAACCTATTAAAGCAGTGGTGTCAAACGTACGGCCCGAGGGCCGGATCAGGCCCGCGAACAGGTTTTATCCGGCCCGCGGAGTTTGCTAAAGTTAAAAAATTTACCTAAAATTTTGGAATGAAAGAAACTGCTGTTCTAAATGGATGTCGCAATAGCAATTATTTGTATCTTTGTATATGAAGCTATATATGTACAAAATAAACCACATGATGTTAGTACATCAGTCGAGGAAAATGATCAAACTACATAAATAACATACTGTAATTTGATTTTGATACAATTTTTTTATCTTGATGGATTGAAAATGAACACCAATGAGTTTACTGATGAACATTATCACATAATGTATTTAGAAAATATAAATAACGACAAATAAAGATAGAATACTATTAACTGCAACATGTAAGTGTAAAAAAAAAAAGAACAGTTGCCTTTATTTTTAAGTTATCGTGCTGTGATTTTACCAGTTCGGCCCATTTGAGAGTAGATTTTTCTCCATGTGGCCCCCAATCTAAGATGAGTTTGACACCCCTGTATTAAAGTTTATGTATCAACCTAGCCAGTGGACTGGTGTTACTGTTGCATTAATTTTTTCCAGTCTTGGGATAAGTTAATATTTGACCAATACAAATCAGGGTCCATTCCTGTCCCGTGTTGTGATTGGCTTGTGGTGATGTCACTCAAATTATTTCGCTTGATGACCCCTTCAGAAGAAAATGTTACCTTATTAGTCAGCCAGGTTGGTAGGGTACAAAGCTATTAAAGTTTATGTATCAACTTAGCCAGTGGACTGGTGTTACTGTTGCTTTAAATGTTTGTAGTCTTGGTACAAGTTGTAATATTTGACCAATTAAAAATTGGTGTCTATTCCTGTCCCGTGTTGTGATTGGCTCGTGGTGATGTCACTCAAATCATCTCGCTTGAAGAACCCTTCAGGGAAAATTGTTTCTTTATTAGTCAGTCAGGTTGGTAGAGTACAAACCTTTTAAAGTTTATGTATCAACCTAGCCAGTGGACTGGTGTTACTGTTGCTTTAAATTTTTCCAGTCTTTGTATAAGTTGTAATATTTAATTAAATTCCTGTCCTGTATTGTGGTTGGCTTGTGGTGATGTCACTCAAATCATTTCGCCTGATGACCTCTTCATGGAAAATTGTTTCCTTATTTGTCAGTCAGGTTGGTAGGGTACAAACCCATTATAGCAGTGGTGTCAAACGTACGGCCCGAGGGCCGGATCAGGCCCGCTAACAGGTTTTATCCGGCCCGCGGAGTTTGCTAAAGTTGAAAAATTTACCTAAAATTTTGGAATGAAAGAAACTGCTGTTCTAAATGGATGTCGCAATAGCAATTATTTGTATCTTTGTATATGAAGCTATATATGTACAAAATAAACCACATGATGTTAGTACATCAGTCAAGGAAAATGATCAAACTACATAAATAACATACTGTAATTTGATTTTGATACAATTTTTTTATCTTGATGGATTGAAAATGAACACCAATGAGTTGACTGATGAACATTATCACATAATGTATTTAGAAAATATAAATAACGACAAATAAAGATAGAATACTATTAACTGCAACATGTAAGTGTAAAAAAAAAAGAACAGTTGTCTTTATTTTTAAGTTATCGTGCTGTGATTTTACCAGTTCGGCCCATTTGAGAGTAGATTTTTCTCCACGTGGCCCCCAATCTAAGATGAGTTTGACACCCCTGTATTAAAGTTTATGTATCAACCTAGCCAGTGGACTGGTGTTACTGTTGCTTTAATTTTTTCCAGTCTTGGGATAAGTTAATATTTGACCAATACAAATCAGGGTCCATTCCTGTCCCGTGTTGTGATTGGCTTGTGGTGATGTCACTCAAATTTTTTCGCTTGATGACCCCTTCAGAAGAAAATGTTACCTTATTAGTCGGTCAGGTTGGTAGGGTACAAAGCTATTAAAGTTTATGTATCAACTTAGCCAGTGGACTGGTGTTACTGTTGCTTTAAATGTTTGTAGTCTTGGTACAAGTTGTAATATTTGACCAATTAAAAATTGGTGTCTATTCCTGTCCCGTGTTGTGATTGGCTTGTGGTGATGTCACTCAAATCATCTCACTTGAAGAACCCTTCAGGGAAAATTGTTTCTTTATTAGTCAGTCAGGTTGGTAGAGTACAAACCTTTTAAAGTTTATGTATCAACCTAGCCAGTGGACTGGTGTTACTGTTGCTTTAATTTTTTCCAGTCTTGAGATAAGTTTTAATATTTGACCAATACAAATCGGGGTCCATTCGTGTCCCGTGTGGTGATTGGCTCGTGGTGATGTCACTCAAATCATTTCGCCTGATGACCCCTTCAGGGAAAATTGTTTCCTTAATAGTCAGTCAGGTTGGTAGGGTACAGAGCTATTATGTGTATCTCGGATAAGGAACTTGCGTGCTGAAATGCCACTTTGTACTTTCAACCTCACCCAGAGAGCAAGACATGTTTTCTCGGAGGGTAAAGAACCAAGAGAAACGACCGACATCTAAGTATACCCGTGTATGTTGACTATTTATAGTTGCAGTGTTGATATAGTACTTGTACGTTCACATGCTGTTGTTATGGCTGGCCAGACGCGCTAGCTTGCTAGCAAAAGCTAACGCCAGGCTCGTTCTTATTCTGGCAGTTTAAAAACAAAAGTGAACACTAATGTTGACCTTTACGACCGCTGGGTGCTTTCATACCGGCGATTAAAGGTGCAAAGCGGCTCTTAAGTTTGTGGTGCAAGGTGGCAGTAATGATAATGCTCTGTAAACTACGATGTCGCCTCGAAGTGGGCAGCAATGTGTTTTGTTTTTTCCATATTAGATGTGTTGGTTTGTCCTTTTTATTTTGGCTTTGACGATGCTGGTAAAGAACTGATGAGCAAAAAGTATGAAAGAGTTGGGACTTTTTTTGGTGTTTAGTAAACATAATTGTGAAGTGGCCGACTCAGGCTGCTGATTTAGGCATGCTCTCCCATCCATCCATCCATTTTCTACCGCTTATTACCTTTTGGGGTCGCGGGGGGAGCTGGCGCCTATCTCAGCTACAATCTCTTCCATGTATAGAATAAAAATTACTTTATTGATCCCTGGGGGAAATTCAGCACCACATTTCGCTCACAATAGACAATAATAATATATTATATATATATCATATATGAATAGTATAAATATATTCTACATATATTCTACATTCAAGTGCAGTCAAGAAGGAACATATGCATTATACAATCTGAATTTATTACCATGAATTTACCATGAATTGATTAACGTGGACCCCGACTTAAACAAGTTGAAAAACGTATTCGGGTGTTACCATTTAGTGGTCAATTGTACGGAATATGTACTGAACTGTGCAATCTACTAATAAAAGTATCAATCAATCAATGGCTGTCGGTATGAAGGACCTCCTGTGTCGTTCCGTGTTACATTTTGGGAGTCTGAGCCTTCCTGTTGTAAGCACAATACCAATGGCGCGCTATTTGCAAAATGCACAACCGCATTTTGCAAATTTAATGTCAAATCAAATGTTTATTGGATTCATCACTATACAGTGTGCATCCACGACTAAACTACTGACTAAACCACTACCAAGTGTGGATTCAGGCCCGGTGGCCTATTTCAAGTTCCAGGTAACCCTACATTATTATATTTTATAGATAGTAAACCAAGTTGTGGTAGTAGTTTAGTCAGTAGTTCTGTCATGGATGTACACTGATTAGTGATGAATCCAATAAACATCCATCCATCATCTTCCGCTTATCCGAGGTCGGGTCGCGGGGGCAGCAGCCTAAGCAGGGAAGCCTAGACTTCCCTATCTCCAGCCACTTCGTCTAGCTCTTCACGGGGGATCCCGAGGCGTTCCCAGGCCAGCCGGGAGACATAGTCTTCCCAACGTGTCCTGGGTCTTCCCCGTGGCCTCCTACCGGCTGGATGTGCCCTAAACACCTCCCTAGGGAGGCGTTCGGGTGGCATCCTGACCAGATGCCCGAACCACCTCATCTGGCTCCTCTCCATGTGGAGGAGCAGCGGCTTTACATTGAGCTCCTCCCGGATGGCAGAGCTAGGAAACTCCGTGATCTTATCCTTTGATTTGAAATTGCGCACCGTTGGTATTGTACTTACAACACCTTCCACTGAACGTGCTCATTCTCTCCGCAAGGTCCGAGTGTAGTGGGTGGGAGGTGTTGTCCATAATGGCTAGGAGTTTTGCTAGACTTCTCCTCTCTGACACCACCGCCAGAGAGTCCAGCTCCACTCCCACCACGTTACTGGCCTTCTCAACCAACTTGTCCAGTCTGTATGTGTCCCTCACTCTTAGCCCGCTGCCCCAGCAGGCCACGGCATACAAGAAGGTGCCCGCCATCACCGACTCGTAGAACATCTTCAACATCTTTGTACAGACGTTGAAGGATCCTAGCCTCTTGAGGAAGTAGAGGCGGCTCTGTCCCTTTTTGTAGAGGGCCTCAGCGTGTTTTGACCCGGTCAGCTTGTTGTCCATGTGTACACCGAGGTATTTATAATCTTGTACCATATCCACATCCACCCCCCTGATGGAAACAGGGGTCGCTGAAGTACTCCTCCTCCTTCCCAGGTCCACAACCAGCTCTTTGGTATTCGTCACATTAAGCTGGAGATGGTTCTTTCCACACCATATGACAAAGTCCTCCACCAAACCCAAACCCAAACCTGTTTGGGTTTGGGCGAGCATGTTTCTGGGGATGTGCTGTGCCCTTCACTGCGCTACCAATGCTTGTTTTGATTGATTGAAACTTTTATTAGTAGATTGCACAGTTCAGTACATATTCCGTACAATTGAACACTAAATGGTAACACCCGATAATCAATTCATGGTACAAATATATACTATCAGCATAATACAGTCATCACACAAGTTAATCATCATAGTATATACATTGAATTATTTACATTATTTACAATCTGGGGGGTGGGATGAGGAGCTTTGGTTGATATCAGTACTTCAGTCATCAACAATTGCATCAAAAGAGAAATGGACATTGAAACAGTGTAGGTCTTAATTAGTAGGATATGTACAGCAAGTAGAGAACACAGTGAGTTCAGATAGCATAAGAACAACTGTATACATTAGAAATCCATTTGATTATTTACATTAGGTTATTTACAGTTCAGGGAAATGGGATGTGAATGGAGGAGGGTATTAGTAAAGGGTTGAAGTTGCCAGGAGGTGTTGTTTTAGAGCGGTTTTGAAGGAGGATAGAGATGCACTTTCTTTTACACCTGGTGGGAGTGCATTCCACATTGATGTGGCATAGAAGGAGAATGAGTTAAGACCTTTGTTAGATTGGAATCTGGGTTTAACATGGTTTGTGGAGCTCCCCCTGGTGTTGTGGTTATGGCGGTCATTTACGTTAAGGAAGGGGTATTGTGACAACACAAACCCTATAACAGTAGTTTGACATGTACTTCGGTATCAGGGAGGTGTAGCGGATTTTATAGACTAGGCTCAGTGCAAGTTGTTTGACTTTGTCCTCCACCCTGAGCCAGCCCACTTTGGAGAAGTGGGTTGGAGTGAGGTGTGATCTGGGGTGGAGGTCTAAAAGTAACCAGACTAGCTTGTTCTGGGATGTTTGGAGACTAGATTTGAGGTATTTGGAGGTGCTGGGGTACCTGGAGGTGCAAGCGTAATCGAAAAAGGGTTGAATGAGAGTTCCCGCTAGAATCTTCAAAGTGCTTTTTTTGACCAGAGAGGAGATTCTGTAGAGGAATCTCGTTCTTTGGTCAACCTTTTTGATTACCTTGGTTGCCATTTTATCACAGGAAAGATTTGCCTCGAGAATGGAATCTAGGTAGGTGATCTCATCTTTCCTGGTGATGAGAATGTCACCCACTTTTATAGTGAAGTCAACTTAAGGTTGAAGTGGGACCCAAATAGGATGGATTCCGTTTTACCTAAGTGTATGGATAGCTTGTTGTCAGCGAGCCAGGTGAAAATATTAAGGAGTTCAGCACTGACGATTTGTTCCACCTGTGACTTGGCCTTGCCGGATACCAGCAGGGCCGAGCCATCCGCAAACAGGTTGTTCTTTTTGGGCTCCCGGGTTTGTGTTTGGCATTTGAGATTTATGGGAGGGTTTGTGTAAATTTCCGCTACAATAGCACTGTTCCAGGCATAAATCTTTTTTTCCTTTACAATCAAGTGCCCTCTCCCAGTTAGTGCGTTTAAACAAGGGTCTCAAACTCACGGCCCGCCAGCTTTTTGCGGGCGCAGGTCCTTATTTTGTGGCTCTCTACACAGGCTATGTCTACACTAGGACGGATAACCCCTAATAATTATTTAGCCCAAGCCCCGTTTCAGCCACACTAAACTATCGTATAAAGTCCCCCTACTCGGGTATTTTTTTACATTGGTTAGTACGCCTTGCATTTCTTGAATCTCCGGCTCGTAGCTTTGTATGGACTCATTGATCGTTTACAAACTGAGTTTGGAGAGGAAGTGATGCCAGAACGCGCCACAGCCACCTTCATAATACAGCATAATAAAGACCCCCTCCGTCAGCCGGTGCAATGCAACCGAGTACGCATGCGCTGAAAATACGCACGTCATACTCTCTTCCTGTGGCTTTGTGTGAAAGTTCTTAAATTAAATTTAATTTTTCTGAACAATATCCAGTGTTGTTGTATTTCAGTTAACTGGAATCTAATGCGCTGTGGGGCCCTATAGTAATGAATCACACCTGAGCCATTATAAATTAATCAAATCTTTATTAAAGATGTTAACAATGTGATAAAGAACATTTTACATCAAACTTGGGATTTAGATATCTGGTCAGGACACTCCTCACTCTTTTGCCTTCACCTTCATTGTCGATTCGTTTTTGGTGACTTTATATACTCTGGACATAGACGTTGAGTCCGCGACATACATGGCGGACAATAACTGATGTAGTCTGCTTAGCCAGTCCAAAAGCATTTGGCATTTTCCGTTGTTTTCCCTCGACGGCCAGCTAATACAAAGCACAAGGAGGGGAACCTTTAACGATGGTTTAGTGTGGCTGGAACAATGCTTCGGCTAAATAATGATTTGTTTAAGGGGTTATCCGGCTTAGTGTAGACATAGCCTGAGGCCTCTCCATATTTAAGTATTATTGCAATTTTGAATCCCACTAGATACTAACTATAAGACCTCTGCAAACACAAAACATTGCAGCACAACAAACACACATTGGGCAACACAAATAACTTCCTGTTTCAGTGTAGATCCTGCCCATTCAACATATTTAAAAAATATATAATGTATCATCTTTATGCGGATAATACGCCAATCTATGTCCCTTTAAAAAAGAAAAGTGACACAAGTTTAAAATAGCTTTTAAATTGTCTATAGGACATAAAAGCATGGTTGGCGGTAAACTTTCTAAACTTAAATGAGAACAAGATGTAAACAATTTTATTTGACTCAAAAGTAAAACAGACTCCTCACCCCAGTGACCTGGACCCCCTGATGCCCTATTTAAAACAAACAGTCACAAATCTTGGATTTAAGTGTGACAAAGATTTTATCTTTTAACATCTTTGAGCGGGTAATCCATGCTTTTATTTCATCATGTTTGGACTACTGCAACTTCCTCTATGTTGGTATGAACCAGGTCTCAATCGCTCGATTGCAGTTAGTCCTAAATGCTGCTGCTCGCCTGTTAACTGGCATTAAAAAACATGAACACATTACCTTATTTTAGAATCCCTTCACTGGCTCACAGTTCATTTTAGAATTCATTTTAAAATGTAGTAGTTTGTTTTAAATCTCTTAACGGATTATTGCCACAGTATATGTCAGACTTTTAAAAAATGTACACCCCCACAAGGTCTTTGAGGTCAGCTGATAAGTTTATTCTTGTCGTCCAAAAAACCCTCTTAATATCTTGAGGTGATTTAGCATTTTCTGCTATGGCTCCAAAGCTTTGGAACAATACCCCTATAGTTTTTTCGGACGGCTCCCTCTTTAATGACTTTTTTAAATCACGTCTTAAAACATATTTTTACTCTTTGGCTTTTAAACCAGTATGAGAGTTGTGTGATTTTAGTCTATTTTTCTGATGTATTTTATGCATTTACTCTTTTATAGTTTAATGTTTTATATTACTGACTCTTCTAGTATGCTTGTCTCAACTTCTGTGCAGCACTTTATGAAACTTCTATTGTTTTTTTGATATGTGCGATATAAATAAAGTGGATGGGATTGGATTGAACTTCTGTCAAGCAATTTCAAGCTTCTTCAGACGGCTGCAAAACGGTGGCGTTATATTTTTTCAGGGGGTTAGGGTCTATAATAAAATACTTTATGTGAATAATATGTAGCGTTATACATTGTATGCAAATAAATAATCATGTAAAATATTGAGAGGATTGTAGCTTCAGTAAGTGGATAAAGTAAACACATGCTTTTTCATCCACACATCTTGACAGTGGGCAGAGTGACTGCTTTAGTGATCGTTCTCCACTGTGTTTCTTTCTCATCATACATGGTATCTTGTGTAAATTATTCCACCAGAGTAAGCTGCTTTTCAACTGGAGTTTATTTGTTGTTGTGGTCTTGTCTGCCTCGTAAAGAGTTGTATTTCCCGCACTCGACTTGGGGAAAGATTGAATGTGCTTTGATGGCTGTAGTCTCCTTGTCACCAAACTGGGTATTGTGGGATTGCAAGATTGTCACTTTGATCATTGATTTGTTTTTCTTACTCTCGTAGTAGTGTGCGTGTGCGTGTGCGTGTGCGTGTGCGTGTGCGTGTGCGTGTGCGTGTGTGTGTGTGTGTGTGTGTGTGTGTGTGTGCGTGCGTGCGTGCGTGCGTGCGTGCGTGCGTGCGTGCGTGCGTGCGTGCGTGCGTGCGTGCGTGCGTGCGTGCGTCAGTCACTATAAGCCCATCCTCATGGACAAACAAGCAAATATGCCCAATTTGTTGGAAAGTGACAACAACAAAAACGGATACTAAATCAACCAGTAGATTTATCAATTTGTTCTAAGAGAGCACAGCTTGTAAATTCAATGTGCACAACTGAATAGTTTAGTTGCTCAGACAAGAATGTGTTTAGATTGGGCTATGTTGTTTCTTAATGTGTGAAGATGTCCTTGTTTCTTGTATTCATGTAAGCATTTCCCAGTCATGAGCGTGTTAACTTACTTCTTCAGCACCATCACCAGTCTGTGAGTTAATCAATGGACAGTTATCAACTATGGCTAGACAATTAATCAGATTTTGATGTCGGCTTGTTGAAACCCTGATTATTAGAACCTACACGTTTTTATTTTAGTTTGGAAAATGCAGTTTCTCAGAAAAGTTAATAATTGAACAATTTGTGTACGTACCTCAGAAACGGATGTTAAGCTTCGCTGGCTTCAGATATATTTTCTGGGTGACGATTTATGAAGTGGTGATTTGTCAAATGATGTATCCTGCTTTTCACCCGAGTGCATCGGTAAAAGCCCCCAGTCCCTCGCCCTAGATTTTGATGACCTTTATGTCCACAATAAAACAATTCCTCTTATCTACTGCGACACTTCACTTCCTGCTTATGGTGTTCCACACTTATGGTGGTCCCGCACTGCAGAGATGATTCTTGGAGATGTAGTTTATTTTCAGACCCGGCCAACACAGAAGCGCCAGAAAAACTACACTCGCCAATTTTTTGATAGATACCGTCACACATCACAGCATTATTGTGAAGACTTTGAAACCGCAATTCCATGGTATCTACAATATTGTTACACTCTTACTTTGTATAATAGGCTAATTATGTACAAATTTAAATTCAGTCTATGTACTCCCTCTAAAAATATTAAGGAACTTGATTTTGGCAACCGTTTTGGCAGTTCAAACTCAAACAGTTCCCGACTAATCTGCATCGCAAAAGGGGCTTATTGTTGCGTTTTTGACACTGTTTATTTTTTCATGAAAATTCAAGCTATGAAGTGCTATCACAATGCATGTACTACTGTTTCTACTCTGTAAAACAAAAGTGTGTCTTGATGGAGTTGGCTGTCTGGGGTGTGAATTTGTTGGACTAAATCCATTCTTAGAAGGTCACCATGTCGATATGTCTGGATTTATAGTTTTGAGAATTGTTCCAAACAGAGTGTGCCTTGATAGCCAAGGGCTTAGGGGGATAAAAGCAGTCAAACATAAAATACTTTCGTTCCTGGTATATAGTTATTTTTTGACTGCAGATGCAGACAGATCGGCTGATTTTGTCGATGAGTGTTTGCTTGTCTGGTCAGAAAGTACATGAAAATATATATATTTTAAAAATGGAGCTCAATACATTTGTTAGCTATAAATGACAATGTATGGTTGTTTGAGACAGAAATGGCAGAAATTTAAGAATGTGTCTAAACATGGTAGTTTTGTGTTTTTTTTACTTTGAAAAATATAATAAAGGACATATGCATTTATTTATGAAAACCCAATTAGCCTGCAGTGTAAATGCAGCCTGTAACTGAAGCTTTTTCACCTACAAGTTACTATTTTCATGGCTCTATCGTACTATCATCGGTGGTCATGTTGGATTAATGAACCTGTTTGTTGTTTTGTTAGAACAGCAGTTTGATTAATATTTTTATTCTTCTCACAGTTTCCAAAAGGATGTTATTAAATATATTACACAAACATGCAAAATGGCCGAGTGCTTTAAAATTGCCCCGGCTCCTTTCTTCTTATGAAGACCTCTGTTGCGTCACAGTGCTTCGGCACATGTGTGACTTCAGAAATCTTAAGTCATTGCCAGACCTAGCAGAATTGTATGTTCTACCCATTCCTGTCTTTGTACTACCAGGTAGTGTCTATGACGGAGTACCACCGTCGGATCGATGCTCTAAACAGCGAAGATCTGCGCTCACTCTGCAAACGACTCCAGGTGCCCTAATCAACCCTGTGTGCCCACTCTTTGTTTCACCCGGCCCTCCTGCTCTCCCCGCCAGCAGTCCCCTTTAGGAGCCAGACTGCCCATCCCAGTAGTTGTTGTTGCACATAAATGCAATTGCAAACCTAGATCGGTTGCTGCTGTGACTAAAATAATGTATGTCATTGTTTTATGGGGCAAATACAAATGTTTCCTTCTTGAGCAGTTGACTGAAAAAGTGTATCACTTGAGTACGGAAAAGTTGCCCTGTTATGGAGTGATGACGTTGTCATCACAGCTGTCTTATCTTCATGAGTCAGACTTCTTTGCCTCGTGTTCTTAAACGTCTGGTTGGAAGCTAGATATTGCTGGCCATTTGTGTTAGATAAATACATACTGTGTGCGACTGTCAGAAATAAGTCTGGTCAGGGAAATGTGATTGTTCAACAAAACTGCAGGAAGTTGATATGTGCTGTGCCAGAAGACATGGTGAGTTGAAGAGGGTGGAAGTGTTTCTCTCTCCCGAACGGGTCAGTGTCCTCTGCTAGCTTTATAGGTAGCCCCAGTGTGAATGAGGCTTCGAACATGAACACATCCGTGACCACCAGTGGTGGCGTTATTCAGAAATGTAAATAGTCCAAAAAGGCCCAACAGGGTAGTGCCAAAGGTTAAATACAGGCTATAAATTATGCAGGAAACATTCTGGTGTCAAAACTCCAAAGTTGAAGATATTAAGCTTGTGGTTCTTCATTTGCCTACCTAAAATGTTTAGTAGATTATCTTCTATTTATATGATTACATCTGAATTAGGAATGCACAATTCTGCAAAAAATGTGAATCACATTATTTTTGCAATTCTCTGGGACAATATTTTCAAGCACACTTTGTCCAGGCCCACGTGCTTCCATTTTATAGATATAAAAAAATAGTATTAATAATATTACACTGTCTCGTTTTGCTTTAAAAAAAAAAAAATTATAGTAGTTCTGTCCTTCATGTGTGGTCCGCAAAGGACATTGGACGGCAGACTTTCTTGATACACAGAAATAATATTTGGGGGAAAAAATGGCTTGCTTGACTAAACTTGACTTGACTCTAATTCACAACAAAAGGAAATTCCATTGGTCTGCTCATGCAGTGGGGCGTCCTCAATTCATCAAAAAAAGGATCGCTTGTTGTTGTGAATTGACGTTTACTTTTTTTGTGCAGCCCTAATCTAAGTGTCCCACTTTACCCAGATACTGCCAATGTGATATTATTTACATCATCTAGATTGTAGTCAAAGTAGTTGTAGCTAAAGTAGCTTTGTTATGATCTACAGTTAGTTGTAGATTGAGCTGTTTGGGACCCTCATTTAACATTGTTATGCAATGCATACATCTCTGACTGGTGTTTGTTGTTCTAGATCACCACCAAGGAAGAGGTGAACTCCAAGCATGAAACATCCATTAAGACTGAGCTGGAGCCTGAAACCTTCAAACCAAACTTAAGAGAACCAAGTGATCTCTTGGAGGCTGATCAAATTGAGAAGGTATAGTGCCTTGTGCATCTCTACATATCAACCATGAGCGTGTATACAGTAGGATGTCAAATATGCTGTGTTTGAGCTCAATTAATTATTAAATACTGCTGGTTTTTTATGGCTTCATTTCATCATCCGATCCAAAGTCAGACTTTCGCAATAAAAAAACTATTAGATTTCATGCATTTTTTTAAAGTTTTATTTTACACAGGAATAAATCATTACATTGAATAGGGAACTGTTAAGGCTTCATGCAAATCTAATGGCCTTGTAACTTGTTCCTTATCCAGCTCACTTTTAACATTTCACTAACATTCCAGTTTTATCTCAAATCAGCCACGGCCATTAAAATTAATTAAAATGAAGTTCATCCCTGCTCGGCACCCCCAAATCACCACAATGTTAGAATGTGACAAGAAAAAAAACAGCATACTCGTAACTTAAAGCATAACACAAAGCTAAGAAACATATTGTATAACAAAATACTTATTTATTGCGGTACTTTTAAGTTGATGTACCAGTGAACTGTTTTTCAGAAAGTTGCACGATTCTTGCAGTGATCAAAGGACAATTAAATGTTTTTTGCAAAGAGGCAAATTAACTAATGAATAAAAAAAAATGTAAGTGATCGAATGGGAAGCGACCAGGAAGCCAAAATGTCCAAACTAGCTGTAGTGGCCAGAAGGACGAAGTATTAAGTACATTTTGAGTTGGATTCTTAATACTCACTAAAATAGATTAAAATAAATAGGTTGAATGTTAGTTTTTCATATAGTTGCATAGTAACTCTGCATACTTATAAAGTTGCTCTATAATTCTGCACACATATTTTTACTTCCTTGGGAAATCAGGGTGGAGGTTTAATTAGTACTGTAGCTGTTCCATAATAAAATTAATCGTCCAAAATTTGACTTTCCTGATAATTGTGCACAAACTGTATTTACTGTATTTTCTTTTGAACACCCTTTGTTTCGGCTGGGTCTTCTTTCGACTAAGTGAGATCTCCTGAGGTTTGCTGTGGTTCTCACATGACGGTGACTCCTTTTTTTTTTTTTTTTTTTTGTCATGTGTGACTGCAAAGACATAGTTATTCCCGAAGGTTGTTCGATTATTGGTGTAAATATCAAAACAGACTTAATGACTGTCTAGCACAACTACAGATTTAGGGAAGATATGTTGAGATTTATTTTGTTGGTATTCTTTTTCCTTCTTTTAAAAGAAACCCACCATGCAATTCTGAGTGTTCATTTCTTTGGAAACTTACAAAAAAATCAGCATGGATCAAACAATATCTCCTCCTACTGTATCTGCACTGTTTGGCATTTTGCCCTGACAAATACTCACACACCTCCAAATGAGTCCCAGTTGTCACGTTGACCGATAGATTAGCAATATGCAACTTTCTTTAATCATGAACGCTTGAAGCGACCCAAGTGTAGCATCATCTGCTGGTGGCATCATTTTCAGTGCGCTCATTACAGGACTTTGTTGCAGCTGCAACACAAGAAGCAGAATGTGCTGAACGACCAAGAAGAGGTCTGAGACCAGGGGTCGGCAACCCGTGGCTCCGGAGCCGCATGCGACTCTTTGATCGCTCTGGTGTGGCTCAGCTGTAAACTTGCAGACCTGCTCGAATTTACCGGGAGATTTCTGACCTCAGTGCCTCTCCCTTAAATTGTCTGAGGTTTGCATACTGTGATTTTCACTTGGACAGCAACATTGAGGGCGGGCTGTGATGGCAATGCCCATAACATCTTCAAATACATGTAGTTGTGCCTGCTGTTACACAACTCTATGTGCGTGCTGGACGGTCACGTATTGTGTGAAACCTCTAGCGATTGCAATGCATACTTTTTCAACAGCCATACAGGTTACACCGAGGGTTGTGATATAAACAACTTTAACACTCTTACTAATATGCGCCACACTGTGAACCCACACCAAACAAGAATGACAAACACATTTCGGGAAAACATCCGCAGTGTAACACAACATAAACACAACATAACAAATACCCCCCGCCCACCTCAACCGACGCAGGAGGTGTCGGGGGGGGGTTTGGTGCTAGCGTGGTGTATAATGTAGCCTGGAAGAGTCAGGGTTTCATGGGATTCTGGGTATTTGTTATGTTGTGTTACAGTGTGGATGTTTTCCCGAAATGTATTTGTCATTCTTGTTTGGTGTGGGTTCACAGTGTGGCGCATATTTGTAACAGTGTTAAAGTTGTTTAAACTGGCACCCTCAGTGTGACCTGTATGGCTGTTGAACAAGAACACCTTGCAGTCGCATGTGTGCGTCTGCAGAAGCCACATACAACACGTGACATGACTGGTAAGCTGTTAGTACAATTTGTGGAGGGCACTAAAGACATTGCCATCGTAGCACGCCCTTATTTTTTATGATTGGATACTACTCAGCAGACGTCCAAGGGAATAGTCACTCTGTAACTCGGACAAATCGGGAGGAATTGCATGTGTGATGCTAATAAGTGGCATTCATATAAAACTCATTGGCTGTACTAGCATCAAATCCTCATGTTTAATTGCGGGCTGCGTGTCTGAGACCCTTGCTTCATACATACCACAAAGCAAAAAAAAACCTCTGTATACAGTGTTATTTCATATACATTTCAAGAGTCTTATGGCTCCCATTATTTTCTTTATTTTGTCAAACGGGTCAAAATGGCTCTTTGAGTGGTAAAGGTTGCCGAGCCCCTGCCTTAGACCGATTAACTATGAGGGTGAACACAATGTTTAAGACCATACAACTAAATTGCTGCTATTCTCTTTGTTAAAAGTTGTCTCTTTACGCTGTTGGGGTTTTATCTGATCTTCTCAAAGGAAGATTTTAGGCCAGTGCATTTGCCAGCCTTTTCCTCCTCATGTAGCAAAGTTGCTGTTGGCACTTAAGTGTGTCAGCAGCAGGGCATGGGGAGCCTTTTCATGAGGTGTCCTAATTGACTTTCTCCAGTGAGGTGAGTGCGTGTGTTTTCAGCTGTTTTATTACTCTTTAAATGATGTGAAAAGGTCACCACAGATGTAATTGAGCTTTGCTTGCTCTGGCCTGTTTGGTGTTTTCATTTTCTTTTTTGTTACACAGCTTGCCAGGAATCTACCACCCCGGACCATCGGGTACCCATGGACTCTTGCTTTTGGCACATCAAAACATGGCATGAGTATCAAGTCGCTGTATAGAGCCATGCAGGGACAAGACACCCCCGTGCTCATGGTCATTAAGGACAGCGACGGACAGGTACGCTGTCAATGTAACTTATTATCTTTTTAAGAATCCGATGGAAACTATTGACTCAAACAACTTGACATCAAATATGTACCAAACTTTCAACCATCCCGTTTTCTCTGAGAATATCCAATATTTTTTTAGGGGCATTCCCATTTTTGTAATTTAAACGTCAGGGTAGGTTTGTAACTATACCAATATTTTGGTACCATTACTAAAATTATTTTGATACTTTTTTGTACTTTTCTAAATAAAGGGGACTACCAAAAAAATGCTTTATTGGCTTTATTTTAACAAAAAATCTTAGGGTACATTTAACATATGTTTCTAATTGCAATTTGGTCCTTAAATAAAATAGTGAACATACAAGACAACTTGTCTTTTAGTAGTAGGAACAAAACAAAGGCTCCTAATTAATATTCAGTAACCTATTGTGTCATTTATCATTATTTTGTCAACATTAAGGACAAGTGGTAGAAAATTAATTATTAATCTACTTGTTCATTTACTGTTAGTATCCGCTTACTTTCTCTTTTAACATGTTCTGTCTACACTTCTGTTAAAATATAATAATCACTTATTCTTCTGTTGTTTGATACTTTACATTAATTTTGGACGATACCACAAATTTGGGTATCAATCCGATACCAAGTAGTTACAGGATCGTGAATTGGTCATATTCAAAGTCCTCATGTGTCCAGGGACATATTTCCTGACTTCAGGAACATAGTATACATTTGGGGGGGTGCGTGCGTGATACCAGTATGCCGTACAACCCTAACTCAGGGTGATTAAAAATGTGTGTTTACACTATTTTCCCAGAACATTCCCATTAGTTTTAAAAGTAAACATTGACATGTAGGAAAATGAACAATGTGTTTTATTCATTCAGGGCCCTATTCTACCATGTGCTTGAATGAAAAAAAAGCTTTGAATTTGTTTTGGACACCTTCATCCAAGATGCGTACTTTGGGTGGAGCAAACTTTAAATGTGGGCGTTCCATGTCAAACCTGGATTTGCTCGCATTCTCCAGTCAACTTACCATAAATTCCGGACTTTTCTTCGCTAATGGCCATAGTAAAAATAGTTTAAAAAACAAGCTAGCAAATACACTGAGAAAGTGTTTTTTTTGTTTGTGCTGTATCTCGTCTTTTGGACGAGTTCACTTACTGCAGATGCTGCAGTTTCCTTCCGTTTAGTGCTTTCAATCGGAAGTAGAGTGCCATTCTGGTTTGAAGCTGTCCAAAGCATTTGTACTCGTATGGATTCTTCATTCATAACTCCAAGCAGCGTTTGTAAGTTTTACAGTATAATTAAAACTGTTTATACTTACTAAACCGTCCCATGTGTGATGTCTATAGGAGTGTTTTCATCCATATTTGTAAATGACGCTAGCGCTGTTAGCATTACCTAATATGCTAACACGTTACGAATGTCTGTAACTATTATTAACTTAAAATGAAATTATTTTTGTGTTGTTTCAGTTTTACAAATTCCTCAGTAAACTCACCAGTTGTCACCATAGAGCTACTGAGTCCGTTCAGCTGATAGGAGAGGTACCTTTTGCAGCTAGTGTGTTCATGGCGATGAGTTCTGTTTTGTTTTGTTCGCCGTTTTACTGCCGTGTTATAAACACCATTTAGAAACAATTAAGGTATGTGAATAAAGATTCACTTTGGAAACAATTTAGGTATGTGAATAAACATTTACAAAGTATTTCTGTGTAAATAACTCATGTCACAACGTATATATCTGCGGCTTGTAGTCTGGTGCAGATACTATGTGGAAAAATATTTTCCCCGCCTAAAATATAGTATGTGTGACTGACATACCGGTGTGCACTATAGTCCGTGATATTACGGTAAGTGATTTTTGTTAGTTCCTACGCGCTTTCTGAAGTAGTAATAAGTCCAGCACCCACGAAAGTAAACCAATATATTGCAAAAGTAAAGATAGATAGATAGTACTTTATTCATTCTTTCAGGAAAACCACATGTACCGGTAATAAAAGATAAAAGGAACTTCCAGAAAACTATGAAACCATTTCTGATAGCTTCAATTGAAACACTTGGAAACATCAAATGAGGTGAGGATAAAAGGACCATAATGCCACTCTGAATTAACTATCAAAATTCAAAAGCCTCATCTTTGGCTTGTCTGCTTGAGTAAAAGAAAAGTGTGGCCACAGCAGAAGGTATTTATCGGTTGGTTTGGACATCCAAAGACAAACTAATGTTCAGTGCATTCAACCATTTTTGTAAGCATTGAACTATGTGACAATTTAATATAGATATTATATTCATCCATTTCATATTTTGACAGGTGATATCAAACAATCAGCTGTCATGCTCACCCTTGCACGCACACAAAGAGACTTGTCTTAATTCCATCCTGATGCGCCTCATTTGTAATGAGCCTGCTCTCATTCGAGGCTTAAACACTTTTTCCTCACTTATTCTGGTGAGAGAAAATATATGTATACTGTTGATATAAGCGTTATTGGCATTGTAAAACAACATTTACAACGAAATTGAGGTGCTCTCCACAATGTGTTTAAAATATTTGAAATTGCTAAAGGAAAAAAACCGAATAAATGTGCGTCACTTCAAGCATGAAAAACACCTACGCAAATACAGCAGAATTGGGCCCTAAGACTGTATTGCCTCTTACATATGATTATACAGGAATTACATCCATTCATTTTCTACCGCTTGTCCCTCTTGGGTCACGGGGTACACCCTGGACAAGTCGCCACACCATCGCAGGGCCAACACAGATAGACAGACAACATTCACACTCACATTCACACATGAGGGACCATTTAGTGTTGCCAATCAACCTATCCCCAGGTGCATGTCTTTGGAGGTGGGAGGAAGCTAGATTACCCGGAGGGAACCCACACAAATTACACAGAAAGACCCCGAGCCTGGGATCAAATCTAGGGCCTTCTTATTCTGAGGCACATGCACTAATCCCTGTCCCACCGTGCTGCCCTGTACATACATTATTACCAAAATGTAAAAAGAGGGATGAAAAAAGTACATGACGCATTTTGAAATTATTTTTTTATTGTGATCCTCATGGTCCCCCTGAAATCTATCCACATAGGGGTCATTGGACCCTAGGTGAAGAACCCCTGCCTGGTTTAATGCAATCTTACAGCACAGGAACATGATGGAGCCTCTCACTTAAGTCCTGTATCTTTTTTGCACCAGGTTTTTGGTGCCCTTGCGTCAGAACCCTTTAAAGTCAGCGATGGCTTCTATGGCACAGGAGAGACCTTCCTCTTCACCTTCAACCCAGAGTTTGAGGTACACCCTCTTGTATTCCAGGCTTTGATCATCAAACTGTGCAGGAGTGAACTGCTTCCTTTGACATGATTAGTACACAATGGTTGAGAATTAAGCACATGTTTGTATGACAATAAGTTAAGTCAAAGCAGTGTGACGCTGTCTGGTTTTGTGTAGTCTAGACCAGTGGTTCTCAACCTTTTTTCAGTGATGTATCCCCTGTGAACATGTTTTTAATTCAAGTACCCCCTAATCAGAGCAAAGCATTTCTGGTTGAAAAAAAGAGATACAGAAGTAAAATACTGCACTATGTCATCAGTTTCTGGTTTATTAAATTGTATAATAGTGCAAAATATTGCTCATTTGTAGTGGTCTTTCTTGAACTAATTGGAAAAAAAGATATAAATATAACTAAAAAATTGTTGAAAAATAAACAAGTGATTCAATTATAAATAAAGATTTCTACACATAGAAGTAATCATCAACTTAAAGTGCCCTCTTTGGGGATTGTAATAGAGATCCATCTGGATTCATGAACTTAATTCTAAACATTTCTTCACAAAAAAAGAAATCTTTAACATCAATATTTATGGAACATGTCCTCAAAAAATCTAGCTGGCAACACTGAATATTGCATTGTTGCATTTCTTTTCACAGTCTCAGAACTTACATTCATATTTTGTTGAAGTATTATTCAATAAATATATTTATAAAGGAATTTTGAATTGTTGCTATTTTTAGAATATTTTTTAAAAATCTCACGTACCCCTTGGCATACCTTCAAGTACCCCCAGGGGTACGCGTACCCCCATTTGAGAACCACTGGTGTAGACTAAGCTTGTTGCTTTAACCTGAATTTTGCCTGCCATGAATACAAACTTTATGATACAGAACATTGGTTGCAAGTCGAGATATTCCCGATCAATATTTTCGGCCTCGAATCCCGATCTGATTTTGAGTCCCATTCAGTTTTTTTTGACAATAGATTATAGAACGGAAAATGTTTAATTTGCACTTAAGTAAACACAATAACACTTTTAGATAATCTTATTAACTGTGGAATTTCCTAGTATTGCTGTAAATCAAACTATTGATTAAATTCATGGTATTAAATGCTACATGCATTTTTATTTTTTTTTTTGATTAAGTGGCGAGTGCACAATAATGAACAAAAGCAAAAACAGCTATTGGCTCTCATTTAAAACATTTTGTTTTTTCCCTCAAAGCCATCTTGTATCCAGTGACTTAACTTTGGAAATTGTAAACAACAACAACAACAAAAACCTCCAGAAAAGCCATATTTTGTAATAATACGACAAAGAAAAATATCGATCTAATCACTTTGGTATCATTTATGTAAGGATACTATACTAGGTGTCGACGGTATCGACATCTGGATCAATCAATCCTACTTAACATTGAAGCTTTAACACTTCATTTGTGTCGTCCTGCTCGGTGTGCATGTGGAGGTTGCTTATCCATTCCTTTTCCTTTAGTGCAGTGGTTCTTAACCTTGTTGGAGGTACCGAACCCCACCAGTTTCATATCCGCGTTCACCGAACCCTCCTTTTTTTTTTTAACAAATTCAAAACAAATTTATTATATGTTTTTGATAACACTTTAGGATGGGGTGTAACATAGTAACAAAGACTTCATTTAGAGTTTTTTGGACACTAGGGAAGCATATTCTAAGTAACAAAGACTTCATTTGGAGTTATTTGGTTAGGGTATGGTTTAAACAGGGGTCTCAGACACGCGGCCTGCGAGACGTTATTTTGCGGCCCCCACCTTAATATGGCTGCACTAACATTAAACTATTAGTGCGGCACGCAAGTTTTATATGAGTGGCGTTTGACAGTGTTGTGTGCGGAGCTGAAGTAATCTACCAATCACAGTGTGGTGATTGGTAGATTGGCTCCCCGTTGGCTCCAGACAAAGAAACATTTTTGTTATTTGGGTCCGAAATGGCTCTTTCAACATTCTGGGTTGCCTACCCCTGCGTTAGTGGAAAAGCGGAAAATGAGTGAAAGCGACAGGGACACAAGGGTTTTCTTACGTGCAGTCACACCGCGACACCTGTCCGTCAGTAATAACAGTCCCCGATAACCTGGACCAATTCAAACTGTTATTTGTTTTTTTTATTGTTTAATTTGCATTGCCTCACACGATAAACACTACATATATTTCTATATGACGCCGGATAACACTCCGGGAGCCGTCACTTTTTTGCGCTTGGTATCCCTGTACTTTCCCGGCTATTATCCGCGACCGCCGACATGCTGAGGAGTATGCAAAATTATTTTTAAGAATTCTTTTCTTGCGGCCCAGCCTCACTAAGACTCTGCGTCCAGTGGCCCCCAGGTAAATTGAGTTCGAGACCCCTGGTTTAGAGGGTTAGAGTTATAATAAGCCCATGCCGTATAAGGCATTAATAAGTATTTGATAATGAATAGTTAAGAGCCAATATGTTACTAATTTGCATGTTATTAAGCAACTAATTAATGGTGAATATGTTCCAAATACTAAAGTGTTACCATGTTTTTTTTACTGGTGCACAAAATGAACCGTGCATGAACATCACCTTGTTCAAACAACACCAACACAGTGCATAAACTCACAACAAATTACACACCTGCAAATCAGTCTGACTTCTGTTGTTGCCGAGAGGGAGAAGTTTTTATTTACACGATGAGTCGGGTGTGTTTTGACCTCCGCCGAACCCCTAGGGTTCGATGGAACCCAGGTTAAGAACCACTGCTTTAGTGTCTTACCAGCAGCTTTTTCGTACTGGAGCTGGACTTGCTCCCCAAATTGAGCCGGTGTTCTGGCAAGACACGCACCCTCCTACAATTTGTGAAACCTCTGCACGTGTGTAATAAGGAATACAGAAATGTAATTGTCTCCCTGAGCAGCCCTTTTTGAAGGAATGTTTCACATGCGTATAATCTGTAGCCATGCAAACACTGGGACACAGCTGTGGTGAAGATTGGTTAAAAAAGACAAATGCATCACCAGTTGAAAGTGAAATATAATTCTACACTTTATGGAGACTTTGTTGAAATTGACCATATTAATTGTCTGTTAACTATGGTGGCAAATGTGCATCTTCCCTGCTGTTAAAGGGGAACATTATCAGCAGACCTATGTAAGCGTCAATATATACCTTGATGGTGCAGAAAAAAGACCATATATTTTTTTAACCGATTTCCGAACTCTAAATGGGTGAATTTTGGAAAATTAAACGCCTTTCTGTTTATCGCGCTTGAGGCGTTGACGTCAGAATGTGACGTCGCCGAGGTAACACACCCGCCATTTTCATTTTCAACACATTACAAACACCGGGTCTCAGCTCTGTTATTTTCCGTTTTTTTGACTATTTTTTGGAACCTTGGAGACATCATGCCTCGACGGTGTGTTGTCGGAGGGTGTAACAACACTAACAGGGAGGGATTCAAGTTTCCCCAACAGACCCCCATTGAATGTGCCGGAGTGTCTCCACATTTTACCGGCGATGCTAAGGCAGACAATGCACAGAGATGTATGGATAACCTGCAGATGCATTTGCAACTATATTACGTTCCCTTCCACCCATATTTAAGGCGAAAAAAACACTTACCAATCGACGGATTTAAGTTGCTCCAGTGTCACAAGATGCGAAAGTCCTGATCGTTTGGTCCGCACATTTTACCGGCGATGCTAACGCAGCTATTCGGCGATGCTATGGCTATGAATAGCGTCAATAGCTATTCGCTCAATAGCTTCAGTTTGTTCTTCAATACTTTCATACTCCGACCATCTGTTTCAATACATGCGTAATCTGTTGAATCGCTTAAGTCGCTGAAATCCGAGTTTGAATCCGAGCTAATGTCGCTATATCTTGCTGTGGTATTCGCATTGTTTGTTTACATTGGCAGCACTGTGTGACGTCACAGGGAAATGGCCAGTGTCTTTGCAGAGAGCGAAAATAAGGCACTTTAAAGCTTTATTTAGGGAGATTCCGAGACCGGTAAAATTTTGAAAAAAACTTTAAAAAATACAACAAGCCACTGGGAACTGATTTTTATTGTTTTTAACCCTTTTGAAATTGTGATAATGTTCCCCTTTAATGAGTATCTCACAGAACATATTAAATGTCAGCAAGGATTTGTCATGCAATATCTGACATAAACACTATTGTGTCTGCGACAGGTGTACAAATGGACAGGAGACAACATGTTCTTTATCAAGGGGGACATGGACTCTTTAGCTTTTGGTGGAGGAAGGTGAGATCATGTCTTTTATTTGTCCTTTCTGTTCCAAAGTTGTGTACACAGCTTAGTTTCCTTCTCTCCCAGCGGTGAGTTCGGCCTGTGGCTGGACGGAGACCTTTACCACGGCAGGAGTCACTCCTGTAAAACATTCGGGAATCCCATGCTGTCAAAAAAGGAGGATTTCTATGTGCAGGACATAGAGATCTGGGCTTTTGAATAACCACACCGCACACCACGGGGGAGTAGACAAGTCCTGAAAGAGGGCAAAGCGAGGAGCTCCTTAAAACTATGGCCACGTCTCAACCCTAACTGCACACGACCGGGCCGCGCAAGCCAGCTGTCGGGTGCTTGTTGTGCGTTACTACTGCAGTTATTCCGGAGCTTTTTTTATTCTTGGTGTATATCTTGTTACCTAGCACCCTGTGCAGCACCTTGCAGCATGGGGGAGAGCGCGTCAAGAACCTATGAGGATGTAAAAGTGATGGGGAGGCCTTGGAAAGGGGACTCTGTGTGTGTGTGTGCGTGTGTGTGTGTGTGTGTGTGTGTGTGTGTGTGTGTGTGTGTGTGTGTGTGTGTGTGTGTGTGTGTGTGTGTGTGCGTTGCACATTTATGTGTACTATAAGCTCAAGGAGTCCCCAGCACCCCCTCATCGTCGTCCATTCAGTAGGATGTTACTCACTGTGGAGTCAGGGTCTTTAGTGAGGAAGATGAACACATTCCTTTACACCTGGTGACGTAATCAAGTGATTCGCCGCCATAGGTCGGTTCCAATGAGAGAATACTTGCTGCAGGACATTGGAGGTGTTTATTTTTCTTACCTTTTGTTTGTCGTCCCCACCGTCCTTAAGTCCAGCGGAAGGTTGTCTTCTGAGGCTAAACTACTCGAATATTGTGTGTCGTAGTCCTCCCGTGGTCCCCTGTCCCAGCACAGCAGGTGAAAGCACATATAGCCACATCAGCCATTGTCGTGATGTCGTGTTCAGTGGGTGTACGTGTGAGTCCGGCTAACACCTCTCGCAGATGCTGGCTGCACTGTTAGTAGACAGTAACGTGTTGCAATAGATTTTGTGGAATATGCAAATAACTGTCCTGTGACCTCAAATAACCCCGCAGGGCCCCACTCACCCCGGCGGCGTTTTGGCCGTGTAAAGCTTTTACGTCTTGATACACGACTGCTTTTGTTTGAAAAGCCCGAGACGTGGTTAACTGTTTTACATGCATATATGACAATTATATATCAGTATATATGATTGTATATGGCTGTATATATAATCATATATACTTTGCTGTTAAGTGTGACAGTGATCTACTTGTGCTGATATTTCAGCTGCTACAATATAATGTATATTTACCCTGTAAATGATGCTATATAAATACATATTATGAAGTGTGGATTGGTGGGTTTGCTTCTAGCACTTTAATCCGAGCGTCACAGCCAGGTTCTTAGATTCCTTAGCAGTAGCTGTACAGTACTTTACTTTCCACCCACACCATGTTAACTGTTCGTAGAACGCTTGCTGCTACCAATATCCATAAGGTTATTACGCCATAACGCTCTTGTGTGTGTGTGTCTAAAAACCAGGGTCACTCTGAGGGGGGAAGGGGGGGTTCAGAGCGATTGCAGCGGTTCGCTTTCTGGGCTCGCCAGGTGAGTCTCAGACAGGTAGGTAAGGTACGCTGGCAAACTGACCAAGGTCCCATTTCTCCCCCCCAACCCCCCCTTTCCTGGTCTTCCATACCAGTATTTGTCACCAAGATTAATATAGACCATTCACCACAATACCATGTATCAGTGATGTATAAATAATAAAGATGAGTTAATGGTTATAACGAGGAGTGGCTGAATCTGTTGTTCAAACTTTCTGTTAACAGATTTATTTATTTTTTGAAGAGCCACTTTTACAACTCTGCCAGGTTAAAACTTGGGAGACGAACAAGAAGAAACTAAAGTGCTGATGTTGTCTTGAGGAACTTGGACCAGTGTGAAGTGTAAACACTTTGGAGGATCCTTGTATTGACATTTTAACCTTCCCAGCCAAACTTGTGGTTTACATTACTGAGGCGTTCCTCAGGGCACCCCTTTAAATCCTCTCCTTTTGGCAGTTACACATTTTTATCCTATTTTTTTCAATTTTGATTCTTGGATTGGATTCAGAACTAATTCTCCATTGAACAGGATTCTCATATTGTTTGGTATATTAACTATAATGAAACCATTTCAAAATAGGATACGCGTTAGAAAAGCTTTTCTGTGTTGCCATACACACACTGTTAGCCTGAAAATTGTCTTTTTAAAAATGTATTTTAAAAGTTTTGTTTACAAAAATCACAGTAAGTTACTCTATCGGATAGAAAGAAAACAGAGCAATCCCAGCTGTAAAATACTTAGGATAGAGGATTACAAAGCAATTGAGAGGACATACTAATACAATACTTCAATACAAAAGTACATAAAAGCAACAATTATCAGAAATAATAATGGCTATAATAGTTTTTTTCTAATCCAAAAATGTATTCTTAAAAAAAGCTTCTCTCCCCAAAAGTTTGAACTTTTGAAAAGGATTTGATTTAAAATGGAATAAATAACCATCATTTGGATGTGATTTAATATTTTTTTGCACTTCTGTGGTTTATGTATCTAAGGTGTTGTATTTTGTTCACTTTGAATGTAGTCTGTTGTCATTTGTTCAATTTCAAGGACATTTATTACACACTGTAGAGTGCTGTTGTGTGCTTAACTGTTGCGTAGCTGCTGGCTCATTGTAGACTATAATGTTGATCTTTTTCCTAAATTACAAGCCCAATCTTGCGCACGTAGGACATCTAGATGTGAACTGGCTGCAGGACTGCTTGTATCGGAGCTATCGTACTAAAATCACTACTGGATCGGGACAACCATAATTTCATCAAAATAATGACGATCGTTTACACTGAAACTTTTTTTTTTATTGGGTTGTACAGGAACACTGTTTTTGTAATATTAAAATAAAAAGTGGTACTTCACATTGTGTTAAAAGTGTTTTCTCCAGGGTTGGGACAGTCCAGAAAAAGTATGTGATTTATTACAGTTTCCCAGCACAGGATTTCATGTATTTGTTAAACCTTCAATTGCGGACTTTTTTTGTAGTTGTTTTGCAAAGTGCTTTTACAGTAGTTTCAAATAAGGCATTGCTGGATGTTTAGTGTAGTCCACCTCAACCTTCCAAGTCCAGGGGCCCATAGATGAGCACACAGAAAGAAGTACGGTAGTCCCTAAGGCACATTTAGCATGTAAACGCGCTCCAAGCGTCCTTGGACTGGCTCTTCCTTCAGTACACCAAGTACTTGAGCTCAGAGTAGATGAGAGGAAACATGACAGTGCAGGCTCGGAAGAGGATGGCTCCACTTTTAAAAACTGCTCGGTGTTTGGTGCTCCAGGCCTCGGACTTGAAGTTGAAGTAGATGGCGTACACGGCCACGGCGAAGAAGTGTCCAATGAGGGTCATCGGTTTGGGGGACAAACTGGTAGAAAAGATAAATAGTACTTTATTGATTCCTTCAGGAGAGTTCCTTCAGGAAAATTAAAATTCCAGCAGCAGTGTACAGAGTTGAGATCAATTTAAAAAAAAAGTAAATAATGGGGGTTTAAAAGGAAACAAAATAGTGAAATATTACAAAAAGAATAAAAACAATGGGAATAACAATATAACAGTAAAATAAGAATATAACAAGACAAAGTAGGCAGTAGTGACCATGTTATGAAAACGTATTGCACTGTTAATGTTTTGCATCCCCTGTCATCCTAATACCCCCCGTCCCCCGTCCCAGAGAGGAGTTGTACAGTCTAATGGCGTGTGGGACAAAGGAGTTTTTGAGTCTAAAAGATGGACTGTTTAATTATAATGATCAAAGAGTAATAAAGTAGGATTGCATGAACGTGGACTTACACTGAAAGAAGTCCAATAGGCCCAGCGATGCATTCTCCTCCAAGTTTGAAGTACTGGAAGCAGGCTCTCCTCAGTTCATGCAGAGAGTCTACAAGTCCAAACACAAAAAAACTGATGTCTTTATGCGGATAATGAAAAAATGTCAAAAATAAATAACGATGGCTGCAAACTGACCGTCTGTGGCAGCAAAAAGTTCATACAAGGCTTGGGCCAACACATTCACCACAAAAGAATGCGAGGATTTGCGCTCCCAGTGGAATTTCTTCTTGGCCTTCAGGTGACACAAAAGAATGAATGTCAAACTACAACCACTGAAGAAAAAGTAGAATAACGATGCAACGTTAATGTCATGCATTTACTGTAGTGTCTACTTAACCCTGGGACACACTGCTCACTGTAATGTCTCCTATAAGAGCCAACGTCCTCTACAGTGAACATTGTTTGGGAGGTCATGTCTGAGTTACACTTTTTTGAGGGGTGAAGATGTCCTGTTATGCAGGAAAACAAATGTCCAGGACGCTGGCCCTACTGAGAAGTCCGAACAGTTGTGCGTCAGTATTTACACTGGACTTTGTTGTCGTACACTCATTGGTCAGTCCTTTTAAAAACCAGATGGAGGCGCAGAGCAGGGGAGGAATATCTGTACACCTATTCTAAGAGATCCTTGCAGGTATGAAGCACCTTGAAGATTCTAGCGGGAACTCTCATCCAACCCTTTTTGGATTACGCTTGCACCTCCTGGTATCCAAGCAACTCCAAAACCCTCAAATCTAGACTCCAAACATCCCAGAACAAGCTAGTCTGGTTACTTTTAGACCTCCACCCCAGATCACACCTCACTCCGACCCACTTCTCTAAAGTGGGCTGGCTCAGGGTGGAGGACAAAGTCAAACAACTTGCACTAAGCCTCGTCTATAAAATCCGCTACACCTCCCTGATACCGAAGTACATGTCAAACTACTTCCTTAACGTAAATGACCGCCATAACCACAACACCAGGGGGAGCTCCACAAATCACGTTAAACCCAGATTCCGATCTAACAAAGGTCTTAACTCATTCTTCTTCTATGCCACATCAATGTGGAATGCACTCCCAACAGGTGTAAAAGTAATAGATCTCTATCCTCCTTCAAAACTGCTCTAAAACATCTCCTGGTAACTTCAAAACCTTTACCAATATCCTCCTCCATTCACATCCCAACTCCCCGGACTGTAAATCTGTAAATAATCAAATGTACTTCTAATGTATATACTTGTTCTTATGCTATGTGAACTCACTATGTTCTCTACTTGCTGTACATATCCTACTAAGTAAGACCTACACTTTTTCAATGTCCATTTCTCTGTTGATGCAATTGTTGATGACTGAAGTTCTGATATCAACCAAAGCTCCTCATCCCACCCCCCAGATTCTAAATAATGTAAATAATTCAATGTACATACTATGATGATTAACTTGTGTGATGACTGTATTATGCTGATAGTATATATTTGTACCATGAATTGATTAACGTGGACCCCGACTTAAACAAGTTGAAAAACCTATTCGGGTGTTACCATTTAGTGGTCAATTGTACGGAATATGTACTGTACTGTGCAATCTACTAATAAAAGTATCAATCAATCAAAAAATCAAACAACTAATTTAAGCATTAAAATGTCATTGATGGCAATATTGGACTATATTGTCCACTATATTGGACATCATGTAACACTTGCTACATTTTGATTGCCATTTTTAGTATTGCTACTACTTTGTTGTTTTTGAAAATACTGAAGTTACTTTTTTGGCTGAAAAACAATTAGTTCTAACATTATTTTTTAAATATTTTGTACACAAACCAAAACAAATTATCATCTACACTATTCAAAGAAGAAAAAGAGTGTCCAATACACTCAATTCCCCACAATAAGTAATACAGGTTAAATGTTTTATTACCGAAAAACTATCATTTATTGCTGCATTTCAGGCAACACTGCTTACTTCCTGGAAATGGAGTCAGAGCAGTGCTGGCACATGCACACTGCTGTCATTTGGCTTGAAAATCATGGCTATAAAAATCTCATACTTGTGCAATGACAATATAGATCTATTCTATTCTAAAAAAATATAGACTTTGCTACTGAGATTTCCTTAGTTTAACACCATTTTCCCTCGCTTCATTTCCGTGGACTCTTGGCGTGCGTTTAAGAGCGCACTAAAGTTTCAGATGGCGATTGGTGTGGACAATATTGGAGGCAGACGCATTTGTCTCACACTAAAAGTATACAGCAGAGGAGAAGAAGTCAGCTGCTGTGAGAGTTAATGATGTGAGGAAACATGCAGCTGGCGACCTGTTGGGAACATTGTCACAACTTGTTTATAAAGTCTGTACTTTGACAAAGTTAGCAGTTAAATAAAGGAGTGAACATCAGTGTTCAAATAACATCAATACTATCTCAAATGTTTTGTCATCTCTTCGGATTGAACGCAGGCTGTGAAGATTGTGTATTCGATGTGAGAGGTAACACTATTTTTGTTGGCCATATGTATATACATATATACACACATATATATATATATATATATATATATACACATATGTATATACATATATATACATTCATATATACGTACATATATATACATACATACACATATATATATATACATACACATGTATACACACACACACATACATATATACATTAATGTACACACACATATATATACACACATATATACACATACATACATATATGTATGTACACACACATATATATACATATACACATATATATATACATATACAATGGGGCAAAAAAGTATTTAGTCAGCCACCGATTGTCCAAGTTCTCCCACTTAAAATGATGACAGAGGTCTATAATTTTCATCATAGGTACACTTCAACTGTGAGAGACAGAATGTGAAAAAAAAATCCATGAATTCACATTGTAAGAATTTTAAATGATGGTGGAAAATAAGTATTTGGTCAACCATTCAAAGCTCTCACTGATGGAAGGAGGTTTTGGCTCAAAATCTCACGATACATGGCCCCATTCATTCTTTCCTTAACACGGATCAATCGTCCTGTCCCCTTAGCAGAAAAACAGCCCCAAAGCATGATGTTTCCACCCCCATGCTTCACAGTAGGTGTGGTGTTCTTGGGATGCAACTCAGTATTTTTCTTCCTCCAAACACGACGAGTTGAGTTTATACCAAAATGGATACATGGATGATACAGCAGAGGATTGGGAGAATGTCATGTGGTCAGATGAAACCAAAATAGAACTTTTTGGTATAAACTCAACCTGTCGTGTTTGGAGGAAGAAGAATACTGAGTTTCATCCCAAGAACACCACACCTACTGTGAAGCATGGGGGTGGAAACATCATGCTTTGGGGCTGTTTTTCTGCTAAGGGGACAGGACGATTGATCCGTGTTAAGGAAAGAATGAATGGGGCCATGTATCGTGAGATTTTGAGCCAAAACCTCCTTCCATCAGTGAGAGCTTTGAATGGTTGACCAAATACTTATTTTCCACCATCATTTACAAATAAATTCTTAAAAATTCCTACAATGTGAATTCCTGGATTTTTTTTCACATTCTGTCTCTCACAGTTGAAGTGTACCTATGATGAAAATTACAGACCTCTGTCATCATTTTAAGTGGGAGAACTTGCACAATCGGTGGCTGACTAAATACTTTTTTGCCCCACTGTGTGTGTGTGTGTGTGTGTGTGTGTGTGTGTGTGTGTGTGTGTGTGTATATATATATATATATATATATATATATATATATATATATATATATATATATATTACGCACGGTGGACAATGGGTTAGTGTGTGCGCCTCAGAATACAAAGGTCCTGGGTTCGATCCCCGTACATATGTATATACCATATGTACGTATTTGTATTTGATATATTAATGTATGTATACATACGTTTGTAATCACCTGATATAAAACGATAATTAGTATGTAAATCTTATGTTCTAAAAAAAGACAAACATTTTTTGCAGTAGTTAACAATATTGAATTATGTGAGCACATTGTTAAAGACAATTAAAAGTATGTTAGTGTTCATAAAACTGTTATATTGATTGTATCTTAGAAATATATTCGAGCAATAAAATGCATGTCGTCCACCATGGTGGGCGTTTAACCAACTTCTTGATGTTTTTTTCAGGCCTAGAGTAATAAAAACACTTATAAACTGTCTAAAGTAACAAAGTTAAAATCAAATTTGGGAAAAGAAACGATATATTGACTTTCTTATCTGATCACATGTTCACCTGTCAGGAAAAGATAGCAATATTGACCTCTTCTCTCCTTTTTAATTGGGAATTGCAACTATGTGAGTTAGTGCCGCCCCTTCTTATGGAGCCAAGATGGTAGCACAAGATTGGTAAGTGTCCGTGACTACACTCTAATTATGGGATGTTGGATGAAACATCCGAGTAATGAGTGCACTGCATTTGCTGTACTTGTGTACTCAACTGTGTAAGTGTGTCAATTTGACATCAAACTATGTTAAAGGTCTGTCCAGAAATGTTGTTTCACTTTTTGTTATTACAATTCAAACATTTAAAAAAGGTTCTCTTAACTGACAAATTTTGTTAAAAATAAATACTAATAAGCAGTTATTGCATGGGCGCTGACCTCCATCAAGGCTCCGTCATCAAACAGGTCTGGAATGTTCCGCAAGAGACTCCTCCAGATGATGACGTCGTTCAGAGCGACGCTCATGCCCCCTCCCGTCAGAGGATGCCTCATGTTGTAGGCGTCGCCAAGGAGCAGCACACCTGCACGTCACACATGGAATGTTGACTACAAGACAACACATCTTGTATCTTTTATATTGAGACAAAGCCGAGATTGCGTTGTAGAGAAAATGTTACTTTCGCCTTAGTTGTGGAGGCATTTGTGGTACTTTTTATTGGCCAGTAGGAGAGCTGAGATTTTTAAACTTGCCTGGCAACGAGGAAACTACTTTTTATGATAGATGATGTAAGTGGTATGAAGCATTATATGAATCACTAAATTAGAATAAATAGTTTGTATGGAGTCTCTTTACTGCTTTGTAATAAAAGGTGTCTATCAAGTCTAGCTATAAAATATACAAAGGTTATCAAAAAAGGCTTCATTAAAATTCAATCATATTTTCTTCCATTATCTGCAAAGAATATCAAACCTGCATGTTAAACCATCATACATAATATAAATACAATTAAATAATTACTTTTTATTTGTATTTGTCAACTACATTATAAAAGTATATATATTATAGCTTAATTGCAATTAAATCACATTAATTTATTTACACACTAAATGTTTTATATTGCAAAACAATTGGCAAACATATTACTATACAAATAATTGGGTATTTTGATATATATGAAGATTGATCGATAAATATATTACATTGAGACATTTTAAGATTGCATTATTACACAAATAAACATGTTTTACCACATGAACACACACAAAAGTACCAAAAATTGGTACTGTATGGATTTAAAAGAGAACGGCACCCATCCCTATTTGTCAGAGTTCTTTTGTAATTTTATTCTGTGATATTTGCACCTAAAGAAATGCTAAAACATCAGTTGAGGAATATGTGTAAATTATTTTATAACATGTTGTAGTTGAATCTACAATAACATTATGGTTAGCAGACTCAATGCTACATTTCATGGATAAATAGATAAGTAATTGCCATGCAGAAATATGAAGACCATTAACTTGTACGATGTAATGTACAGAATATCAAGCATTTATTCAGGTAGACTTATCACAGATTACAGTATAACTAGCACCATATTTTCCAGACTATAAAGGTGCCCTTAAAATCCTTTTTTTCCCTAAAAACTCGACAGCGTGCCTTAAAACCCGCTGCGCCTAATGCACGAAATAATTCTCGTTTTACTTATCGACCTTGAAGCAATTCAATTTGGTACACGGTGTAGTGATAAGTGTGATCAGTAGATGGCAGTCAAAATCCATCCATCCATTTTCTACCGCTTATTCCCTTTCGGGGTTGCGGGGGGCGCTGGCGCCTATCTCAGCTACAATCGGGCGGAAGGCAGGGTACACCCTGGACAAGTCGCCACCTCATCGCAGGGCCAACACAGATAGACAGACAACATTCACACTCACATTCACACACTAGGGACCATTTAGTGTTGCCAATCAACCTATCCCCAGGTGCATAATAATAATAACTTAGATTTATATCGCGCTTTTCCAGACACTCAAAGCGCTCACAAAGAAGTGGGACTCAACATTCATTCACACCTGGTGGTGGTAAGCTACATCAGTAGCCACATCTGCCATGGGGTAGACTGACGGAAGCGTGGCTGCCAGTTTGCGCCTACGCCCCCCCAACCACCACCTATCATTCACTCATCATTCATTCACCAGTGTGAGTGGCATGAGATACATGTAGACTGCAATATGATGGCAGTAAACAACACCAAAACTTTAAATATTCCATTGAGAATATAGAACATTACACACGGCACTCAAAAATCTGTCAAAATGCTTTTAGTACGACTCGGGTAAGCTATGAAGCTGCACCGCTTGATGGATTGTCGGTATTATTATGGTCTGTGTGTATAAGGACCGCAAAATGGCATATTATCTGGCTTTTTTTCCGCGATAATATCAAAAAGCAACTTTTTTTTACCTTCTGGTACCTGCTGATCTGTATTTGGGATCTGCATAGTCCTGAAAATTAGCCCGCGTCCAAAATTGTAGTCCGCTGTTGTCATAAGCTTCTTCTTTTTCTTTACTTTATGATGTGGCTTACATCTTCCACTGTGGCCATTTTTAATATAAAGTACTGTACAGTTCCTACTTATATCTGCCAGCTAAAAAAACTGTAGTGGGTTTACATAATTCACCCACGGAACTTTAGTTATAAGAGGGTTGCGGTCGGACGGTTTTTCACGGGACACACTCCCGGCGTTGATGTAGAATTATTCAGCCATGAATGAGAAGATGCTGCTCCGTTATTAATTTAAGTATAGTCATTAAAACAGTTAGCTTCATCTTTGGACACTTCTTCCGCTCCCGTCCTTGCACGCTACACCGCTACAACAAAGATGGGGAGAAGACGCTGTCGAAGATGAGCCACGTAAATAAGACCGCCCACAAAACGGCGCATCTTAAAGAGAGGCTCAGAAAGCGACTTAAAAAAAGGTCTGTAAAACATATTCTATGCAACACTTTCACCAAAGAACCACCATTACATGTTATGTGGATCACAAGATAGTGTCTTCAATTTAGAAAAAAATTATAATATGACCCCTTTAATGCGCCTTATGATACGGTGCGCCTTTTGTTTAAAAAAGACCTGAATCGACCCGCTCATCGACAGTGCAGCCTGTTCCGAAAAATACGGTAATTAGAAGTAGAACAAAGTGAGCAGCGTCCATCGAGTACCTGACTTGTTGACAGGCGAAGGAGGGAGGAAGCTGGCAGGCATGGACCTGACACGATCGTTCTGTAGCGCCTCAATGAAAGGCTCCTTTAAATGCGCTGAAAAAAAGAGAAAAAGAAGACAGCTCCGTCAGGTTCTCCACCTTGGCATGAAGTGGCATGTGCAGAAAGTAAAAGAACAACTTTTCATAGAGATGACTTTGGTACCTGATGGAGCGTTTACCTGGAAGCTGAGGGTAGATTTTTTCTGCCAGGTAGTGTGGAAGGTTACGCGGCATCTCTCCTCTGATGTCCACGAGCACTCTGGTGTGTGTGGAAGAGATCTGATAGACCAACACGGGACTCGGGTTGGCCAGAACCAACTCTGCACTGTTGGCTTTGAACTGAGGGCAGTCCTTCACAATAAAAGATGACTTTATTCTGATGCTGCTGTATCAAATGTCAAAGTAAAACATTACATATTAGGTTAAAAAGAAGAAGAAAGATACCTTCATGAGACATCCAACAAAGTGAGAAGAAATGTGAGCTTTTCCAGAAACTAAACTCTTCCTGAATTTAGAGAAACAACCATCAGCCACCACTGTCAGCGCCGCACGCACTTCCTGAAAAACATCATCGTCACACTAATATTAAAATAAATTTTTAAAAAAGCCTTTTTTTTCCAACTTCATTCCTTTTATTTTCTTACCTTTATGTCCCCGCTGTCTTTATGCTTGTACTGAACTCCTGTTACACAACCATCCTCTTCCTGCAGGCTCATCACCGTGCCTTCTACAAATGTGACACTAGAGGGCGCCAGAGAGCAGTCTTATCACTGTCACTGTATGCAATTTCTCCTGCTCTGTTTATGACTTATCAAAGTGCAATATTTTACTTTTCAAATGTTTTTGTTTTGAGAGTTGTTTGGGATTTTTTCCTCATTATTTCAACGTTGATTTTAATACAATTAAAACAATTGCATTAATTTGTTATTGTATATATTTAAATTAAAGGCCTACTGAAAGCCACTACTACCGACCACGCAGTCTGATAGTTTATATATCAATGATGAAATATTAACATTGCAACACATGCCAATACGGCCTTTTTAGTTTACTAAATTGCAATTTTAAATTTCCCGTGGAGTTTCTTGTTGAAAACGTCGCAGAATGACGAATATTAGCGCAGCACTATTAGCGGCTAAAAGTCATCTCTTTTTATCGCGCAATTAAACAGTATTCTGGACATCTGTGTTGCTGAATCTTTTGCAATTTTGTTCAATTAATAATGGAGAAGTCAAAGTAGAAAGATGGAGTTGGGAAGCTTTAGCCTTTAGCCACACAAACACACGGTGATTCCTTGTTTAAAATTCCCGGAGGTGAAGCTTTACTATGGATCAGAGCGGTCAAGCGAACATGGTTCCCGACTACTTGTCAACCGGCAGGTTTCGGTGAGAAAATTGTGTTAAAAAGTCGCCTCTTACCAAAGATCTCTGGAGTTTGCACCGTCCATGTTTCTGCCGTCGACTTCCCTCAGACACTGGCCTCAAGACACCCGTGGACACACCCCTCCGACTATCAGGTACTATTTAACCTCACTAAAACACTAGCAACACAATAGAAAGATAAGGGATTTCTCAGAATTATCCTAGTAAATGTGTCTTTTTTACTTGATTTTATTTTTTTTCTAGTCCTTCCCTATATCATCATTCACAAATCTTTCATCCTCGCTCAAATTAATGGGGAAATTGTCGTTTACTCAGTCCGAATAGCTCTTGCTGCTGGAGGCTCCCATTATAAACAATGTGAGGAGCCCTCACACCGGTGACATCATCGTCTACTACTTCCGGTACAGGCAAGGCTTTTTTATCAGCACCAAAAGTTGCAAACTTTACTGACGATGTTATTTACTAAATCCTTTCAGCAAAAATATGGCAATATCGCAAAATGATCAAGTATGACACATAGAATGGACCTGCTATCCCTGTTTAAATAAGAACATCTCATTTCAGTAGGCCTTTAATTTAATTAAATTGTATTTAATTCAATTGTATTTAATTTCCTTCGATTCAATTGAAAGCATCATCAAAAAAGAAGAAGAGTATTGGCTTTACGCTCCTGGAATCCCCCCCCTCAAAACACAGTTTAGCTTGTGAGCTAATGTATAGAAAATATTGTTGAGGCAGCTTACTTGGGCTCAGCCAGGGCCGCCCGCCGCAGGCCCATAATGAATCTTCCATGGTGGAAGGCCCGCCCACACTGGATCTTCTCGTCCTGCTGAGGGTAAGGTATCTCCACCTCGGTGTTGGTCTCCACGTTATGGATCACGTAGCCGTTAACCAGGTGAGCATCCAGACCTTCCACTGTGCCTGTGGAGGAACGAGGGCGACAAAGTTACGCAAAGTAGCATTTACCTTTGCCACGTCTATGTCCTTTGACTTACTTCAATTATTCATATGGGTTCCCAATCGCTCCATAAAAAATAAATTATCGTATTTAGAAAAAAAAGTAGCCAAAATCAGATACACTTTGTCTTGTATTATCTGAAGAATCAAGAATGGTTTTTCAAATGTCATTGGAATTTATAAATGAAACAAACTTTTTTCTTGCATTTTTTAGTTTATTAGTTTGGAATTAGTTTGCCAACTAATTCCCAGCCCCTTCCTGTTTTGTCACCAGTAAGAAAATAAAATAAAATAGTTTGAGGGCGCAGGTTTGAACCCCAGCCAGCGTTGCAATAACATGAAGTGCCCATCCATCCTTTTTCTACCGCTTATTCCCTTTCGGGGTTGCGGGGGGCGCTGGCGCCTATCTCAGCTACAATCGGGCGGAAGGCGGGGTACACCCTTGACAAGTCGCCACCTCATCGCAGGGCCAACACAGATAGACAGACAACATTCACACACTAGGGCCAATTTAGTGTTGCCAATCAACCTATCCCCAGGTGCATGTCTTTGGAAGTGGGAGGAAGCCGGAGTACCCGGAGGGAACCCACGCATTCACGGGGAGAACATGCAAACTCCACACAGAAAGATCCCGAGCCTGGATTTGAACCCAGGACTGCAAGACCTTCGTATTGTGAGGCAGACGCACTAACCCCTCTGCCACCGTGAAGCCCTAACATGAAGTGAAATCATATCATTGTTTTGCTGTGGCGCCCCCTAACGGGAACAAGCTGAATGACATCCCATTTCTTTTAGTGTGTTAATTGTAGAATTGTGTGCTATAAACAAATGACTGGTTTTGTTTACCATGTGGTTGTTTTACTTCAAAACACGCTTCTTGGTTCAGGTAAAATACAGAGTAAGCCCTCCAAAAAACAGAACCCACAAATATCTAAAGAAAATTGTTTATTTATATTTTTATTTTATTTTTCAGGGTACATTCGTTCCTCGCCACAATCCAGATTTTGGGGGGATTTCAATTTTTTGGGCTTAAACTAAGCATTTGAAGAATGATAATGTCTAAATGAACTAAAACTATAAATATTACATTAGCAGTATAGAGGAGCCCAAACCAATATGGGGTACTATTTCATGTCTACAGGTCTGTCAAAATGGTTTCAGTTTGAGTTTATGTGGAACATGCATGCATACAACATGATACATCACAATTTCCAGTTTCTCTGTTCAACGTGTTCGAAAAGGAGTAGAAAGAAGCAGAGTTTATTTAATCCTACCCCTTTTCCTTTACATAGCAGTTGCTAACACTTTTGTTCACTTCCTGTTCTCAATTTATTCACAATATATTCCATAAGTAACATTAAAAATAGATACATAATAATTAGTGAGGTGAATACGATTATCCAGAAAATTTATGTATGGATGAAATAAATTCAGAATGTTTAGCATGGTTCTTATTCTTTGTACTTTGTAAACATTTTAAGTTTGAAGAGTTTCTTGAAGTGGATCACATTAGTACATTGTTTGATTTATGTGCTTGATCCATTCCATAAGTTAATTCAACATATTGATATACTGAAAGTTTTAAGTGTTGTACAAGCATACAAATGTTTTAAACTACATTTTTCTATAAGGTTATATTTCTCCTCTTTTGTTAAGAAGAATTGTTGCATATTCTTGGGTAGCAGGTTATAGTTTGCTTTGTGCATAATTTTAGCTGTTTGCAAATGCACCAAGTTATTGAATTTCAGTATTTCTGATTCAATGAATAAGGGTTTGAAAGTTTTCTATATCCAACATTATTTATTATTCTAACTCAGTGGTTCTCAAATGGGGGTACGTGTACCCCTGGGATTACTTGAAGGTATGCGAAGGGGTATGTGAGATTTTTTTTTAATATTCTAAAAATAGCAACAATTCAAAATTCCTTTATAAATATGTTTAATGAATAATACTTCAACAAAATATGAATGTAAGTTCTCAGACTGTGAAAAGAAATGCAACAATGCAATATTCAGTGTTGACAGCTAGATTTGTTGTGGACATGTTCCATAAATATTGATGTTAAAGATTTCTTTTTTGTGAAGAAATGTTTAGAATTAAGTTCATGAATCCAGATGGATCTCTATTACAATCCCCAAAGAGGGCACTTTAAGTTGATGATTACTTCTATGTGTAGAAATCTTTATTTATAATTGAATCACTTGTTTATTTTTCAACAAGCTTTTAGTTATCTTTATATCTTTTTTTCCAAATAGTTCAAGAAAGACCACTACAAATGAGCAATACTTTGCACGTTTATACAATTGAATAAATCAGAAACTGATGACATAGTGCTGTATTTTACTTCTTTATCTCTTTTTTTTTCAACATAAAATGCTTTACTCTGATTAGGGGGTACTTGAATTAGAAAAATGTTCACAGGGGGTACATCACTGAAAAAAGGTTGAGAACCAATGTTCTAGATTGTCTGTACCTTTGGCACAGTAATGGCAAATTGCATTGAAATGAACCCTCTGGAGCATGCATACTGAAATTGAATAGCAGGTAAGTGTGGAAAAAGTCCTCAAGGCGTTCACTCACAGTGCATATAAATATTTTTTGTATTCACATTTTTTTTTCTACTTTTTTGAGTCCTGTTTGATGCAAGGACACCTAGTCGAGTTTTCTTCCAAGTAAACTAAACAACCTGCTTTCTCGATCCAATTATTACATCACTGTTTAGAACATTTGATGGATTATTTGAGGAACAGCTTTTATGCATTGTTCTATTCCAGGGGTCACCAACCTTTTTGAAACCAATGCAATTTATGCAATTTAATAAATCAGAAACTGATGACATAGTGCTCTATTTTACTTCTTTATCTCTTTTTTTCAACCAAAATTGCTTTGCTCGGATTAGGTGGTACTTGAATTAAAAAAATGTTCACAGGGGGTACATCACTGAAAAAAGGTTGAGAACCACTGTCCTCTCTGATCTTTTTTGTAACACCGTTAGTGAATGAAGTGTACTTTTGTAGTTGTTTCCCCATCTTTCTGCACAATTATTCAGATATAGTTACACTAACGAGCAGTAGAGAATATGAAGTGATTTTTGGTCCAGAAAATATTTTGATTTAGTCATTATTGACGTGTTTCTTGCTACTTTATGTTCCAGTTCATGGTAAAAACACATTTGGAAGGTCATAAAGTGTTTTTATGCTCTCGCTATGAAAATATCAGATTGATAATTAATGTCTCCTACTTCAGGCAAATGTGTTTAGCGCAGTCACGTCCGGAACCAAATAAAAGCAAACAACGAAGGATTACTGTATACAAGTGATTTTTGCACATGAAATATTAGAACAATAACTCATCTTCCCCAACATGTCTTGGCCAAATGAGGAAAACTCATTTTTCATGCAGAACTATTTCTCAAGTTTGTTTGTCATCATGTTCAATCAAAAAGAAGCATTTTTGACAAGAGTTCACAAGTTTAGAGCACATTTCTTGAAACTCTTCAAATTTAATACAATTTGTTTGGGTTCAGTTTGGGGTGGTCACCCTGCAATATAAATATTGTCTCAGATTGAATAAAAAAGGCGAGGTGAAATAATCCATGTCAGTGAATAAGGTTTCCATTATTTATTTTCAGAGAGTTAACAACCCTATTAAATATCCAACAGGCACACCTTACTACAGGATGTGAATTATTCATCAATGAAACACTAATAAGCGGTTGTACTTTCTGTAAGGAAAACAATGATTAAATAAAAATACTTGCAAGAAGAAGAAGACAAGGCTAGTAAATGTTGTCCATCTCTTGCTGGCTCATGTTCACACACAGGAAACTAAGATGGATCTGATACTACTTGTATTATAATAACTATAAAAAAATGTGTTGTTTTTTCTGATGGTGACTTGTTTGATTGACAAATTGATAAAAAAGTTTGAAAAATAAAAACACTTTTTTTAAAAGCTTGTAATGATTGACTAATTTAAATACAACTAATAATAAACATTTTTTTAAATAGAAAAGACTGTTTGATTGACAAATTGCTCAAAACAAGGACCATGATAAAATAAAATAAAAAAGAATTAAAAAAAAAGAAGCTTGTTTTATTCCATTCATCCATCCATTTTCTACCGATTGTCCCTTAAAAATAATCTATTTGATGAGGCGGCGACTTGTCCAGGCTGTGCACCGCCTTCCGCCCGAATGCAGCTCAGATAGGCTCCAACACCCCCTGTGACTCCGAAAAAGGACAAGTGGTAGAAAATGGATGGATGGATATACGTCTCATTTAAAAAGCTGGCTTGATTATTTAACTGATTTTAAAAATATTTTATATTAAAAAAGCTCATTTGTTTGGCAAATTTATTGGAAAAATAAACAGTTTAAAAAAAAAAAGCTTGATTTTAAAATAGCTTAAGAAAAAACATTTTAAAAAAGCTGGTTTGACAAATTAATTTTAAAATAATATATTTATTAAGAAAAAGGTTGTTTGATTCACAAATGATTAAAACAATTTTAATTCAAAAAGCTTGTTTGTCTGCAATGAGGTGGCGACTTGTCCAGGGTGTACCCCGCCTTCCGCCCGATTGTAGCTGAGATAGGCACATGCGCCCCCCGCGACCCCAAAGGGAATAAGCGGTTGAAAATGGATGGATGGATGGAAAAGCTTGTTTGCTCGACAAATTAAATAAAAAGTATATTTTTTTAATTTAAAAAGGCTTGTTTGAGTGACAAACCGATTAAAAACATTTTATTATATAAAAAAAAAACATGTTTGATTGACAAATTGATTAATAACAATTATCAATGTATTTTTTTTAAATCAAAACGCTTATTGACTATTTTTCAACAGCAGCTATGAAGGAAAACTTGCTTGTAATGTTTGTTATTTTGACATTAAAGTAAAAAGTAAGTGCTCTTGATATTTAGCACAACAACAATATTCAGAGTAAAATACAAAGCTTACTTTGACTTTAGCAACAACAACAACATAACACTTGCAGCCATGAAGCTGCATCTTGGTTGGAGTAAAAAGTCTCTCACTGACCTTCCAGGCCCAACTCTTTAAGAGCTTTGTATCCTCCAGGCTGCAGCAGCTCCCCAACTATCCTGTCGGGTTCCTTCATGTCTCTTTCCACCACCGTCACCTTCCTGCCGTCCCGCGCCAGCACGGCAGCCATTGCTGAGCCCAGGACTCCGGCCCCGACTATCAGCACATCTGGATCCACATCTGTCGCCAGTCCAGAGGAGGAGACACTTGTTTGTGGGCTGGAAGTTTCTGTGTCCACTTGCTTCCTTCTTCTCTGCTTCTAGCAGTGAAATGACATCAATGAAATATTAAAGACCGCACAAGCAATGTTTCATCCAAACTAAAATAAATAAGTACAGCGGTCATCGGCTACATTTGTCTTATTGCATTGGACACTGAAAGTGGCGCCGTATTCAAAACAAAAATAGATTGTAAACGTGAATATGATTATAGCAATGCAAATGTTATTATTAGTTAAAGTATTCACAACATAAGTGTGTTGATCCATTGAACAATTCAGATGCTCTAATGAGGCCTTGAAATGAACCCTTTATTTGGATCATCTTCAACGGCAAACATAAAAGTCTCTACGTTTTTAAAGTGGTCTCTAATAAAAAAACTTTTTTTGACACTGAATTTATGGAACTGATTTTTATCCTTTAGAATTTTCTGAACTGAATTATTTTACATCAATTATGCTGACAATTTAATGGATTTTTTTTTTTCTTCCAGTCGTGGTGAAGTGAAGTGAATTATATTTATATAGCGCTTTTCTCTAGTGACTCAAAGCACTTTACATAGTGAAACCCAATATCTAAGTTACATTTAAACCAGTGTGGGTGGCACTGGGAGCAGGTGGGTAAAGTGTCTTGCCCAAGGACACAACGGCAGTGACTAGGATGGCGGAAGCGGGAATCGAACCTGCAACCCTTTAAGTTGCTGGCACGGCCACTCTACCAACCGAGCTATACCGCCCCCTGGTCAAAATTGTACATACACTTGTAGAGAACATAATCTCATGGCTGTCTTGAGTTTCCATTCATCCATCCATCCATTTTCTACAGCTTATTCCCTTTGGGGTCGCTGGTGCCTATCTCAGCTACAATCGGGCGGAATGCGGGGTACATAATCCAATGTACATACTATGATGTGTGATGACTGTATTATGCTGATAGTATATATTTGTACCATGAATTGATTAACGTGGACCCCGACTTAAACAAGTTGAAAAACGTATTCGGGTGTTACCATTTAGTGGTCAATTGTACGGAATATCTACTAAACTGTGCAATCTACTAATAAAAGTATCAATCAATCAATCAATACACCCTGGACAAGTCGCCACCTCATCGCAGGGCATCTTGAGTTTCCAATAATTTATATAAGCCCAAAAAAAGTCTGCGGGCTATAGAGCGTTTTCATTTCAGGCTCCAGTACTCTGGAATGCCCTCCCGGTAACAGTTCGAGATGCCACCTCAGTAGAAGCATTTAAGTCTCACCTTAAAACTCATTTGTATACTCTAGCCTTTAAATAGACTCCCTTTTTAGACCAGTTGATCTGCCGTTTCTTTTCTTTTTCTCCTATGTCCCACTCTCCCTTGTGGAGGGGGTCCGGTCCGATCCGGTGGCCATGTACTGCTTGCCTGTGTATCGGCTGGGGACATCTCTGCACTGCTGATCCGCCTCCGCTTGGGATGGTTTCCTGCTGGCTCCGCTGTGAACGGGACTCTCGCTGCTGTGTTGGATCCGCTTTGGACTGGACTCTCGCAACTGTGTTGGATCCATTATGGATTGAACTTTCACAGTATCATGCTAGACCCGCTCGACATCCATTGCTTTCCTCCTCTCCAAGGTTCTCATAGTCATCATTGTCACCGACGTCCCACTGGGTGTGAGTTTTCCTTGCCCTTATGTGGGCCTACCGAGGATGTCGTAGTGGTTTGTGCAGCCCTTTGAGACACTAGTGATTTAGGGCTATATAAGTAAACATTGATTGATGATTGATAACTGTTGAGTGATTGGCGCACATACTTGTTTATCACAAAAAACGTTCATGAAGTTTGGTTCTTTGATTAATTTATTATGGGTCTACTGAAAATGTGACCAAATCTGCTGGGTCAAAAGTATACATACAGCAATGTTAATATTTGGTTACATGTCCGCTGGCAAGTTTCACTGCAATAAGGCGCTTTTGGTAGCCATCCACAAGCTTTTGGTTGAGTTTTGACCACTCCTCTTGACAAATTCAGTGCAGTTCAGCTAAATTTGTTGGTTTTCTGACATGGACTTGTTTCTTCAGCATTGTCCATATGTTCTCAATGGGGTTTAAGTCAGGACTTTGGGAAGGCCATTTTAAAACCTTAATTCTCGCCTGATTTATTAGCCGTTTCTTTACCAATTTTGATGATGTATTTGGGGTCATTGTTCTGTTGGAACACCCAACTGCGCCCAAGACCAAACGTCCGGGCTGATGATTTTAGGTTGTGCTGAATAATTTGGAGGTAATCCTCATTGTTCATTGTCCCATTTACTCTCCGTAAAGCACCAGTTCCATTGGCAGCAAAACAGGCCCATAGCATAATACCACCACCAAGCTTGATGGTAGGATGGTGTTCTTGGGATTAAAGGCCTCACCTTTTCTCCTCCACACATATTGCTGGGTATTGTGGCCAAACAGCTACATTTCTGTCTTATCTGTGTCCATGTGACAGGCAGCAAACTTTAGACAAGCATTAAGATGTCCCTTCTGGAGCAAGGGCTCCCTTTTTGCATGGTAGCCTCCCAGTCCATGGCGATGCAAAACACGCTTGACTGTGGACACGGACACCTGTGTTCCAGCAGCTTCCAATTCATTGCAGACCTGCTTTTTGGTGATTCTCGCTTGACTCTTGATCATTCTGACCATTTTTTTTTTTAGCAGCAGGATGGCTTGCATTTTCTTCCTGATCGTGGCACTGACAAAACTGTGCCATGCACTTTATACTTACGAACAATCGTCTGCACATTTGCTCTTGGGACCCCGAGCTGCTTTGAATGGCTCCGAGTGACTTTCCTGACTTGTTCAAGTCAATGATTTGTTTTTTCAGATCTGTGCTGAGTTCCTTTGACTTTCCCATTGTCGCGTTTGTAACTGAGTCTAATGACTGCATCACATGAGCCCTGTTTTAAATGGGCTCAAAGATGTCAACAGGTGCAGTCAATCATAATCACTCACATGAGGTTAAGAGGCCACGCCATAAAGCTCATATGATTTGATTGTAACTTTTCTACATCACCAAAATTGATAATGTATGTTGCTGTTTGTATACTTTTGACCCAGCAGGTTTGGTCAAATTTTCAGTAGACCCATAATAAACTCATAAAATAACCAAACTTCGGTAATGTTTTTTGTGACAAACAAGTATGTGCTCCAATCACTCTATCACAAAAAAATAAGAGTTGTAGAAATTATAGGAAACTCAAGACAGCCATGACATTATGTCCTTCTCAAGTGTAACTTTTGACATCGACTGTAAGTTTAAAAATTCAGTGTCAAAAAATTAAACGTAAAACATTTCAGTGTAAAAAAGTCAGAGTATAAAAATTCAGAGTATAAAAATTCTGTTTATAAAAATTTTGAGTAAAAAAAGTCAGTAAATAAAAATTCAGTGCTGAAAATATCAGGGTCAAAAAATTTGCTGCTTCAAAAAACAAGACTCACTTTCGGTAAATTAAGACCAAAGCAATCGATCCTGTCTCAGAACCGGCTAATGAGGTCTCAAGTTTGAAGTCACATGACACAGGTCTTGCAAAACCGCATAGAAAAGGCAGTTAACTGGGCTAGTGGGCATAATATAACATCATTGACATTTCAATTCGGCCTGCTGGTCATTTTCAAACCCTAGAAATGATTCCAATGGTTAGAATCTGCACTTTTGAGTGGCATAAGATACAAAACTCTGTTTCATGCAGACCAGGAATGAACAGAGTGGGTGGGGCTTGTTTACAGAGCAAAAAAGCCTGATAACGAAAGTCAGACGGAGGCAGATTTCTACAACAAATTTCTGCAGAACAGTGACATATCTACAAATATGTGGATGTTTTTCCACTCTTGGCGCATATGTTTCGCTGTGTTTGTTGCACCTTTGTTGCTCTTGCTCGATTGGAAACGATGTCTGCAGGAGAGCAAGGCATATTCTTAATATTCAGTGTTTTATTGTTAATAGTTAATATTGCAAGACCATGTCACGTGACTTCAAACTTGACACCTCATTGGTTGGTCCTGAGACAGGATTGATTACTTCAATCTTAATTTACCTGACAGAAGCAGCAAATTTTGACACTGAATTTTTTAGCACTGAAGTTTTTTTACACAGATTTTTTTTTTTGCACTGATCTCTTGAAAACACAGATGTTGCTTAATCTTTATTTTCAATTAAAATCGTCAGCATAATTTGATGTAAAAAATTTCCGTTCACAAAATTCAAACGGCAAAAATATCTGTTACCTAAATTACGTGTTGAAAAAAAGCTTCCGTAACAGACACACATTAACCTCCATACAATTCAGTCCTAAACAAAAATATCAAATTTGTGATTTTTTTTTTTTCATTTTACCTTTTTGAAAGCCTATATTTATCAGATATTGTCAAAGCTTTGAATCAGTAGAATAACTAATTTTAAGCACATTTATACGAATAAAAAACTGACAAATTTGGATCAAACGGCATTCAAAAATGTTAAAATTATTGGATTTCTTTTTTATTATTGCATGTTTGGTATTTTTGAATGACAGGTTTGAGGGGAAAACGTTTAAAACAAACACATTAGTTCATTATTATATCATTGATTTTTGAGTACGTGCCACTTTGTCGTTGAGTATGTGCCAGTTTGTCGTACACCTGTGAAAGAAATGGTCACTCAAACTTTAACATGAAAAAACACTCTTAAGGGTGGTTAAATACAACACAATTGTACAGAAAATTGGACTAAAAAATCCGCCATTTGTCGCTAAAAAGGCTAAACTGTGTTTTTTCGTTATTTGGGGGATGCAATGTTTGTACAATACGGCAATATATTGTAATGGCCTGCAGTGGAGAAGGAGTGACATAGAGGACAATGCGCTGTTCAATCACTTTATTAACAAGCGGGAACCTGTTGGTCGTTCCAAAGATACCACACCCATTAACGAGCTGCTGTCAGCCACAAGTCATGCTCACACACCCTCTCGCTTCTCGCCATCTCTCTCCCGCGTTCACAAATCCTTATAGGCACAGTACACTTACACAAATATCACAGATATTACAATATAAAACAAGCCGCATGTGCCCAAAATGGTACCCAGGCCACACTTTGGACACCAACTTTATTTATTGTTTATCTACTTGTGTCACGGATTGAGCACAGGATTGCAAATCCCGCAATGACATGAAAAAAGGTTAGAATAAAATCAACTCTGCTTTTTCCTACTCCTTTTCGGACATGTTTTGATGAGTTGAGTTTGAGTTTATTTGGATCATGCATGCATACAACATGATACATCACAATTTCCAGTTTCTCTATTCAACATGTCCAAAAAGGAGTAGGAAGACGCTTATGTTTTGCTGTGTTTGTTGCACCTTTGTTGCTCTTGCTCGATTGGAAAATATGTCTGCAGGAGACCAAGGCCATCCATCCATCCATCCATTTTCTACCACTTATTCCCTTTCGGGGTTGCGGGGGGCGCTGGCGCCTATCTCAGCTACAATCGGGCGGAAGGCGGGGTACACCCTGGACAAATCGCCAGCTCATCGCAAGGGCCAACACAGATAGACAGACAACATTCACACTCACATTCACACACTAGGGCCAATTTAGTGTTGCCAATCAACCTATCCCCAGGTGCATGTCTTTGGAAGTGGGAGGAAGCCGGAGTACCCGGAGGGAACCCACGCATTCACGGGGAGAACATGCAAACTCCACACAGAAAGAACCCGAGCCTGGATTTGAACCCAGGACTGCAGGACCTTCGTATTGTGAGGCAGACGCACTAACCCCTCTTCCACCGTGGCATGTTCTCAATATTCAGTGTTTTATAGTTTATAGTTGATATTGCAAGACCATGTCACGTGACTTCAAACTTGACACCTCATTGGCTGGTTCTGAGACAGGATCGATTACTTCAATATTATATTTACCTGATAGAAGCAGCAAAATTTGACACTGAATTTTTTTAGCACTGACTTTTTGAAAACAAATATTTTGCTTAAACTTTATCCATTTTCCATCCATTTTCCTACCGCTTATTCCCTTCCGGGGTCGCGGGGGGAGCTGGCGCCTATCTCAGCTACAATCGGGCGGAAGGCGGGGTACACCCTGGACAAGTCATCACATCATCGCAGGGCCAACACAGATAGACAGACAACATTCACACTCACATTCACACACTAGGGCCAATTTAGTGTTGCCAATCAACCTATCCCCAGGTGCATGTCTTTGGAAGTGGGAGGAAGCCAGAGTACCCGGAGGGAACCCACGTAGTCACGGGGAGAACATGCAAACTCCACACAGAAAGATCCCGAGCCTGGATTTGAACCCAGGACTGCAGGACCTTTGTATTGTGAGGCAGACGCACTAACCCCTCTGCCACCGTGAAGCCTGCTTAAACTTTATTTTCAATTAAATTTAAGAAGTGATCTTATTTAATCTGACCCCTTTTCCTTTGCATAACAGTTGCTAAAACTTTTGTTCACTTCCTTTTGTCAATTTTTTCACAATATACTCCATAAGTATTCACAATAAAAATAAATTAATGAAACTCGGTGAAGTAAGTTACATTTCATATGAGATGAGTAAAATTATCTTGAAAATGAATGGATGGATGATATAAATTCAGAATGTTTATCATAGTTCTTCTTTGTACTTTGGAAACACTTAAATTTTGAAGAGTTTCTTGAAGTGGATCACATTAGTACATTGTTTGATTTATGTGCGTAATTCATTCCATAATTTAATTCCACACACTGATATACTGAAGGTTTTAAGTGTTGTACGTGCGTACAGATGTTTTAAATTACGTTTTTCTCGAAGATTATATTTTTCCTCTTTTGTTGAGAAGAATTGTATATTTTTGGGTAGCTGGTTATAGTTTGCTTTGTGTAAAATCACAGCTGTTTGTTAATTCACTGTGTCGTGGAATTTCAGTATTTTTGATTCAATAAATAAGGGGTTTGTATGTTCTCTATATGCAACATTATGTGTAATTCTAAATGATCTGTTTTGTACAAACCCCGTTTCCATATGAGTTGGGAAATTGTGTTAGATGTAAATATAAACGGAATACAATGATTTGTAAATCTTTTTCAACCCATATTCAGTTGAATATGCTACAAAGACAACATAGTTGATGTTCAAACTGATAATCTTTTTTTTGTTGTTGCAAATAATCATTAACTTTAGAATTTGATGCCAGCAACACGTGACAAAGAAGTTGGGAAAGGTGGCAATAAATACTGATAAAGTTGAGGAATGCTCATCAAACACTTATTTGGAACATCCCACAGGTGTGCAGGCTAATTGGGAACAGGTGGGTGCCATGATTGGGTATAAAAGCAGCTTCCATGAAATGCTAAGTAATTCACAAACAAGGATGGGGCGAGGGTCACCACTTTGTAAGCAAATTGTCGAACAGTTTTAGAACAACATTTCTCAATGAGCTATTGCAAGGAATTTAGGGAATTTACCATCTACGGTCTGTAAAATCATCAAAAAGTTCAGAGAATCTGGAGAAAACCCTGCAATTAAGCGGTGATATTACGGACTTTTGATCCCTCAGGCGGTACAGCATTTAAAACCGACAATAGAGTGTAAAGGATATCAGCACAAGAGCGTGGCGTCATCGTTAAAGAATCCGGGTACTACACTGGCCTGCCTGCAGTCCAGACCTGTCTCCAACTGAAAATGTTGAAGCCTAGAATATGACAACAGAGACCCCGAACTGTTGAACAACTTAAACTGTACATCAAGCAAAAATGGGGAAGAATTCCACCTGAAAAACTTCAAAAATGTGTTTCCTCAGTTCCCAAACGTTTATTGAGTGTTGTTGAAAGAAAAGGTGATGTAACACATTGGTGAACATGCCAACTACTTTGACACAGCCATGAAATTCTAAGATAATTATTATTTACATGGAAACAGGGTTTGTGACATGATTAATGAATGAAGTGAACTTTTGTAATTATTTCCCCATATATGTACACAATAACTCAGATATGTTAACACTAGCGAGCAGTAGAGAATATAAAGTGATTTTCGGTCAAGAAAATGTTTTGCTTTATTCATTGCTGACGTGTTTCTTGCTATTTTATATTTGAGAAACTGGAAATATGTGATGTTTCATACTGAACTTTTTTTTTTTTTAACAATAAAACTACCATTACCATCTTTTCATGAAAAGTGTAAATGTTTAATTTGATCAATCTTACCTTGGAACTGCTGTCCTGGGCAGACTTGAGTCTTGGACTTGGAGGGACGAGACGGTTGACGACAGGTAAGACAGACAAAAGGCTCAAAGGTAAAGTTAACACTTCTTTAAGCTTCTGGCCATGAAAGAATTTGAAAAAAGTCAGCAGCAGACCAACTGATAAAAATAAAATGAGAATTGTTTGCTGCTCTTTCTGAACTAATGACCAAACAATTCCAGATTTTTTGTACAAATATGTGAAGCTAGCCAGTCCCAAAAAAGTCCACATATTTTTAAATTAAAAAAAGACTCGATGGATAAAAATGTGAAATGATTAAATTGGAGACCTAATGTTCATTTAAGGAACTAAAAAGGTGGGAAAATACCGACTTTAGTAACTCGCTAGCAGAGTCAAGAGATGCCAAATATTGGATCCCAATGTAAAAGACGCAGACTGTTCTGATTGGATTATTTCACGGCCTTCTCGTCAAAGCTCCAATCAGAGGAGACGTGGTGGTGAGCAGAGCTCACGCTTGAGCGCTGATTGGACGACACTAAGAACGTCAGCCCGCCCCCTCTGTGCTGATTGGACAGCCGGGCAGCAGGCTCCTAGTATGATGTGATGTCAGTGGAAAAGTGCACGCGCTACTTCGCTATCGAACCGCCAACACTCAACACCGGAAGAACGAACGTAAAGATTGTTTATGCAAGAAGTGATGTGTCACGCTGTAGCTTGCCGAGCAAAGTCTCTTAAACGGTGTCTTAACTTACAAATGTCATACGCGCCATGAACAGACGATCTCGCAACTCAACTCGAAACTATGCCGATAAGAGCTCTTTTCAGCACTCATGTATTTTAGATAAAACAGTCACACATATGACGTAATAAGTTGCATTGGACAGATTGGAAAAAAATGCAAAAATGTGAAAAACAATTCCTACAAACAACAAACATTATTACACAATATAAAAGCGTAGAGTACACCAAAGAACAATTCAATGTGCTCTTTTGATGTGTGCATCACACCCAAGACTGCTATAGTAATAATCCAAACAAGATCATTATAGTATATTTAATACCGCTCGTTCGGGCTTTAGCTGCTGTAATTGATTATGTGCTCTATTGTCAATGGCTACCAAGAGAACATGTCAAATAATAGATCTTTATTTGAAGTGGTGATTAAACAAATCTTTTCACACACATTTTAACGTGAATTGATTAACGTGGACCCCGACTTAAACAAGTTGAAAAACGTATTGGGGTGTTACCATTTAGTGGTCAATTGTACGGAATATGTTCTGAACTGTGCAATCTACTAATAAAAGTATCAATCAATCAATCAATCTATCTATCACTTTGGTTAAAGCAGAGTGCCGAACAATTCCACTGGGGGGCGCTGGAGGGCTTTGGGTGAGCTGCAGCTGCTTTGAGGGAAATAAAACAAGAACAAGCTACTATAATTTGTCTATAAATTTGTTATAATTGTACCTCTGCATAATATTTTAAGCTTATTAACATTAAAGGAAACAACACACCGGTAATTAATTCCTCGTCTCCCACCTTGCTCACAGTGACGCTATGTGGTCCAACACATCATTTGATGTGGTCCAACACATCATTTGATGTGGTCCAACACATCATTTGATGTGGTCCAACACATCATTTTATGTGGTCCAACACATCATTTTATGTGGTCCAACACATCATTTTATGTGGTCCAACACATCATTTTATGTGGTCCAACACATCATTTTATGTGGTCCAACACATCATTTTGTGTGGTCCAACACATCATTTTATGTGGTCCAACACATCATTTTATGTGGTCCAACACATCATTTTATGTGGTCCAACACATCATTTTGTGTGGTCCAACACATCATTTGATGTGGTCCAACACATCATTTTATGTGGTCCAACACATCATTTGATGTTGTCCAGCACATGATCCTAAGTCAGGGGTGTCAAACTCAAATACAGAGTGGGACAAAATTTAAAACTGAACAAAGCCGCTGGCCAAGGTTTAACAAATTAACCTTTTAATAGGGACCCTAACAAGTTTTGCATTGAACATTGAACAAGCAAGGCTTATATAAATTTATAGTGACATGCAAAATCGAGTTTCAAATAATAATAATAAAAAAGTATCAATGGCATATCAAATAAAATTTAAATACAAATTGTATGCCTCTTTTCTATTTGCAGCCTTCTGAGGTAAATATCAAAATATATTGTAGCGTCCCGAAAGAGTTAGTGCTGCAAGGGATCCTGGGTATTTGTTCCGTTGTGTTTTTGTTATGTTACAGTGCAGATGTTCTCCCGAAATGTGTTTGTCATTCTTGTTTGGTGTGAGTTCACAGTGTGGCGCATATTTGTAACAGTGTTAAAGTTATTTATACGGCCACCCTCAGTGTGACCTGTATGGCTGTTGACCAAGTATGCCTTGCATTCACTTATGTGTGTGTAATAGCCGCATATATTATGCGAGTGGGCCTGCACGCTGTTTGTAAGGAGGAAATGCAGACGTGACGACAGGTTGTAGAGAATGCTAAAGGCAGTGCCTTTAAGGCACGCCCTCAATATTGTTGTCCGGGTGGAAATCGGGAGAATGCTTGCCCCGGGAGATTTTTGGGAGGGGCACTGAAATTCGGGAGGATTGGCAAGTGTGAGAAATTGCTGTGTTACCTGCTGTGTAATAACGGTGGGCCAGCTGTAATGTTAATTTGATATTGCCTCAAGGGCCAAATTAAATTGGCCCGCGGGCCAGAGTTTGACACCCATGTCCTAAGTGATCAACCTATCCATTTTCTACCGCGTGTCCCTTTTGGGGTCGCGGGAGATGCTGGAGCCTATCTCAGCTGCATTCGGGCGGAAAGCGGCGTACTACCCTGGACAAGTGGTGGGCCAACTCAAATGATGTAATCTCACATTGTTCAACAATTAGATTTACAAATTTGTATGGCCCGCCACATAATTTTATGTGGTCCACAATGTCATTTTATGTGGCTAGCCACACCATTTTAAGTGGTCCAACATCATTTTAAGTGGCCCCCTACATCATTTTACATAGGCTGCCACTTCATTCTCAGTGGTCCACGATGTCATTTTATGTGACAAGCCACATCATTGTAAGTGGTCCAACATAATTTTATGTGGCCCACTACATCATTTTATATGGCCCGCCACATAATTTTATGTGGTCCACAATGTAATTTTACGTGGCCTATCACATCATTTTAAGTTGTCAAACATCATTTTACCTGGCCATCTACATCATTGTAAATGGCCCGCCACATAATTTTATGTGGTCCACGATGCCATTTTATAGTGGCCTGACACATAATTTTAAGTGGTCCAACATCATTTTATGTGGCCCAGTACATCATTTTTCATAGCCCGCCACATCATTTTCAGTGGTCCAACACACCATTTAAAATGGCCCGCCACATCATTTAAGTGTCCCACCACAATATTTCATGACCCAACACAAGATTTTTAAAGATCGTCACATCATTTTACATGGCCCGTCACAATATTTTAAGTGGCTCACCACTTCATTTTACGTGGCCCACCACATAATTTCAAATGGCCCGTCACATTATTTTAAGTGGCTCACCACTTCATTTTACGTGGCCCGTCACATTTTAAGTGGCTCACCACTTCATTTTATGTGGCCCGCCACATTATTTTATGTGGCCCGTCACATTATTTTAAGTGGCTCACCACTTCATTTTATGTGGCCCGCCACATCATTTTACTTGGTCCGTCACATAATTTTAAGTGACTCACCACTTCATTTTATGTGGCCCGTCACATTTTATTTGGCTTGCCAAGCGCTAGAAATATTTGAGCGTTTTCTGCCTAAATGTGTTTGTTCTGCATGCAATTGCAAATGTGTTGCAGTTTAATGTTATCTGATCATGCAAGGTGTTTCCAGATTTTTTTTAAAATTAATTCTTACAAATCTACTTTTTATTGTGACTTATGATTTCAAAACAATTTATCCATCATTCTATTTGTAAAAAATATATAATAAAAACAGTTGCTTATGCAAATGGATTAACTAGGCTATTATACGTATATTTTTTATGTAAATTCACTGTTACAAGCGGCCCTATGGGGACAGCCATGGTTTTGATGTGGTTCTCAATAAAAACGAGTTTGACACCCCTGCACTACAGTAAAGAAATGGTGTGACAACCAAACCCTTCTCCCCTTAAAGTACGCTCTGTTGATGCATTCTTAGTGTACGGGATAACACCTTCTAAATGCACAAGATCAAAATGTTGATAGAACATATTAGAGTACAATACACATCCAATAGTTTTATTTCAGTAACAAAGGCACTTTTAGAAAATATTTCACTGAGACACATTAACAGAAATTTCTTCTTAAGAGAAGACATAATAAACATATATACATATTGAACAGATTTTACCAAAAATATTTTAGAGCCTTCAGTATGTGTATATATATATACATACTGTACATACACATTAATATGCATATAATGTGTGTGTATGAATACATATATATATATATATATATATACATATATATATATATATATATAGCAGTTGTTCTTAACCTGGGTTGGATCGAACCCTAGGGGTTCAGTAAGTCAGGCTCAGGGGTTCGGCGGTGCTCAAAACACATCGTGTAAATAATAACTTCTATCAGCGTATTATGGATACGGCAACAACAGAAGTCAGACTGATTTGCAGGCATGTAATTTGTTGTGAGTTTATGCACTGTGTTGATTTTGTTGTTTGAACAAGGTGATGTTCATGCACGGTTCATTTTGTGCACCAGTAAAAAAAACATTGTAACACTTTAGTATGGGGAACACATATTCACCATCAAGTAGTTGCTTATTAACATGCAAATTAGTAACATATTGGATCTTAACTAGTCAATATTAAGTACTTATTAATGCCTTATTTGGCATGGCCTTATCATAACCCTAACCCAAACCAAATAACTCTAAAATAAGTCTTTGTTACTTAGAATATGTTCCCCGAGTGTCCAAAAACCCCGAAATTAAGTCTTTGTTACTTGGAATATGTTCCCCATACTAAAGTGTTACCAAAAACATATATCGTATTTTTCGGACTATAAGTCACAGTTTTTTTTTACATAGTGCGACTAACACTCAGGAGCGACTTATGTGTGAAATTAACACACTACCGTAAAATATCAAATAATATTATTTAGCTCATTCACGTAAGAGACTGGACGTATTAGATTTCATGGGATTTAGCGATTAGGAGTGACAGATTGTTTGGTAAACGTATAGCATCTTCTATATGTTATAGTTATTTGAATGACTCTTACCATAATATGTTAGGTTAACATACCAGGCACCTTCTCAGTTGGTTATTTATGCGTCATATAACGTACACTTATTCAGCCTGTTGTTCACTATATTTTATTTTAAATTGCCTTTCAAATGTCTATTCTTGGTGTTGGGTTTTATCAAATAAATTTCCCCCAAAAATGCGACTTACACTCTAGTGCGACTTATATATGGTTTTTTTCCTTCTTTATGCATTTTCGGCGGGTGCGACTTATACTCCGAAAAAATACGGTAACTGTCTTGAATTTGAAAAAAAAAGGAGGGTTCGGTGAATGCGCATATGAAACTAGTGGGGTTCGGTACCTCCAACAAGGTTAAGAACCACTGATTGAGAGATATATATATATATATATATATATATATAATATATATATATATATATATATATATATATATATATATATAGGGACGGCGTGGCGCAGTGGGAGAGTGGCCGTGCGCAAACCGAGGGTCACTGGTTCAAATCCCACCTAGAACCAACCTCGTCACGTCCGTTGTGTCCTGAGCAAGACACTTCACCCTTGCTCCTGATGGGTGCTGGTTGGCGCCTTGCATGGCAGCTCCCTCCATCAGTGTGTGAATGTGTGTGTGAATGGGTAAATGTGGAAGTAGTGTCAAAGCGCTTTGAGTACCTTGAAGGTAGAAAAGCGCTATACAAGTACAACCCATTTATCATTTATTTATATATATACGTACATAATATATATATGTATGTACAGTATATATATATATATATATATAAAAGTGTATATGTACATACATACATACATACATACATGTTAGTGTACTAATCAACCCCTGACTTGTCTTACACAAATGATAGTGTACTCTTTTGCATTATCAAAGTACCTTTTTTTTTTTCAAATCATAGTGAAAGTTATTAATTGTTTTGATGCTAAATGAATTGAATAAACGAACCCAAGTCATCAGCAGGCACAGTAGTCTCAGGCACTTGAGTATCTACAGTAACTTCTCTCTTTTGGCACATAATGGGAGGGATTGAAGTGCATGTGCAAGAAGAAGCAATCTCACACATCTACTGCCAACATTGAAACACACCAGAGCATGGTTCTCATACCGATTATGTCGACTTGTTGATGACATCACTATCATGGCCAAAATCCTGCATATGCATGAAGGTGATCGGATGTGGTGGAGTCTGGTTGGCCAATGCCTGTCTTCTTTTTCTGTGTCTTCTTCTTATTCTTATTTTTCTGCGCTGTTCGTGGATTGCATATGCAGCACACATACATGGTGAGGCCAGCAGGAGGAGAGGAGAAGTTACCAGCACCACAATGGTGACCCCCACAAGGAGACCCACCACCTGAGGAGCAACAAACCAAAGGATATATTACAATTATATAGCAGAGAAACATTCATTTAAAGTACAAACCACGTTTCCATATGAGTTGGGAAATTGTGTTAGATGTAAATATAGACGGAATACAATGATTTGCAAATCCTTTTCAACCCATATTCAATTGAATGCACTACAAGGACAAGATATTTGATGTTCAAACTCATTAAATTTCTTTTTTTTTGCAAATAATAATTAACTTAGAATTTCATGGCTGCAACACGTGCCAAAGTAGTTGGGAAAGGGCATGTTCACCACTGTGTTACATCAACTTTTCTTTTAACAACACTCAATAAATGTTTGGGAATTGAGGAAACTAATTGTTGAAGCTTTGAAAGTGGAATTCTTTCCCATTCTTGTTTTATGTACAGCTTCAGTTGTTAAACAGTCCGGGGTCTCCGCTGTCGTATTTTACGCCTCATAATGCACCACACATTTTCAATGGAAGACAGGTCTGGACTGCAGGCGGGCCACGAAAGTACCTGCACTCTTTTACTGTGAAGCCACGCTCTTCTAACATGTGGCTTGGCATTGTCTTGCTGAAATAAGCAGGAGCGTCCATGATAACGTTTCTTGGATGTCAACATATGTTGCTCCAAAACCTGTATGGACCATTTAACATTAATGCTGCCTTCACAAATGTGTAAGTTACCCATGCCTTGGGCACTAATACACCCCCATACCATCACAGATGCTGGCTTTTGAACTTTGCGCCTATAACAATCCGGATGGTTATTTTCCTCTTTGTTCCGGAGGACACCCCGTCCGAAGTTTCCAAATATAAATTTGAAATGTGGACTCGTCAGACCACAGAACACTTTTCCACTTTACATCAGTCTATCTAGATGATCTTGGGCCCAGCTAAGACGGCGGTGTTTGTGGGTGTTGTTGATAGATGGGTTTTGCTTTGCATATTAGAGTTTTAACTTGCACTTACAGATGTAGCGAACAACTGTAGTTACTTACAGTGGTTTTATGAAGTGTTCCTGAGCCCATGTGGTGATATCCTTTACACACTGAGGTCGGTTTTTTTTAGGCAGTACCGCCTGAGGGATAAAGGTCCGTAATATTGTCTTTTACGTGCAGTGATTTCTCCAGATTCTCTGAAAGTTTTGATGATTTTACGGACTGTAGATGGTAAAATCCCTAAATTCCTTGCAATAGCTCCTTGAGAAATGTTGTTCTAAAACTGTTTGACAATTTGCTTACAAATTGGTGACCCTCGCCCCATCCTTTTTTGTGAATTACTTAGCATTTCATGGAGGCTGCTTTTATATCCAATCATGGCACCCACCTGTTCCCAATTAGCCTGCACACTTGTGGGATGTTCCAAATAAGTGTTTGATGAGCATTCCTTAACTTTATCAATATTTATTGCCACCTTTCCCAACTTCTTTGTCATGTGTTGCTAGCATCAAATACGAAAGTTAATGATTATTTGCAACGAAAAAAAAATGTTTATCAGTTCGAACATCAAATATGTTGTCTTTGTAGCATATTCAACTGAATATGGGTTGAAAATTATTTGCAAATCATTGTATTCCGTTTATATTTACATCTAACACAATTTCCCAACTCATATGGAAACGGAGTTTGTGTAATGTACAACATGTTTAAGCAGTAGTGTTGTGGTTGCTCAGCAATAAATAAGTCGACAATAAGCAGCTGATAATAATACAAGAAGAATGGAATGTACAGCTCATTGCTTGAATGTTTCATTGTGATTATATAGTGATTATCTTATTACAAACCCAAAACCAGTGAAGTTGGCATGTTGTGTAAATCATAAATAAAAACAGAATACAATGATTTGCAAATCCTTTTAACCTATATTCAATTGAATACACTGGCAAGACAAGGTACCGAAAGTTTGAACTGAGAAACTTTGTTATTTTTAGCTCATTTGGAATTTAAAGCCTGCAACATGTTTAAAAAAATCTGGTGCAAGTGGCAAAAGAAACTGAGAAATTTGAAGAATGCTTGTTTGGGCCCGAGCTCATCTCAGGTGGACTCATGCAAAGTGGAAAAGTGTTCTGTAGTCTGAGGAGTCCACATTTCAAATTGTTTTTGGAAACTGTGGATGTCAAGTCCTTCGGAACAAAGAAGAAGAGGACCATCCAGACTGAAATAAGCGCAAAGTTCAAAAGCCAGCCTCTGTTATGTTATGGAGGTGCATTAGTGCCCAAGGCATGGGTAATTTACACATCTATGAAGGCACCATTAATGCTGAAAGGTCCATACAGGTTTTGGAGCAACATATGTTGCCATCCAAGCAACGTCTTTTTCATGGACGCCCCTGCTTATTTCAGCAAGACAATGCCAAGTCACATTCTGCATGTGTTACAACAGTGTGGCTTTGTAGTAAAAGAGTGTGGGTACTAGACTGGCCTGCCTGTAGTCCAGACCTGTCTCCCATTGGAAATGTGTGGCGCAATATGAAGCCTAAAATACCACAACAGAGACCCCGGACTGTTGAACAACTTAAACTAGCAAGAATGGGAAAGAATTCCAACTGAAAAGCTTAAAAAAATTGGTCTCCTCCCAAACTTTTACTGAGTGTTGTTAAAAGGAAAGGCCATGTAACACAGTGGTAAAAATGGCCATGCGACAACTTTTTTGCAATGTATTGCTGACATTAAAGTCTAAGTTAATGATTATTTGCAAAAAAATAAGTTTCTCAGTTGGAACATTTAAATGATTATCTTTGCGGTGTATTCAACTGAATATAAATTGAAAATGATTTGCAAATCATTGTATTCTGTTTTTATTTATGATTTACACATTGTGCCAACTTCACTGGTTTTGGGTCTTGTAGTACAGTTGCACTTGGAACTAACTAATGAAGTTTGTAAATTGCTAAAAATGGAACTTTGGGCACAATTCAATGTCAAAAGTGTTGAGTTCTAGCTTGGAAATGAGCTTATGTTAAAGGGGTCATGTTATGATTGCTTTACATTCTCAAAACATTTCCTAGTGGTCATTTACAACCCCTATGTAAGACAAGAAGACATATGCAATTATTTTATTATCCGTTTTGAATTTCTAATATTCAGCAACTACGAGGTGGCTAACAATGAAGCTAATGGAAGTAATTTATGCACACATGAAGCCTTTGAAAAAAACTGAAAACCGCCCTTCATTTACATTTCGTAACCTGAATATTAACCAAGCATTAGCAATATTGTTAAGCGGAACTACTTTTAGCGGTGCCGTGATGACACAGAGGCATACTTGCCAACCTTGAGACCTCCGATTTCGGGGGGGGGGCGTGATTGGGGGCGTGGTTAAGAGGGGAGGCGTATATTTACAGCTGTTGTGTGCGCAGTTGTCCACTGCACTTTCTAAAGTAGATGTAATTGTCACATATGATTGATTGCTTGAAACTTGTATTAGTAGATTGCACAGTACAGTACATATTCCGTACAATTGAGCACTAAATCGTAACACTGCAATAAGTTTTTCAACTTGTTTAAGTCGGGGTCCACATTAATCAATTCATGGTACAAATATATACTACCAACATAATGCAGTCCTCACACAAGTTAATCATCATAGTATGTACATTGAATTATTTACATTATTTACAATCCGGGGGGTGGGATGAGGAGCTTTGGTTGATATCAGTACTTCAGTCATCAACAATTGCATAAACAGAGAAATCGACATTGAAACAGTGTAGGTCTGACTTAGTAGGATATGTACAGCGAGCAGAGAAAATAGTGAGTTCAGATAGCATAAGAACAAGTATATACATTAGAAATACATTTGATTATTTACATTAGTTTATTTACAATCCGGAGAGATGGGATGTGAATGTAGGAGGATTAGTAAATGCAAAGCACCTCAGGGAAGCAACCTAAATTTTGTTGGACCTGTACCTGTACATGCACAATGACAATAAAGATCATTCATTCATAGTAAAGGGTTGAAGTGGCCTGGAGGTGTTGTGGTGCATGTACAGTAGATGGCAGTATTGTCCTGTTTAAGAGTGTCACATGCTGTTTACGGCAGACAAACTGCCTTATGGTAGAGTGGTAGACGTAAACGTGACTGCTGTTGTTGTGTGTTACTGCGCTGGGAAGACGTTAATGAAACTGCCTAACAATAAACCCACATAAGAAACCAAGAACTCGCCCTCGATCATTCTACAGTTATAACGTCATTGGGCAGACACGCTCTCAGACACGTCACTCAGGTCCTCATGGAGCTGGAGGGGGCGTGGCCTCCAGCTCTGCCTGAATTTCGGGAGATTTTCGGGAGAAAATTTGTCCCGGGAGGTTTTCGGGCGAGGCGCTGAATTTTGGGAGTGTCCCGGAAAATCCGGGAGGGTTGGCAAGTATGCACAGAAGTAACTAGCTCATGCAGCTATTAAAATACTGAGCCGGTGAAAGTTAATGCTAGATCATAAATCAAGCCTGTCATTTGTAAAACAAAAGCTATGCAAAATTTGACCAAAGATCCAGCATTACATGTTATCTAGACCACAAGGAAATGTTTTAAATGTAGAAAATAAATCTAAATAGGTCCCCTTTACAGCATTTCAATTAGACAAGAGACAGCTCTTATCTCAAAATACTCTAAGTTGGGTCACTCTTAAATTGAGGTACTGTACTAAAACAACAATGTGTGACATTGCTTTACTCAACTTATCTGACATTTCATCAGAAAATCCACTGTAATCCTTTATTGGAAAGCAGAAGTTTGCTTTTGGTGCAAATAGGGAAGGAATTGCTCTTCACGGGTAAACAAAAAGTATTACCGTTTGCAGCGGTTCCATAATGTTGGAGGTCGTTGTAGTCTTGACTTAAAATGTCAGGTCATTCTTATGTATTAATGACCTTTCTTAATATACGCCTGAGGTTATTGTGCTTCATTCCAAACAGAGTGGGTGTAATGTTGACATACTTTTACCAATGTAATAAAATTAGCAAATTAACTGCTGTGCACCAGCGGTAAAATCTAATTATGTGCCAACAATAGAGCGAGAGACAGACGCAAATGAGGTAATAAGGTTGTTTAATAAAGTGCTTTTACAGGCAGCCGTAAAACTTGCTAATTAAAAGATGACTTGCTGCACTACACTTTAACTCTGCACACACTTGACCGTTGTTCTAAGACAGGGGCGCTCACACTTTTTCTGCAGGTGAGCTTCTTTTCAATTGACCAAGTCGAGGAGATCTACCTCATTCCTATTTATAATTTATATTTATTTATGAAAGAGACATTTTTGTTAACAAGTTAATGGTGTTTAATGATAATACAAGCATGTTTAACACACAGATTCCTTTCTTTCATGAAGACAAGAATATAAGTTGGTGTATTTGATTCTGATGACTTGCATTGATTGGAATTAGACAGTGGTGCTGATAACGTCCGCATTTTCAAATGGAGGAAAAAAAAAAGTCCTCCTTTCTGTCCAATACCACATGAAAGTGGTTGGATTTGGCATCTCATTTGTCCAACTTGCATACTCGTTTTTAAACACTTTGTTATGAGAGTAGCATATGTGTGTGGCCCTTTAATGTCTGGCAGCAGGTGAGTGACGTCAGTGAGTGTGCGGGTGGGCAAGCAAGTGAGAAAGCGGTCGCTGAGGGCGGGGGAGAAATACATTGGCATCAAACTCCGTAGCTTGCTAGCTTGTGCACGCTAGCTTTCTGAGACTCTTATTTTGTTAGCACAGGCAGGATGAAACAGGTCTTTTATGGTGAAGACAGGAACTGTGCAGTCGGTCTTTAGAGTTTTGACAGTAGGTACGGAGTCTCTAGAAATAAAATGTGTTTCTCTGCGTCCGCCCTGTTAGTGATTTTTTTCTTAAATATGAGCTCGCAGCAGCCAGCGTCATCTCACAAGATCCTCGGGTGCCGAGAATGTCAAACAACTGACGAAAGTGAAGTCTTGGTATGATTGATGATTGCTCATTTTTATGTCTATTTTTTAATGCCTGGCTTGAGATCGACTGACACACCCTCCGAGATCGACCAGTCGATCGCGATCGACGTAATGGGCACCCCTGTTCTAAGACTACAAGAGGAGCGAAGATCTACAGGGTGGCTGAAAAGTAACTCCTATTTGAAAATAAATGTACGTTTTCGATTTAAAAATAATAATAATACTATAATTAACTATTGATAAATAAAATATATAATATGTATTTAATTTTAAATGTATTTATCTAATAGAGGGAAATAACACATTAGTGAACATTCTTATGTCAATATTAGCCATATAGCGCATTTTCAACTATGGTCCCTGAGCAAGGTATATAAGGATTACAACAATTAAATGGCAACAAGATTTATGCATAAAATACATATAAAAACGTGATCACCGCTTTGTATCTTTAATATAGGGCTTGTTTATGTTTTCCGAAGAACTTAAAAGTTGAATATGAGAAGGTATCGGTTGACACCAATTCTGTGAATTTGAAGTGAAGTGAATTATATTTATATAGCGCTTTTCTCTAGTGACTCAAAGCTCTTTTACATAGTGAAACCCAATATCTAAGTTACATTTAAACCAGTGTGGGTGGCACTGGGTGTAGGTGAGTAAAGTGACTAGAATGGCGGAAGCGGGGATCGAACCTGGAACCCTCAAGTTGTGGGCACGGCCGCTCTACCAACCGAGCTATACCGCCCATTTTCTGGCGCCCGTATTGAATGTTAAAATACATCTATTTATCATACAAGTTAGATTTTATAAATACATGTTCTCAATCACCCTCTATATTACAAAATGACACTAAGAATTGCAATTGTGTTGTTTACATATATACTATGAATAGCATTTAGTTTGGAGAAGAGGTGCACATTTGTTGAACAATACGATTATTTGCTCAGCTCCACTGCTTCTGCTTAGTATTTGGAACCACTTTTAAACGTCTTGACTGTTAAAGTGAACATTCTCATGGCACACTGACAAAGCTTAACCTATTGTTACTATAACAATCTACAAGGTTCATATAGTTTGCTTCTCTTTCTTCCCCTCCATTTATCTGCTTTCTTTTGTATATCAAGTTATTACATACAAGTATTGTTGCATTCGAACAATTGTATTGTTGATAATTGAGGTAATTATTGTTATTATTCATTATCAATAGTGCTATTTCTATCTGTATTTGTATTGCTCCATTTGTATTGTAATAATGCTCATTGTCATTTCTGTATTATTATTTATTGCACTAACTGCTTCTTTGCTATCACTTTTACCATCATATTTGTACTACATATCCTATTTGTTGATGTTGTTATTGTTGTGGTCTCTCTGTCTTATCGCCCCCTTGTCCCTGCAATTTCCCCTTCCGTCTTCCTTTTTTCCTCTTTCTATCCCCTTCTGCTCCGGCCCAGCTGCACCAAATGATAATAGAAATCCATAAATAAAGTCAAATACAAATAAGGCAACAAGAGACTTATCCCACATCCGGATTTACCTGAGTAGCTGGACAGGACAAAAAAATAAAATAAATTAAAATTAAGTGAACATTCTCATTCAATAGCCCTTCAGAAACCATTCATGTTTTTGCATATCCGGAAATGTAACTGAAATTGCTGGGTCAGAAGGTTGATTGCTTATACCGTTGAATCTGAGACGACAGTTGAGGGCAAGAATTTTAGCTATGGGGTGATTATGACGGCTTAATGTCTGATAAAGGATACTTATAGACACACGGGTGTGCGAAAACAAACCAGACCGCACGCTTTTGAGTGACATGATCAGAGTGATTTACTGAAGTGTCACACTAGAAAACAACATTTGTGCAGCTTGTGCACTGCTCTTGTGACCTGTAATAGGAGTCTGGTCAGTGCATTAAAGGGATTATGCATCGGCGCTGTGCTATATGCAGGCTGTTTCATGTATTGTTTAAATATTTGCTCAGTTTCAGCCCAGCAAGCCTTAGTTTGTTTGCCAAATGACAAGTTGGTGTTGTGTGAGCTGCTTTACCTTGGTTCTGCCCCACATAAGCATGGCTCTTGAGTGGCCGAGTTTGTTTCTGCATGACCCCTTATCGTAATGCCTGAGGAAAATATCGCCCTATAATTTGAAAACACACACGTTAAGACAAGAAAATGCTCCTGCGTGATATCAAAGAGTTGTTGTTTTTTTGTAAATACAGGACTCACTTTTAAATTTTGCAGGCAATGCCAACAGAATATGTGCTTGCAGCATTTGCACACCATCTGTGCACAGCCCTGGTTCCTCTCGATATAGACGCCACACTTTGGACACTGTTTGATGGGCAGCTCGGAGTGGCTGGCACATTACATGTGGATGAAAGGAAGAGACGAGTGATGTCAAACATTGGGGGCCAGCAAGAGCACTAAATCACAGCAGCAGACAGCACAGTCCTGGCTGGGTCAGTGCTCGTGTGGAACTGGGTTATTTATTTTAAGAGTCAGACGGGGACATTTTGAAAGCACTATTTAAAGGCAAAGTCCTTCTTCATTTAAACAACGACCAACCGTCCATTTACTTTACATCTAATCCTGTTCAAGGTTACGGTACAGCAAGGGCCTAACACAACTGTATGTTTGATTCGCCACCTGGCAATCACAGGTCTGACATCAAAGACAATATACTCACATTGAAACTTACAATTTAAGATACACATGCGCCCTATTCATGTTTCTCCATTGTCCTGACCAAATAATTATATTATTATTTACTATTATTTATTATATTTATTAGTATTTGTTAAATGTGGACCACCACAGATACCCTATTTTTCGGACTATAAGGCGCACTTAAAATCCTTAAATTTTCTCAAAAATCAACAGTACGCATTATAACCTGGTGAGCCTAATGTATGGAATAATTCTGGTTGTACTTAGCAACCTCGAAGCAATTTTATTTAGTCCATGGTGTAATGATAAGTGTGACCAGTAGATGGCAGTCAAACATAAGAGATATGTGTAGACTGCGGTATGACACCAGTAAACAACACCAACATTTTAAATGTTCCATTGACAATAAAGAACATTACACACGGCACTCAAAAATCTGTCAAAATGTTTTAGTATGACCGCGATACCGTGGCATCTACAATACTGTTGCATCCCTAGTTAATTGCAAAATTAAAAAAAAATCTGATTGGTAATGATGGTGGATTACCCCGCATTAAAGCTATAATTTGATGCTTACTTTTTAAGCAAGCCATTAAGAAAGTGGGTGTCTTAAAATTCAACAGCCCAAAAAGACACCTTAAACCCTGAAATTAAGGGACGGCGTGGCGCAGTGGGAGAGTGGCCGTGCGCAACCCGAGGGTCCCTGGTTCAATCCCCACCTAGTACCAACCTCGTCACGTCCGTTGCGTCCTGAGCAAGACACTTCACTCTTGCTCCTGATGGGTGCTGGTTAGCGCCTTGCATGGCAGCTCCCTCCATCAGTGTGTGAATGTGTGTGTGAATGGGTAAATGTGGAAGTAGTGTCAAAGCGCTTTGAGTACCTTGAAGGTAGAAAAGCGCTATACAAGTACAACCCATTTATCATTGGGACGGCGTGGCGTAGTGGGAGAGTGGCCGTGCGCAACCCAAGGGTCCCTGGTTCAATCCCCACCTAGTACCAACCTCGTCACGTCCGTTGTGTCCTGAGCAAGACACTTCACCCTTGCTCCTGATGGGAGCTGGTTGGCGCCTTGCATGGCAGCTCCCTCCATCAGTGTGTGAATGTGTGTGTGAATGGGTAAATGTGGAAGTAGTGTCAAAGCGCTTTGAGTACCTTGAAGGTAGAAAAGCGCTATACAAGTACAACCCATTTATCATTGGGACGGCGTGGCGTTGTGGGAGAGTGGCCGTGCGCAACCCGAGGGTCCCTGGTTCAATCTCCACCTAGTACCAACCTCGTCACGTCCGTTGTGTCCTGAGCAAGACACTTCACCCTTGCTCCTGCAGCTACCGCCATCAGTGTGTGAATGTGTGTGTGAATGGGTAAATGTGGAAGTAGTGTCAAAGCGCTTTGAGTACCTTGAAGGTAGAAAAGCGGAATACAAGTACAACCCATTTATCATTTATTTAAATTATGGAAACTACAGTTTTGCCCTAATACTTCTGTATTCAAGTGTTATCTCCTTCCTGCTTCATCACGCTGCAGAGTGGACCGTTTCGCTGCAGTACACAGCCTCCCTCTGTACAACTAGTTATCTGGCGGGGGGCCCACCCTCCTCCTTTCCTTCCCTTAGCGCGCACACACAATGGAATCCCACTATCACTCAACGCCTCCATGGTGACATCACTCAGTCTGGCAGAATCGCAGCCCAGCCCGTGGGGTGGCACACAAATGTGCTGCTTGCTGCACACACGAAGGACAGTTCCCAGCTATGTGTCACGACCAGGAGAATATTTCCCTCTCACATTTGCATAATTAGTCAAATAAGATGGATACAAATTATGTACTAACTAAAGGAATAGTAAATAGTCATCAGGCGAACAAATCCTTCTGTGTATGCTCCGTGTACATTTTGTTTCACAGATTTTCTATGACGGCCTGACTTACCTGCTTTCATTAGAGTGTGACATCATTGGCTGCAGCTCGGCACAGGTGTGGCCTCCCTGCCATGGTACCTTGCACTCGGAACAGAAGATGGCGTGACAAGTGGGACAAAGCACAGCGACGGCCTGGCCTTCAGAACTCAGCTGCACTGTGCACACAGCCTGGCAGTCGAACAGCGGGCACCAGGTTTTACTTGGGTCCAGGCTCACACCTGATGAGAGCATAGTAATTGTGAGTGTACATTCCAGGGTGTGTCAGGCTATGTACCGTATAATCCAGACTAAAATCTGCTACTTTTTTCCTACGCTTTAAACTCTGTGGCGTATAAATGTTAATATAGATATTTCTTTGCTGATGGCCATAATTAAGATTACTGTATTTTTCGGAGTATAAGTCGCTCCGGAGTATAAGTCGCACCTGCCGAAAATGCACAATAAAGAAGGAAAAAAAAACATACATAAGTCGCATTTTTTGGGGAAATGTATTTGATAAAACCCAACACCAAGAATAGACATTTGAAAGGCAATTTAAAATAAAGAATAGTGAACATCCATCCATTTTCTACCGCTTAGTCCCTCTTGGTGTTGCGGGGGGCGCTGGCACCTATCTCAGCTACAATCGGGCAGAAGGCGGGGTACACCCTGGACAAGTTGCCACCTCCTCGCAGGGCCAACGCAGATAGACAGAAAACATTCACACACTAGGGACAATGTAGTGTTGCCAATCAACCTATCCCCAGGTGCATGTCTTTGGAAGTGGGAAGAAGCCGGAGTACCTGGAGGGAACCCTCGCATTCACGGGGAGAACATGCAAACTCCACACAGAAAGATCCCGAGCCTGGGATTGAACCCAGGACTGCAGGACCTTCGTATTGGGAGGCAGACGCACTAACCCCTCTTCAACCGTGAAGCCCAGTGTACGTTATATGACGCATAAATAACCAACTGGGAAGGTGCCTGGTATGTTAACGTAACATATTATGGTAAGAGTCATTCAAATAACTATAATATATAGAAAATACTATACATTTACCAAACAATCTGTCACTCCTAATCGCTAAATCTCATGAAATCTTATACGACTAGTCTCTTACGTGAATGAGCTAAATAATATTATTTGATATTTTACAGTAATGTGTTAATAATTTCACACATAAGTCGTTCCTGAGTATAAGTCGCACTATGAAAAAACTATGAAAAAAACTGCGACTTATAGTCCGAAAAAGACGGTAGTTTATTTCAAAAGGGACAACGCAATTTCATAAAACACATGACTGCACATGGTTAAAAAAAAACAGAAGGCTAGTTTTCATCTGTAGTACCCTGGCCGTGGTGTAGAAAAGGCAGTAAAATTACAATTTCAAAAGAGAGAAAAAGGAAAAAAAACACAATACGTATATATGGTATAATAAAAAATGTAATACAACATCACAACATAACACTTATCTTAGCATTAAAACAGGCTCATCTTTTAATGCTGGCAGTTGTAGTTGTTGATAAGTCACATTTCCAATGCAAATAGTTTAAAAAAAAACAAGCAAAGACACTGACATGGTGTGTTACTGTTTGTGCAACAGCGCCATCTTTTGGACGAGTTTGCTTACTGCAGGTGCTCAAGAGCTCTTCTGTTTAGAGCTTTTAACCAGAAGAACAAAAGCCATTCCATCTTCGAATTGTCCATAGCAATTTCTACTCGTATGGATTCTTCATTCATCACTTCAAACATTGTTTTTAAGTTTTACAATATAACTAAAACAATTCTTACTTACTACACCCTCCCATGTGTGAGGTCTGTAGGAGTGTTTTCATGCAAATTTGTATATGCTATTGTAATATAATGAACGCCATTAGCATTAGCTAATATGCTAACAGTTTTACATGTTACTGTGTTAGCATTATTAACTTACAATGACATTCTTTCTGTATTGTTTAGTAAGTTGTGTAAGTTTCGTAAATTCACCAAAATGTGGAGTTACTATCGGGTTAGCTGATTGGAGACAATGACTTCTGTTTTGTTTGATCAGCCATTTTACTGCCGCGTTACAGACACCATTTGGAAACAAGGTCTGTAAATAAATATTTACAAAAACTCTGTTTAAATAACTCTTTTCACAACGTATATATCTGCGGTTCATAGTCCGGTGCGGCTATTATATGAAAACAATTATTTTCTTTCCAAAATTTACTGGGTGTGGCAACTATATCGGTAGTCTGGAAAATATGCTGATATCATTTAAAGCTGTTCTCCTTCCTGCACTGGTTGACAACATTAACTGCAAGGTTTAATTAGATCAAAAACAACAGCTGTATAAAAAAACATTACAAGTATTTAAATGAGAGTGCCTTGTGTCTTTGGGGAGTTAAGACTCCAGTAGTAGATTAAGATAACGTCGCGAAAATTCAACTACACAAGAATCTACTTAGTTTGAGCAATGTGCTCTTGCAAAATATGCCATCTACAACTTCAAGTATTTAAGAGATTATTTTTGTAACTTGCTGGACCAGAGCTGAAAAGAGGGAAGTGGGTGAGACAGACTTTCAGGCCTCTCAGCATTCCAAGAATGTTTAGTTCAGTGGTGCGACTTAGCATAGCCTCCAGCTAAGTGCCACCTCCAAAAATACCCAATGCCTGTAGCCAAGGTCGCTAAAGACAGATTTCTAGAATGTTTTCATTGATCAAAAGGAAAAACTAAATACTGTGCTCATGTAGCCTAGATTGGGATTTATGTTCAGTTGGCATGGACTGAATATAAACAATTTGTCATGCAACAAATAATGCGTAAACAAAATGTATTTTTAACAACACTTCATCACCAAGTTATTCTCAGGGAATTTTGGGGGGGAGTTTTGGCCATCTTCCACAATCCTTACAAGAGACAAGAACACATGCATTTCCATTTTTAGTTGATCTAAATAGTGAAAAAAGGGTGGCTAACAATGTACGTAATGGAGATTCTACTATTCTGCCTATAAAGTCCTGTAAAAAAAAACTGCCAAAAACCGCCAGCAATGCTCTATTTGCAGTATATGCCAGAACCTGTATATTAACCAAGTTATAGGTACAAAATCGTTGCGTTATTTTAAGAGCTAACCCTGAGGAACTACTTTTCTGGCGTAGTAACACATCAACTCAGGCCACCACTAAGAGGTAGTGTAATACTAGCTACGAGAGCTGCTCCTGCATTGGCTTTGAGTTAGGAGAAGTTAATAAAAAGGTTCAGAACTATGCCAAGAAGTTGGTCAACATTAAAATTCCACATGCTACCACATAATTTTCAGGACTTAAGTTAGAATAGAATAGAATAGAATAGAAAGTACTTGTTTATATGTTCAACTATCCTACGACGTCGCTCGGAAGGATCAACATGCTACTTATTTACTTAGCATTTTGACTAGAGTGAGGATTATGCTGAATTTACCAGCTCAATTTGTAGCACAAGTTGTGCTGAAAGATTAAACCATCCCGTCAGTGCATCTCCATGTGAGAACAGACATTGTAAGTCACTGTTTTTTTACGTTGGTATTTTCTTTAGTACTAGTGCTACATGATTCTTAGTGATCCACTATTGCTGGAACTGCATAGCACCCAACTTCTAAAACTTATAGTTCATCCTCCTATTCAGGCTTAAAAAAAGATTCTAAATCCAAATTTTTCCCAAAGTAGTCTTCACTGGCTTTTTAGTGGTAGCTGTTGGAAGTAGCGTTCGTTGGTTGAATTCAATGCACCAAGGAAATAAGTTGCAGTAATGCTCAAAATGACCATGATAGTGTAAATATTACATGTTATCATGAATTTAAAATTATTACTTGGTTACAGCTAGGGATGTTACGGTATAAAAAATTCTTATCACGGTTATTGTGACCAAAGTTATCATGGTTAATATTATCGAAGTATTTTAAAATGTGCGAAAATTTTCAAAAACGACATTTACTGAAATCTTTAAAAAAAAAAAGAAGATAAACAACACATTCAAAATGTATGTATGTACCTCAAGTAGAACATTGAATGTGCATTTGAAATGAAAACACACGCAATATAAAAAACGTAATATGGCAGAAACAAAATAACAAATAAATAAAAATAAATGTGAAAATTGTGCAAGATGGCAACTTATGGACAGAAGGCATAACTGCACTTTTGTCCATATAGATAAAATAGTGTTCCTGAATGAGATCTAGCCTTAACAGAGCTGCAGGATTATGGCAAAATTATATGAATTTTTTCTTAAATCAATATTGAAATCATAATTATTCATTATATTCGGTAAAAGGGTGTTGGGGTGTGAACGCGATGCCTTCTTGTAATTTGTAATGTTTAATAAAAAGGATAAACGTTATCCATATATCCATCCATCCATCCATCATCTTCCGCTTATCCGAGGTCGGGTCGCGGGGGCAGCAGCCTAAGCAGGGAAGCCCAGACTTCCCTATCTCCAGCCACTTCGTCTAGCTCTTCCCGGGGGATCCCGAGGCGTTCCCAGGCCAGCCGGGAGACATAGTCTTTCCAACGGTTCCTGGGTCTTCCCCGTGGCCTCCTACCAGCTGGACGTGCCCTAAACACATCCCTAGGGAGGCGTTCGGGTGGCATCCTGACCAGATGCCCGAACCACCTCATCTGGCTCCTCTCGATGTGGAGGAGCAGCGGCTTTACGTTGAGCTCCTCCCGGATGGCAGAGCTTCTCACCCTATCTCTAAGGGATATAGTTAAATAGTTTTTTTTGTTCATCAATAGTATCAACTTCTCAGCTTTTTGCCATTACGTGATTCATGTATGTCTGTTTTTACATTTTCATGGAGAGAGGTATTCTTTTGAGCTATGCACAATTACATGAACTAAATGTATGTACATGTTAGGGGTGTGGGAAACAATCGATTCGAAAACGAATCGAATCGTTCACGTTGTGCGATCCAGAATCGATTCGCATTTTTTTTTTAAATCGATTTTTATTTTTTTTTTTTTAAATCAATCCAACTAACCACTACACAGCAATACCATAACAATGCAATCCAATTCCAAAACCAAACCTGACCCAGCAACACTCAGAACTGCAATAAACAGAGCAATTGAGAGGAGACAAACACGACACAGAACACACCAAAAGTAATGAAACAAAAATGAATATTATCAACATCCATCCATCCATCCATCCATTTTCTACCGCTTATTCCCTTTCGGGGTCGCGGGGGGCGCTGGCGCCTATCTCATCTACAATCGGGCGGAAGGCGGGGTACACCCTGGACAAGTCGCCACCTCATCGCAGGGCCAACACAGATAGACAGACAACATTCACACACTAGGGCCAATTTAGTGTTGCCAATCAACCTATCCCCAGGTGCATGTCTTTGGAGGTGGGAGGAAGCCGGAGTACCCGGAGGGAACCCACGCAGTCACGGGGAGAACATGCAAACTCCACACAGAAAGATCCCGAGCCTGGATTTGAACCCAGGACTGCAGGACCTTCGTATTGTGAGGCAGACGCACTAACCCCTCTCCCACCGTGAAGCCCACATTCACACTCACATTCACACACTAGGGCCAATTTAGTGTTGCCAATCAACCTATCCCCAGGTGCATGTCTTTGGAGGTGGGAGGAAGCCGGAGTACCCGGAGGGAACCCACGCAGTCACGGTTTATCAACAATATTATCAACAACAGTATCAATATTAGTTATAATTTCAGCATAGCAGTGATTAAAAATCCCTCACTGACATTATCATTAGACATTTATAAAAATAATAAAAAAGAACAATAGTGTCACAGTGGCTTACACTCGCATCGCATCTCATAAGCTTGACAACACACTGTGTCCAATGTTTTCACAAAGATAAAATAAGTCATATTTTTGGTTCGTTTGAAAGTTAAAACAAATTTACATTATTGCAATCAGTTGATAAAACATGGTCCTTTACAATTATAAAAGCTTTTTTTAAAACAAATCTACTACTCTGCTAGCATGTCAGCAGACTGGGGTAGATCCTGCTGAAATCCTATGTATTGAATGAATACAGAATCGTTTTGAATCGGAAAAATCTTGTTTTTGAATCGAGAGTCGAATCGAAAAAAAAAATCGATATATTATCGAATCGTGACCCCAAGAATCGATATTGAATCGAATCGTGGGACACCCAAAGATTCACAGCCCTAGAACATGTACATGCTGTATCGGGGCATATCCATTAAGACTTTGAGCAGAAATATGTTGTATACTACACACCATGAAACATGAACAAAATGATAGGTCACATTAATGTTTGTTTAAGTAATGACTTTGTGACATAAAAAAAACACAAGTAATGTAAAAAAAAGTTTTTGAATTCAATATAAAACACAAAGCAGTTTGGCTAATAAATATAAAGTCAAATAAACAAGCTTAGTTCTTCACCAACACCATGTGGTTCAGTGCAACAGTTTGGCCAGCAAAAATAAACAGGAATAACACATTTTATATCAAATACATAATCTTCGTACCTCACTAACATAACAACACATCCTGCGTTCCATTCGATGAGATGACAAAGCTAGTATTGATGTTATTGGATCAAAGTTAGCAGTTAATTGAAGACGAGTGACCATCCCAGTAAAGGAAAAAAAGTGCAAAACTTTCTAAACAAGTTGTGGCAACATTCCCTACTCATCGCCTGCTGCATGGTAACTTGGGCCAAATGTGTCTGTCTCCTATACTGTCCACACCTGCCGTCATTTAAAAACAACAGTGTGCTCTTGAACACACTCCGAGAACCCAGGGAAGTAGAAGTTAGTGAAATCAAGTGAAAGGGAACGTCTCCAGAGCAAAGAATGTGCAGTTGCCGCCATTTGTTCTTGAGCGTAACTCTTCCGTTTCCAGAAAGAAAGCAGTGTTGGTTAAAAAAAATGTTTTTCCGATAATTAAAACTTTAAACGGTATTACGAACTCTCTCGAGTTTTACTGTGGCTTATCATTATACCGTTTACCGTTACATCCCTAGTTAAGGCATGCATATAAAACATTGTTGGCAGTTTATACAGAGCTTCTTAGGCAGAATACATGAACCCCCATTACCGTATTTTTCGGACTATAAATCGCAGTTTTTTTTCATAGTTTGGCCGGGGGTACGACTTATACTCAGGAGCGACTTATGTGTGAAATTATTAACACATTACCGTAAAATATCAAATAATATTATTTAGCTCATTCACGTAAGAGACTAGACGTAAAAGATTTCATCGGATTCAGCGATTTGGAGTGACAGTTTGTTTGATAAACGTATAGCATGTTCTATATGTTATAGTTATTTGAATGACTCTTACCATAATATGTTACGTTAACATACCAGGCACCTTCTCAGTTGGTTATTTATGCCTCATATAACGTACACTTATTCAGCCTGTTGTTCACTATATTTTATTTATTTTAAATTGCCTTTCAAATGTCTATTCTTGGTGTTGGGTTTTATCAAATAGATTTCCCCCAAAAATACGACTCATACTCCAGTGCAACTTATATATGTTTTTTTCTTTCTTTATTATGCATTTTCGGCAGGTGCGACTTATACACCGGAGGGACTTATACTACGAAAAATGCGGGTACCGGTATTATTAGGGCCCTCTTGCTAGCGGTTTTGTTACTATTTAGAACATACTGAAATGCATTTGTTCTTGTCTCAAATAAGGATTATGGAAGTTCAGTTTTCATTTTAAAAGTCTAGTATTTGACAGCTAACGTGAGTGCTGACAGTGAAGGAAATAGTTAATTAGGTAGGATGTGAACCGCCTACTCAGAACCACTAAAACCCACCTCTCTCAAACTTTAAACGCTGATACATCTCCACTTGATCCGCAGAAGCCAAGTCATCTATCTGGAACCAAACAAGTTTGGTCATGTTTGAGACACACACAGATCAGGCCACTAATAAAAATACTTTGTGTTCAAGATGGTCTGTTTGTGTAGACGTGTTGTGGTTAACTCCTGAAGTTGAATTAAATGATACATATGACAACTGAAATTCTTTTATCTACACTCTTTGATTCCAATGTGATTGTTTTTATGATAAATACATTTTATTATTTTTATTTATATCATAATTATTTCATGATTATTGAATCCTTGTATGAATTGTGCTCAATAATTAAACCTATCTTGCCTTCTCCTGTAATTAGTTAATGCACAGGTCACATTTTCTTAATGCAATACTATATCTTCAAGTCAAAACCAAAACACTTGCTTCGAATGTGATTGCACTCAGCCATCATATCATATCATCTGTCCACAAAATAACTGTGTCACATACTATACATACATTTTACATGATGTTAATTATATTGGATGAATTTATATGCCAATTAAACTGGCACTTATTTCATTGAGATTACATATGAGGAACATTTAATTCGTATTCAGTAGTTTTGGTCTAAAATGTTTGCCGTAAAAGATTATCTGTAGCTTCCAATATTACTTTAATTTACATATATTGTACTATATTACTATTTAAAGTAACACACATCTTTATTTTACGCATTACTTAACAATTGTTTACCTAACCAATTGAAAACTATCACATTTTCTCACTGATAGGTTAGTTATTATTTTTCTATAGTTACTGTATTATTCCATAGTTACTTTCGCTTCTAGCTTTATCTTTGTGGCTCTTTTTTTTACAACAGTGAAAAAAGTTTTCTTTCAAGTGTCAACATGTTTTGGCTGAAATAGGATCCTACAGTTTGCTCACAAACTCTACTTTAGGTATTCATAGCTTTCAGTATTTGCTTTGTGGCATGCCTCGTGATATAAAAGTGTTTTTATTGGTGAAGCGTACCTCCGTGTCTAGCAACACGCCCATGTTTCTGCAATCCATATCTGGACAGGTGACAGGTTCACCCCCGCCCTCCTTGATAGCTAGCTGAACATACTGCTGCAGACACTAGCGGGATAGAAATGTCAGGTCAGCATTTATCAGTATTTGAAATTAGACAAACCAAATGTAGAACATTTTAAAATACATTCACATCTAGAGCTGGATTAAAAAGTAGTGTGTTGCTCAATTATGAAAATATGGAAGCTTATTGGGTTGTATCAACATTGAATTGCACAACTGTTGACAGATTTGAGGAACAAGAAAAAAAAGATGTGAATGTGACTTGTTGGGTAATATTCAACATTAAATCACATGCTCCCTTTTGCAACATACTGAGATAGGAAATAAAACACAGGCAGGTGTCTTGCAAACATTGATAGCTTAAAGTTTATGATTGCGTGTGCGTGCGTGCGTGTGTGTGTGTGTTTGCGCATGCGTCCGTGCGTTTGAATGCATGCAAGTGTTTTGGACATATTTTTTAGAACATTATCTTTAAAAGAAGAACTGCATTTTTTTGGGAGAATTTAGCCTCTCCACAATCCTTATGAGAGACAAGGACCCATATTTTTCTGTTTTTTTATGCATGCTAACTAGTTAATCAGGGGTCACCAACCTTTTTGAAAAAAAGAGCTACTTCTTGGGTACTGATTAATGCGAAGGGCTACCAGTTTGATACACACTTAAATAAATGGCCAGAAATAACCAATTTGCTCAATTTACCTTTAATAAATAAATCTATATATATATAAAAAAAATTGGTATTTATGTCTGTCACTCCGTCGTACATGTTTTTCCTTTTACGGAAGGTTTTTTGTAGAGAATAAATGATGAAAAAAACACTTAATTGAACGGTTTAAAAGAGGAGAAAACAGGGAAAAAATTTAAATTAAATTTTGAAACATAGTTTATCTCTAATTTCAACTCTTTAAAATTCAAAATTCAACCCCAAAAAATGAAGAGGAAAACTAGCTAATTTGAATCTTTTTGAAAAATTTTTTACTAATAATTTATGGAACATCATTAGTAATTTTTCCTGATTAAGATTCATTTTTGAATTTTGATGACATGTTTTAAATAGGATAAAATCCAATCTGCACTTTGTTAGATAACAAATTGGACCAAGACAAATCATTATTTCTTATACATTTTCCAGATTTTTTTTTTTTTTTTAATTCAAAAGACTTTGAAATAAGATTTAAATTTGAATCTACAGATTTTCTAGATTTGCCAGAATAATTTTTTTGAATTTAATATTTCACAAATATTTTTCGTCATAAAAACAGAAGCTAAAATGTAGAATTAAATTAAAATGTATTTATTATTCTTTACAATAAGAAAAAATAATTTACTTGAACATTGATTCAAATTGTCAGGAAAGAAAAGGAAGGAATTTAAAAGGTAAAAATGTATATGTGTTTAAAAATCCTAAATCATTTTTAAGGTTGTATTTTTTCTCTAAAATTGTCTTTCTGAAAGTCATAAGAAGCAAAATAAAAAATTAAACACATTTATTTAAACAAGTGAAAACCAATTCTTTAAAATATTTTCTTGGATTTCAAATTCTATTTGAGTTTTGTCTCTCTTAGAATTAAAAATGTTGAGCAAAGCGAGATCAGCTTGGTAGTATATAAATAAAATGTAAAAAATAGAGGCATCTCACTGGTAAGTGCTGCTTTTTGAGCTATTTTTAGAACAGGCCAGCGGGTGACTCATCTGGTCCTTACGGGCGACCTGGTGCCCACGGGCACTGTGTTGGTGACCCCTGTAGTAAATAAATGCCAGCAAACTTTGCTTACGATGGAGCCTATGGAAGTTGTTCTACTTTGCCTATAAAGTGCTTAAAAAACATCCAAACACCTCCATTAAGGTTTTATATTCTGTCCATGATGTAAGCCGATGTGCAATACAGTAGCAGGCACATTTATAATAACATTCAATATTTACATATTTTGATCATTTTAAGCATGTGGAGGCGCATTAATTAAAGAAAAAACGCACCACAACGTTTGCTTTTTCCTTCGACAACATCCCTGATTTAATACTCACTGCATAAATCATGGGAGCCAGCAAATATAATTAAACATTACTTACTGTACAATGTCTGCTGTTATTATGCCGACTGATGGGATGCTGATAGTGGAGAGACGCAGCTAACGGGCTGACAGCGGGCGGACAGAGGCATTCCAGACCAGAATGGAGGCCAGAAGGCGAGGCATGCGGCGGCGAGGAGAGGCGTGACGCACGCGGAGCGGCAGGACGGCAATCGGAGTCAGGTGCGTAGGACACACACCTGCTCACAATCTGCGCATCTGCTCCTAGACTTTAAGAGAGGCGAAGGGGGCACGATCGGGAGAGAGAGAGAGAGAGGAGGAAACCACGGCAACCCGACCACGAGAACGGCAAGATGAGTCCCCGCCACCGACGCAGCAGGCGAGCACCGAAATGTGCAGCGCGACCAGGAAGCAGGACCGGCGCACTAGAAATGGGCGCGCCCGACTGGCCCGAAGAAAGGCTGTGCGAACAAATAAAAGTAAATCAAACCTGCTACGACGCGTCGTGTGTCAAGTGTCCTCGCAACCCACACGGTGACGGCTGGGAGTCCGTCACATTGATATTTTGAAGTATGGCTCATAATTTCCGTGAAGAAAAAACGTCAAACAAAACGTCTTTGAGTCTAAATTGGCTACCAAACTTGACCAACTTCTCAGTTTATGTCCTCATCTTTTTACAACATACAGGCAAGAGGCATGATGTATAATTTAGAATTAACTTTGACGAGTTTCAAAACCAAAAAGTAGCTCACCGACTGATGACTATATAGCTGCATAAGGATTTTACCTCTCTCTCAATCTGCCACTACAAATAGGTCCTTAACGTTAGCGCTTAAAGTAACAATCGCTAATACATAGTTCATATTCAGGTCACGAAATGTAAATGGGGCATTGTTGGCGCTTTTTGGATGGTAATTTAGAGGGCTTATGGGCGGAACAGAGGACCTACCATTGACTCCATCGCAAGCAGACTTTTATTTATGTGAACTTACCAATTAGAATTCATTAAATAAGAAGATATGTGTTCTTGTATCTCATAAAGATTGTGAATTATAGGCAAAATTCCTCAAAAAACTGCTGTTCCCCTTTAAGGTTTGTCACAATTGGACAGACATCAACACCTCACCTTTCTATTTGTATTTCACAAAAGACATCATTGTACCTATTTTCAGTGTCAGCACAGGGTTTATAGCAGATCATAAACAGAGTGTGATTGTGGGAGTGATAGTTTTACAGTCCCTTGCCGTGTCTTATGACGACAGTTGGAGTAGAGCACTTTCATCATAGGGAAATATTTTCTGCATGGCACTAAACACGCAAATAAACAACATATAGTATAGTGTAATGCAGGGGTGCCCACACTTTTTCTGCAGGCGAGCTACTTTTCAATTGACCAACTCGAGGGGATCTACCTCATTTATATTTATTTATTTATGAAAGAGACATTTTTGTAAACAAGTTAAATGTGTTTAATGATAATACAAGCATGGGTAACACATATAGATGTCTTTCTTTCACAAAGACAAGAATATAAGTTGCTGTATTACCTGATTCTGATGACTTGCATTGATTGGAATCAGACAGTAATGATGATAACGCCCACATTTTCAAATGGAGGAGAAAAAAAGTTGTCCTTTCTGTACAATACCACATGAAAGTGGTTGGTTTTTGGCATCTAATTCATCCAGCTTCCATACACTTTACAAGAAAAACATTTGCGGCAAATTCCGTAGCTTGCTTGATTGACATTCACGGCACCCGAGGGTCTTGTGAGATGACGCTGGCTGCTGCCAGTTCATTATTATGAAAAAATGACAGAGAGGAAGGCGAGAAACACTTTTTATTTCAACAGACTTTCGCGCCGTCCCTTCCGTCAAAACTCTAAAGGCCGACTGCACATTTCCTATCTTCACAATAAAAGCCCTGCTTCATGCTGCCTGCGCTAACTAAATAAGAGTCTCGGAAAGCTGGCGTGCACAAGTGATGTGCACGCCAGCTTTCTGAGGGATCGATTGTGCACGCCAGTTTTCCGAGACTCTGTATTTAGTTAGCGCAGGCAGCATGAAGCAGGGCTTTTATTGTGAAGATAGGAAATGTGCAGTCGGCCTTTAGAGTTTTGACGGAAGGTACGGCGCGAGAGTCTGTTGAAATAAAAAGTGTTTCTCGCCTTCCTCTCGGTCATATTTTCATAATAATGATCTTGCAGCAGCCAGCGTCATCTCACAAGACCCTCCGGTACCGTGAATGTCATTTAAGTGACGTCTTGGTGAAGATTGATGATCACTCATTTTTAGGTCTATTTTTTTTTAAAAGCCTGGCCGGAGATCGACTGACACACCCCCCGCGGTCGACTGGTAGCTCGTGATCGACGTAATGGGCACGCCTGGTGTAATGATTAGAAGTTCGGTGCTACTTACAGTTGTACAGAAGATGCACCTGCAGCTGCGCAGCGTTGTGGTGAGTGCAAGTGTGTGCTTGCTGAGGCACAGCTTGCAGAAGACATCAGGACCAGGCCCGGGATCCGCGCTTATACGGGCACCCGGTTCTGAATCTGCATAAGTTGTGCTGTTCATGCTGTAATGACGTCAGGAGGGAATGATGACTGAATCGAGCTGCTTCTAGCTCCTCTTGTAACAACGAAGGCGTGTTGCATCCTGCATGTCCCTGAAAGGTGTATACAAACAAGAAGTGTGTTTACTACAGCAACATTAAAAAACCTCACACAACTGTTGTTACAACACTTTTTGTGAAAAGTTCAGTAAGTAGTTACATGTAGTTCTTTAAATCAGAGGTGAAGCATACTGACATGGGATGCCAGGGGCCAGTTACATTTTTGTTAAATACTGGATGTAAAAAGGTTAAATAAATAGATATTATAATGCATACTATATATATTTAAAGACAAAGTGTGTTACGCCTGTTCGGCATTGTGATGCCGGCTTCGATTCCCTCGTGGATGCGTCAACAAGTGAACACAACAAAGGTAAGAATATAAACAATTTATTTAACGAAAAGGATCTATGAAACAAAACACTGGTGCTAATGAAAAGCAAACCAAAGACGCTAGCATAAAAGCTAGGATATACAAAAATGAGAACTAAACTGGCACATAGACACATTAAAGAGTAAAACAAAACATACAGCATGAGAGCTGGAATAAACAAATGGCTGAGCGTGAAAAGATAGCGAGAATATACATACGATGACAGAGTGCAGGCGTAACTTGTTGCGTGAAAGCAAATATGGATCCCAGACTGAACAACAAAAGATGCAGGCTTATATAAGGTAGGTGATTAGTGAGGACAGGTGTGCAGGGCTGTGAGAAACAGGTGAAAACTGATAAGCTACCATGGTGACCGACTTAAACAGGAAATAATAGGATCAGATGGAGAGTGAAAATAAAAATGGAACAATAAACAATAATATGTGGAGGATCCAAAAAGCGGATCTCAACAAAGTGCAGAGTTATAATTGGTTATAAACCATATTTTGCTCTATTTTTCCATTTTTCTGGGTTTCTTTTGGTTTAATTTTACTTCAACATTGTCCTGTGGGCCCCTGGCGACACTTCTGACACCCCTGATTTATTAAGTATTCCTGGAACTATGTAATTATGTCGTATTTGATGCTAAGAATCGTAGTCACAAGACAGTGCATGTGATTTGGTGCATTGATGTTTGTATGTGGACTTTTATGTTTGAACACAGTGACCTCGAAAGACATGACATGACGATGGATGTTATTTTATTTTTTTATATTGTAAATAATAAAAAAATCCGATCATAAGTCTGCTTACAATGGAGCGTATGGGAGCAGCAGAATTCCACCTACAAAGATCTTAAAAAAACATCCCAACATCTCCATTGAGGTTGTATATACATGATGTAAGTATGTAAAGTACGTAATGGGCACATTTATAATAACATTTAATATTTACACATTTTTGATCATTTTAAGCATACGTGGCTTTCTCATTTTCGTCATCACTTTTTATTACTCACTGCAGACTTTATGAGCGCCAACAAACATAATAAAACATCACAGAATGTGCAAGGTCTGCTGTCGATAGGATGCCGACTGCCCGGATGTTCAGATATTCCCATTTCGATGAAGATATGTCTCATAATCCTCACGAAAAAATAGGGTGAGGGTGACATTTTCGGGTACTAAATGTCTGTCAAAGTGTACAAACTTGTCAGAAGACCCACTCAGAATTCTTCTGTCCAGGTGAAATGCATGATTTATGATCTAAAATGAACTAACAGGTAGCAAAGAAACGAGGAAACAGCAGACCACTAGATGAGATAAACATAGAGACACGAGGTAGTGATCACTGCGCCGCTTTAAATAGTTTGAGTGCGGTAAATCGGTTATACTTGTACAGCGCTTTTCTACCTTCAAGGTACTCAAAGCGCTTTGACAGTGGCAGATGGCATGCAAGGCCCTAACCATGACCCATCAGGAGCAAGGGTCTTGCCCAAGGGCACACCGGACACGACTAGGGTGGTGGAAGCTGGGAAGAAACCTACAACTAGAGATGGGGGAAATAATCAATTATTAAAAGGCACCGCAATTCGGACATGGACAATTATAAAATCCATTTGTAAACATCAATTTATTTATTGTCAATAAAGTATTGAAAACAGTACTAAGTTTTAGGTGACTACAGCGAGCCACCTCATCGAGAGATCCGATTAGCTCCTTTATTTTAGGACACTTACAGTATGTTCCAGTTTTGAACACATTTAAATTAATTTAATAAATGTCAATAAATTTTAACTGTTTTATTTTACAATTACCCTTTTTTTTTTAAGTGGCAAGTGATAAACACTTATTTGGTGAAGCAAAAATAAATGTAAAACCGCATCAATACCAATAAATTAAAAATGCATCAATAATCGATTTTTAATCAAATCGCAGCTCCTGAATCGTAATCGTAATAAAATCGTGAGGTGCCCAAAGTTTCTCACTAGCATGGCTGCTCTACCATCCGAGCCATGTCGCACTTATAATAACAATATCACTAATACTTGGTTAATATTCAAGTCACGAAATGTAAATGATGTATTGTTGGCACTTAAAGAATTGTTATTTATTGGATTTTATGGGTGAAATAATGGTGCTCCCATTGGCTCCGCTCTAAGCACACTTTTGTTTACGTTTATTTGATATTGCCAATATTTATGTATTTCATAATGATTGTGAACAATAGGCAAAATTAAAAAAAAAATGCTGTTGCCCTTTAAATACACAGCCAAAGAAACTCTTCTCTGTTTGATCGGGCTGCAGCAACACTGTCAGTTGTGATCTACATTTTAATCGGGTAATCTTTTGTTATCTACCATTACCAGTAAAGGGCAGTGGCCAGACTACGCCTCGGCCAGTCTTGGATGGAGATCTAAGATGCCTCCTTCCCTCCACCAGTTAGCACATTCAAAGCCTCCCGTGCCAGGGAAACGGTGTAGTGGTAGTCCTACCGGTCAGCCTGACCATAGCTCTGACAAACTTTTTCGACACTTAGGCAGCCCAATTTGTCAACGTGACTGTAGTGGTGTTAAAATGCCCTGAGTGGGAGAATCCACCAGCCTTGTAAGGCAATCTCCTAGTGTTTGGTGACATAAATAAAACACTCTTTCAAATTGTCTTGAACCAGCACAGAAGAGTACGGCTTATGAAATCAACATGCAATACAATGTCTAATCATCGTGTATCAGACCAGAGGGGTCTACCTACGGACCCTCACCAAACCAACAGGAGGGTACATAAGCAGCCCTGAACTTGGGTGAAAAATGCAACCAGGGGATCATATCAGCAGCTTCGGACAGTTATGATAAATGCGCCCACAGGAAAAAAAAATCAAGGAGAGCATTGAACATCTGCACCTACAATCCAGTATCAATCAATGACAATAATAACCATTCCTTAGATTGGGTGTGTAGAAAATTTTTGACTGGGCGGCCAAATTGGGCCTAAAAAATTTGTCCGGGAGCCAAAAAGCCAACTGCATGCTATAATATGTTTTGACATACATATTATTGTAATAGTATAATGGATGTATAATTAATAATTATTATAATTGGTTATTAAGAGCATGTGAAAATTTGACCCCGACCTCCTTAAAAATGTTTAACCAATTAGAAATATCAAGCAGTAAAATGCGCCAAATGTGGATAAGTGTGGAGAGAGTGTTTAGCAATTTTCCCATCATCCCTTATAATGGATTTAAATGGGGGTAGTTTGGATTATTTTTATGCTGATTGGATGTTTTTTATTATATTCACAAAGTTCAATGAGCAGGATGTGTTACGTGTGGCCATGTTTGTTTAATTTTTTTGTGTGCTGGTTGATTTATTTTTTTGGTCCATGACTAGGGAAGGTTTTTTGGATTGTGTCATATAGGTAAATGCTGTGCACAAATTCACACTGATGGAAAATGAATAGCCACTGACATGAGTTACTTTCATTGGGCAGCTATCACACCCCTGACTGTTGGTATACTATATGAAAACACTGCATGGCTAAATTTCATTCTCGTCTCGCGGAGCAAATTGAAGACGCCGTCAGGCTTTATTTGGCCCGTGGCCCGTAGTTTGGATGCCCCTCAGATACAATGCTTCATGAGCTCAAAAGTGTAAAATGGGATTCTCAGGGAAAAAGTTAAAGAAAGCAAGATCAAAATCCACGAAACAACAGGCCACAAATTGTTCTTTTGTACAACCAGACTTCATGATCAAACAGTGTCGGCTTTCTTCTAAACAAAACCGGTCTACCTCTAATAGAAGACAATTAACCTCTAATAGAAGACAATTAACCAATTTCTTTCAAGGCTGGTCTTCAAACAGTACTATTTCCCAACATGATCCCATTAGGACAAAGAAATCCCAGACTTTATGATAATATTTAACCAATTGTCAATGACATCCTAAATAGAGACCACCTCTTCATCACGGGAGAGTTCAATGGTACACTCGGTCAACTACACAATAAGTTCCATTCAGCAATTGGCAAACTTAACCCAAGTGGTGCAAATACCAAAGTAGAACTCATTGCTTGATTCTGTGTGAAAAATAATCTGCTAGTCACCAACATTATATTTCAAAAGATATCACTCTTTACTTGGATGTACCATGATGGCAAGCTTATACATCAAAGAGACTTCATCCTGTCACAAAAACCATCAATAAGACTAAATATTCTTGACAGCTCAGCACTAAACACTCAAGACAGACAATCGCATGATACGCGTAATAATACTGTTTCTCCTGGCCACAAATAAAAAAGCCTGCTTCAAAACTTAACATAAAACAACTCAAATATCCAGAAGTAGCTGTACGTTTTCACATAAGCTTGCAGAACCTTTTTACCAGTCTTGAATCAAAAACACACTAAGAAAGCACACACAACACTATTTAACAGCGTAAATGATGCCTCTAAGGCATAGGTGTCAAACTCTGGCCCGCGGGCCATATTTGGCCCGCCATGTAATTTCATTTGGCCCTTGAGGCAATATCAATTTAACATTAGAGCTGGCCCGCCGGTGTTATACAGCGGTGCCGCTGTAACACCGCATTCACCGATTTCCCAGGAGACTCTCGAATTTCAGTGCCCCTCCCGAAAATCTCCCGGTGCAACCATTCTCCCGAATTCCACCCGGACAACAATATTGGGGGTGTGCCTTAAAGGCACTGCCTTTAGCGTCCCCTACAACCTGTCGTCAAGTCTTTTTTTCCTCCTCACAAACAGCGTGCTGGCCCAGTCAGGTAATATATGTGGCTTCTACACACATGTAAATAAATGCAAGGCATACTTGATCAACAGCATACAGGTCACACTGAGGGTGGCCATACAAACAACTTTAACACTGTTACAAATATGCGCCACACTGTGAACCCACACCAAACAAGAATGACCAACACATTTCGGGAGAACATCCGCACCGTAACACAACAGAACAAATACCCAGAACCCTTGCAGCACTAACTATTCCGGACCGCTACAATATACACACCCTCCCTGCTACCAACAAACCCCGCCCCCCTAACCCCACCCACCTGAGCCCCGACATTAACTGAGCAGTAAAAAAGCCTGAATCGTTGATATATTCATTATTTTATTTTCAAATGTATTAGCTTTTTGAAAAATTTCATGTTAATATCTACCTCAGAAGGGTGCAAATACAAAAGAGGCATTCCATTTTTATTTAAATTTGATTTGATATGCCATTGATATTTTTTAATTATTATTATTATTATTTTAAACTCAATTTTGCATGTCACTATAAAGTTATATAAGCCTTGATTGTTCAATATTCAATGAAAAACTTGTTTGGGTCACTATTAAAAGATGAATTTGTTCAACCTCGGCCCGCGGCTTTGTTCAGTTTTAAATTTTGGCCCACTCTGTATTTGAGTTTGACACCCCTGGTCTAAGGTAACACTCCCAAGGAACACTGAACCCATTCTAGAATTTATGCCAAACTAAACAAGCAATCTCCAAGAAACACAAAATAAGAAAATAAAATGGCTCCTCATTTAAATCCAAGAAGCTGGTGAAAAAAGGACCAACTGAACCATACTGAGTATTAGGGTTGGGCGATACATCGAGTTTGTAAGATATATCAATATAGTTTTTTAAACAAGATATGAATTAAGAAAATATCGTAATATCTGTATAATTTATTTCACGTTAAAATAACCAAACACCGCTTATTTGGTTGTGTTCCTTGTTCTCCCCCGCTGCCCACTCCCTCTCATGGGCTACTAAACCCCTCACCTTCCTCCTTCCAAGATGTGCTTGCACGTATAAGAACATCCATGATCGGTTGGTTGTTTACTATGACGAGTCACGATTGGTTGAGATTAAGGCAAAACATTAGGGACAGGCCAGTAAGAGGCAAGATAGGGCGGGTCATGGAACCTGGAAGGGAAATCACAACAGACATCCCAAATGAGACGAGAGAGTTAGAGAAGAGAAGAGGGAATATTCAAGCGGGCGATTTATATATTAAAAAAACTAGTGGAAGATGGCAGAGAGATTCTCTTATTTAGATTTTTCTTTTAGCGATGTAGACGACGTCCAGGAAACCCATAAAGCGTCTACTTGGCCACATTTGGACAAATGTATGCGTCTGGTTAAAACATTAATCTCAGTTGTTTATCATGTAAGCCCAAATCTTAACTGTTCTCGAGTTGCCAAACCGGGCATATTTCGCACGATTGATGCTGCCGAAGTGAGGAAGATCATAACCGCACAATTAAACTTACTTGGCGCTGACCATGGTTCTCGGCCGGAAAAGGGTGGAATGCCATCTCCGGGTTGGGGAGGAGACCCTGCCCCAATTGGAGGAGTTCAAGTACCTAGGAGTCTTGTTCACGAGTGGGGGAAGAGTGGATCGTGAGATCGACAGGCGGATCGGTGCGGCGTCTTCAGTAATGCGGACGTTGTACCGATCCGTTGTGGTGAAGAAGGAGCTGAGCCGGAAGGCAAAGCTCTCAATTTACTGGTCGATCTACGTTCCCATCCTCACCTATGGTCATGAGCTTTGGGTCATGACCGAAAGGATAGGATCACGGGTACAAGCGGCCGAAATGAGTTTCCTCCGCCGTGTGGCGGGGCTCTCCCTTAGAGATAGGGTGAGAAGCTCTGCCATCCGGGAGGAACTCAAAGTAAAGCCGCTGCTCCTTCACATCGAGAGGAGCCAGATGAGGTGGTTCGGGCATCTGGTCAGGATGCCACCCGAACGCCTCCCTAGGGAGGTGTTTAGGGCACGTCCAGCTGGTAAGAGGCCACGGGGAAGACCCAGGACACGTTGGGAAGACTATGTCTCCCGGCTGGCCTGGGAACGCCTCGGGATCCCCCGGGAAGAGCTAGACGAAGTGGCTGGGGAGAGGGAAGTCTGGGCTTCCCTGCTTAGGCTGTTGCCCCCGCGACCCGACCTCGGATAAGCGGAAGAAGATGGATGGATGGATGGATGGGCGCTGACCAGAACCGTATGCAACTCAGTAGTATTCTTCCTCCAAACACGACGAGTTGAGTTTATACCAAAATGGATACATGGATGATACAGCAGAGGATTGGGAGAATGTCATGTGGTCAGATGAAACCGAAATACAACTTTTTGGTATAAACTCAACTCGTCGTGTTTGGAGGAAGAAGAATACTGAGTTGCATCCCAAGAACACCACACCTACTGTGAAGCATGGGGGTGGAAACATCATGCTTTGGGGCTGTTTTTCTGCTAAGGGGACAGGACGATTGATCCGTGTTAAGGAAAGAATGAATGGGGCCATGTATCGTGAGATTTTGAGCCAAAACCTCCTTCCATCAGTGAGAGCTTTGAATGGTTGACCAAATACTTATTTTCCACCATAATTTACAAATAAATTCTTTAAAATTCCTACAATGTGAATTCCTGGATTTTTTTTTCACATTCTGTCTCTCACAGTTGAAGTGTACCTATGATGAAAATTACAGACCTCTGTCATCATTTTAAGTGGGAGAACTTGCTCAATCGGTGGCTGACTAAATACTTTTTTGCCCCAATGTAAGGGGGTTATTGTTTATTGTGAGCTAACTGTGGTGCTGAATTTCCCCCAGGGATCAATAACGTACTTTCTATTCTTCCATCCATCCATCCATCTTCCTCCGCTTATATTCTATTATATGTTACCTGCGACACAAGATGCTTACCAACCGGGCAGAGGAACCATTGAGCAAATATTAGCCCAGGAACAAATAACTGAGAAGTCAATTGCATTTTACAATGCCGTACATATTAAGTTCATTGACTTCACAAAAGCCTTTGGTGATATCAAACTTTCCTGCCTATGCAGCCTGCATCAATGAACAAAAATACAAAGTCCTTCTGGAAGAATCATATGGAAATTCAAAAGCATACATCAAAACAAAAAACAGCACTTATAATACAACGTAAAAACAAATGCCCCTCTGGTTCCTCGATCGGTGGCCACAATCTTTCCAATCTGAGCTACAAAAACGACATTACGGTCATAAGCAACGCACATCACGAACTACAAAAAAATGTCTATCTCCTCGCTAAATATGCAGCGGAAGTCGGCTTGAAAATTCATGTCTCCAAATTTTTATTTTGATTTGACTCAAACTGTAACTCCTAGATGGATATCAGAAAGTTATTCGCCCGCAGCAGGGAAGAAGCAGCAAGGAATGAGAGATGTAAGTGAAGTCCTAGCTAGCTAGGCAACATCATTGTCTTAAGTTGATGCTAAGTTAGCTAACGTTATTCCTTGTATCAAGACAAACATATTCATTTGCTGTTACGAGCTGTCGGGGGAATTTCTAATCAACATGAAACATAATGTTGGTTATTGTCTGCTGGTTCTGCATCACTGATGATTTGGAGTAAGCATGTGTGAGTTGAGTGCTTCTCAAATGGTTTATCTTCAGGAAGAAAAACATTTTTCCATATCATCAAGTCGTGAGCCAAATTTTTAAATCATTCAAGTTTATTTCCCAGAAAAATAGCACAGTAGACTTGTCTTGTTAATCGGTGTGACTTTGACTCAAATAATCTTGTTTTGTCACCAGAAAAATGGCGACAGCTAAAGTATCTGGTTTTGTTTCCAGAAAAAATAATAACATTTATGTATTTGTTTTTAGAAAGATGGCTGAAAATATCGGGTTTTGTTGCCCCATTTAGATTTAAAAAAATATATATTTCCATGTCTGTACTGAGTCCTCCTCCAACTTGTTAGTCGGTTTGCCTTTTGCTAAAATACTCACTAATAGTCACTAGAAAAATGGCTAAAAATATCTGGCTTTGTTGCTAATTTGATTTTTTTTCTCCCTAAACTTTTTTTTTTTTCATGCACACATGTGACTGCGACTCACTGAAAATGACACACAATCCACTTTTATGTCACGACCCAGCAGTTGGGAACCACTGGTCAACTGTATAACAGTTACTGTAATATTTCCATGTCTGTCCAGAGTGATTGACCACTTGGCAAAAATGAAAACAAGACGTTACAGTTTACTTCTCAGAAAATGATTCCCTGAACAGACACACAACAGTTGTTCATTTATTCTACTACTGTGGCTTTATTGTTTTGTGTATATTTCATAGTTTTGTCTATCTGAAATTAGCCACATTGCCATAAATGGAAATTAAATAATATAAAAGAACCCAGAGATGTAGGGCTGCTTTATTTTTTGTTTTACTTTTGTAGATGTTAAATTTGCAGATGATTACTGCAATGGGGCGGTATAGCTCGGTTGGTAGAGTGGCCGTGCCAGCAACTTGAGGATTGCAGGTTCGATTCCCGCTTCCGCCATCCTGGTCACTGCCGTTGTGTCCTTGGGCAAGACACTTTACCCAATTGCTCCCAGTGCCACCCACACTGGTTTAAATGTAACTTAGATATTGGGTGTCACTATGTAAAGCGCTTTGAGTCACTAGAGAAAAGCGCTATACAAATATAATTCACTTCACTTCACAAATATTTCAAAAAGATTCATTGCTCTTCTTTTTTGCTTTTACCAGTAGCAGTTTAGAAGTCTGGAGTCAAAAAGTGCACAAGTAGGTCAAATGCATGAGTTAATTTCAGGTGGTTAATCAAAGATCCATACAACATAATCTGATATGATTTCATAGTTTAAAGCACTATTTATGTATTTTTTATGATAAATAAGTGCTTAAAAAGTTTCCTCCGCCGTGTGGCGGGGCTCTCCCTTAGAGATAGGGTGAGAAGCTCTGCCATCCGGGAGGAACTCAAAGTAAAGCCGCTGCTCCTCCACATCGAGAGGAGCCAGATGAGGTGGTTCGGGCATCTGGTCAGGATGCCACCCGAACGCCTCCCGAGGAAGGTGTTTAGGGCACGTCCAACCGGTAGGAGGCCACGGGGAAGACCCAGGACACGTTGGGAAGACTATGTCTCCCGGCTGGCCTGGGAACGCTTCGGGATCCCCCGGGAAGATCTAGACGAAGTGGCTGGGGAGAGGGAAGTCTGGGCTTCCCTGCTTAGGCTGCTGCCACCGCGACCCGACCTCGGATAAGCGGAAGAAGATGGATGGATGGATGGATGGAAGTGCTTAAAAAATGTTTTCGCTTGCACGCTTTGCACGCTCACATGAATTATTTGTGCCCCAGTACAGTATTAGGTCTAGTGACGCCCCTGCCCTCGCCCCATTCTTGTTTGTGAATTACTTAGCATTTCATGGAAGCTGCTTTTATACCCAATCATGGCACCCACCTGTTCCCAATTAGCCTGCACACCTGTGGGATGTTCCAAATAAGTGTTTGATGAGCATTCCTCAACTTTATCAGTATTTATTGCCACCTTTCCCAACTTCTTTGTCACGTGTGGCTGGCATCAAATTCTAAAGTTAATGATTATTTGCAACAAAAACAAAAATGTTTATCAGTTTGAACATCAAATATGTTGTCTTTGTAGCATATTCAACTGAATATGGGTTGAAAATGATTTGCAAACCATTGTATTCTGTTTATATTTACATATAACACAATTTCCCAGCTCATATAGAAACGGGGTTTGTAAATAGGAAGCACTGAAGGTAAGTCAAGTGTGTACCAGAGTATCCAAATAACATTTAACGATACAAACTCTGTCAAAACTGCCATTGCACGCAAGATATCATTTGACAGTCGCGAAATGATTGTACCCAGGCGGAGTATTTAGAAGCATGTTGAATAACTGACGCAGTTATTACACGGAAGCTCTTCATATATGAAAAGCTTCCGTGTACAGTGGTGACGCTTACCTTGCCGGTGGACAACTCGGTGAAGAAACTGCGAAGGTCCTGATAGCTACACTGACACTTCTGTTCTTATATGTTGTTTCAACAAACGCCCCTTCCAACTCCGAACTCCTACTTCTGGATCCACATTAAGGAAACTGCTGTTTGCGACTCCTCCTGCTGGTAATACAGTGTGGATGCTGCGTTTAAGGACAGTCAGAAAACACATGCTTGGTCTAAATGCCCCATATCAAGTCAAATCAAATCCACTTTATTTATAAAGCACATTTAAAATTCACCACAGGGGTAGCCAAAGTGCTGTACGATGGGCAGGTTAAAAGATAACACGAGAACCGAGCAAACAACACAACACAAACATCCATCCATCCATCCATTTTCTACCGCTTATTCCAGGGGTGCCCATTACGTCGATCGCGAGCTACCAGTCGACCGCGGGGGGTGTGTCAGTCGATCTCCAGCCAGGCTTTTAAAAAAAAATAGACCTAAAAATTAGTGATCATCAATCTTCACCAAGACGTCACTTAAATGACATTCACGGTACCGGAGGGTCTTGTGAGATGACGCTGGCTGCTGCAAGATCATTATTATGAAAATATGACCGAGAGGAAGGCGAGAAACACTTTTTATTTCAACAGACTCTCGAGCCGTACCTTCCGTCAAAACTCTAAAGGCCGACTGCACATTTCCTATCTTCACAATAAAAGCCCTGCTTCATGCTGCCTGCGCTAACTAAATACAGAGTCTCGGAAAACTGGCGTGCACAAGCGATCCCTCAGAAAGCTGGCGTGCACATCACTTGTGCACGCCAGCTTTCCGAGACTCTTATTTTGTTAGCGCAGGCGGCATGAAGCAGGGCTTTTATTGTGAAGATAGGAAATGTGCAGTCGGCCTTTAGAGTTTTGACGGAAGGGACGGCGCGAAAGTCTGTTGAAATAAAAAGTGTTTCTCGCCTTCCTCTCTGTCATTTTTTCATAATAATGAACTGGCAGCAGCCAGCGTCATCTCACAAGACCCTCGGGTGCCGTGAATGTCAATCAAGCAAGCTACGGAATTTGCCGCCAATGTTTTTCTTGTAAAGTGTATGGAAGCTGGATGAATTAGATGCCAAAAACCAACCACTTTCATGTGGTATTGTACAGAAAGGACAACTTTTTTTCTCCTCCATTTGAAAATGTGGGCGTTATCATCATTACTGTCTGATTCCAATCAATGCAAGTCATCAGAATCAGGTAATACACCAACTTATATTCTTGTCTTTGTGAAAGAAAGACATCTATATGTGTTACACATGCTTGTATTATCATTAAACACATTTAACTTGTTTACAAAAATGTCTCTTTCATAAATAAATAAATATAAATGATATATATAAATGAGGTAGATCCCCTCGAGTTGGTCAATTGAAAAGTAGCTCGCCTGCAGGAAAAGTGTGGGCACCCCTGGCTTATTCCCTTTTGGAGTCGCGGGGGGCGCTGGCGCCTATCTCAGCTACAATCGGGCGGAAGGCGGGGTACACCCTGGACAAGTCGCCACCTCATCGCAGGGCCAACACAGATAGACAGACAACATTCACACTCAGATTCACACACTAGGGCCAATTTAGTGTTGCCAATCAACCTATCCCCAGGTGCATGTCTTTGGAAGTGGGAGGAAGCCGGAGTACCCGGAGGGAACCCACGCAGTCACGGGGAGAACATGCAAACTCCACACAGAAAGATCCCGAGCCTGGATTTGAACCCAGGACTGCAGGACCTTCGTATTGTGAGGCAGACGCACTAACCCCTCTTCCACCGTGAAGCCCTAGGATGGATATCATTCAGTGTTAAAAGCCAAGGAATAAAAGTATGTTTTTAAGAGAGATTTAAAAACAGGAAGAGAGGAGGCTTGGCTAACACTCAGAGGTAGATCGTTCCAGAGCTTGGGAGCAGCAGCGGTGAAAGCTCTGTCACCTCTAAGCTTCAGTCTTGTGTCAGGGACCGGCAGTAGCAGCTGATCGGCCGATCTTAGGGATCGAGTGGGGCAGTAAGGCTGAGGGAGGTCGGAGAGATATGTTGGCACGAGGTTGTTTAGAGCAGTGGTTCTCAACCTTTTTTCAGTGATGTACCCCCTGTGAAATTTTTTTTAATTCAAGTACCCCCTAATCAGAGCAAAGCATTTTTGGTTGAAAAAAAGAGATAAATAAATAAAATACAGCACTATGTCATCAATTTCGGATTTATTCAACTGTATAACGGTGGAAAATATTGTTAATTTGTACTGTTTTTTCTTGAACTATTTGGAAAAAAAGATATAAAAATAACTAAAACCTTGTTGAAAAATAAACAAGTGATTTAATTATAAATAAAGATTTCTACAAATAAAAGTAATCATCAACTTAAAGTGCCCTCTTTGGGGATTGTAATAGAGATCCATCTGGATTCATGAACTTAATTCGAAACATTTCTTCACAAAAAAAGAAATCTTTAACATCAGTATTTATAGAACATGTCCACAAAAAAATCTAGCTGTCAACACTGTTGCATTTCTTTTCACAGTTTATGAACTTACATTCAAATTTTGTTGAAGTATCCATCCATCCATCCATCCATCATCCTCCGCTTATCCGAGGTCGGGTCACGGGGGCAGCAGCCTAAGCAGGGAAACCCAGACTTTCCTCTCCCCAGCCACTTCGTCTAGCTCTTCCCGGGGGATCCCGAGGTGTTCCCAGGCCAGCCGGGAGACATAGTCTTCCCAACGTGTCCTGGGTCTTCCCCGTGGCCTCCTACCGGTTGGACGTGCCCTAAACACCTCCCTAGGGAGGCGTTCGGGTGGCATCCTGACCAGATGCCCGAACCACCTCATCTGGCTCCTCTCGATGTGGAGGAGCAGCGGCTTTACTTTGAGTTCCTCCCGGATGGCAGAGCTTCTCACCCTATCTCTAAGGGAGAGCCCCGCCACACGGCGGAGGAAACTCATTTCGGCCGCTTGTACCCGTGATCCTATCCTTTCGGTCATGACCCAAAGCTCATGACCATAGGTGAGGATGGGAACGTAGATCGACCGGTAAATTGAGAGCTTTGCCTTCCGGCTCAGCTCCTTCTTCACCACAACGGATCGATACAACGTCCGCATTACTGAAGACGCCGCACCGATCCGCCTGTCGGTCTCACGATCCACTCTTCCCCCACTCGTGAACGAGACTCCTAGGTACTTGAACTCCTCCACTTAGGGCAGGGTCTCCTCCCCAACCCGGAGATGGCATTCCACCCTTTTCCGGGCGAGAACCATGGACTCGGACTTGGAGGTGCTGATTCTCATTCCGGTCGCTTCACACTCGGCTGCGAACCGATCCAGTGAGAGCTGAAGATCCCGGTCAGATGAAGCCATCAGGACCACATCATCTGCAAAAAGCAGAGACCTAATCCTGCGGTCACCAAACCGGAACCCCTCAACGCCTTGACTGCGCCTAGAAATTCTGCCCATAAAAGTTATGAACAGAATCGGTGACAAAGGACAGCCTTGGCGGAGTCCAACCCTCACTGGAAATGTGTCCGACTTACTGCCGGCAATGCGGACCAAGCTCTGGCACTGATCATACAGGGAGCGGACCGCCACAATAAGACAGTCCGATACCCCATACTCTCTGAGCACTCCCCACAGGACTTCCCGAGGGACACGGTCGAATGCCTTCTCCAAGTCCACAAAGCACATGTAGACTGGTTGGGCAAACTCCCATGCACCCTCAAGAACCCTGCCCAGAGTATAGAGCTGGTCCACAGTTCCACGACCAGGACGAAAACCACACTGTTCCTCCTGAATCCGAGGTTCGACTGTAGCCTCCTCTCCAGTACACCTGAATAAACCTTACCGGGAAGGCTGAGGAGTGTGATCCCACGATAGTTGGAACACACCCTCCGGTCCCCCTTGTTGAAGTATTATTCAATAAATATATTTATAAAGGATTTTTGAATTGTTGCTATTTTTTGAATATTTTTTATAAAATCTCACGTACCCCTTGGCATACCTGGGGGTACTCGTACCCCCATTTGAGAACCACTGGTTTAGACATTTAAAAACAAATAGAAGGAGTTTCAAATAGATTCAGTAACGCACAGGGAGCCAGTGAAGGGACGCTAATATAGGGCTGATGTGCTCACGTCTGTGGGTCCGTGTTAGCAGACGAGCAGCAGAGTTCTGCACGAGCTGCAGGCGGGCGAGGGAGGCCTGGCTAATGCCTACATACAGGGCATGGCAGTAGTCCAAACGATTCCAGATAAAGGCGTGAAGGAATTCCTCGAGATCATGTCCTGACAGAAGCGGTTTTTGGCGTAATTGATAAAAGCTTTTTTGAACGACGCTGCTGATTTGTTTTTCGAATATTAAAATCTGAGTCGAACTTTACCCCCAGGTTTGTGACACAGTCGCTGAGATACGGGGTCAGAGTGCCGAGGTCAACGTTGGGGGAGGGAGAGCGACTTGGACCGAACAACATAACTTCTGTTTTGTCTTCATTTAGACTCAGGAAGCTGGGGATAGGTTGATTGGCAACACTAAATGGTCCCTAGTGTGTGAATGTGAGTGTGAATGTTGTCTGTCTATCTGTGTTGGCCCTGCGATGAGGTGGCGACTTGTTCAGGGTGTACCCCGCCTTCCGCCCGTTTGTAGCTGAGATAGGTGCCAGCGCCCCCCGCGACCCCAAAAGGGAATAAGCGGTAGAAAATGGATGGATGGAAGTTAGCTGAAAGCCAGGCTTTGATGTTGAACCGTGTTTTTTTGTGCCATGGGAAAATAGATCTGGCAATCATTGGCATAAAAATGGAATGCAATACCATACTTCCTAAAAATAGAACCAAGGGGGAGAAGGTAAAGCGCAAATTGGATTGGGGCAAGGATTGAGCCCTGGGGGACCCCGTGTGGCAGAGGAGCTATGGAAGACATAAAACTGTCTATTTTTACACAAAAACTCCTGTCGGCTAGGTACGACCGGAACCAGTTGAGGGCGGCGCCCTTAATACCCATGCAGTTCTCAAGACGAGTGATTAAGGTGGAGTGGTCGACGATATCGAACACAGCAGACAGATCTATCCATCCATCCACTTCCTACCGCTTGTCCCGTTCGGGGTCGCGCCCTATTTAAACTCGTCATCATACTCAATCCATCCATCCATCCATTTTCTACCGCTTATTCCCTTTCGGGGTCGCGGGGGGTGCTGGCGCCTATCTCAGCTACAATCGGGCGGAAGGCGGGGTACACCCTGGACAAGTCGCCACCTCATCGCAGGGCCAACACAGATAGACAGACAACATTCACACACTAGGGCCAATTTAGTGTTGCCAATCAACCTATCCCCAGGTGCATGTCTTTGGAAGTGGGAGGAAGCCGGAGTTCCCGGAGGGAACCCACGCATTCACGGGGAGAACATGCAAACTCCACACAGAAAGATCCCGTGCCTGGATTTGAACCCAGGACTGCAGGACCTTCGTATTGTGAGGCAGACGCACTAACCCCTCTGCCACCGTGAAGCCTATACTCAATCAATACACAAACCTTTAAATTCATATAATTTGACTTTTGGATTTTTTTTTTTTTAAAGTAAAAGTATGGAAGTGTGTGTTTGTTTGAACGCAGTATAATTTCTTCCAATCCACGCCGGAGTGGGCAAAACTGCAATGTTTTTGGATTTGATCTGATGCCTAGTAAAGGCAGGGCTAGGGCCTCAGTTGCTGATACTGACTCTTCTTCCGTGAGATGTTGTCTTAAATGTTTTGATCACCCTGTGAAATTCCTAATTGAATTGAGAATGTTTCCCACATTCTAATTCCATTCATTATAGAGGATTGAGGTTGAAACAGGAAGTCGACCCGTTTCCATATGAGTTGGGAAATTGTGTTAGATGTAAATATAAACGGAATACAATGATTTGCAAATCCTTTTCAACCCATATTCAATTGAATGCACTACAAAGATAATATATTTGATGTTCAAACTCATAAACTTTATTTTTATTTTGCAAATAATAATTAACTTAGAATTTCATGGCTGCAACATGTGCCAAAGTAGTTGGGAAAGGGCATGTTCACCACTGTGTTACATCACCTTTTCTTTTAACAACACTCAATAAATGTTTGGGAACTGAGGAAACTAATTGTCGAAGCTTTGAAAGTGGAATTCTTTCCCATTCTTGTTTTATGTAGAGCTTCAGTCGTTCAACAGTCCGGGGTCTCTGCTGTTGTATTTTACGCTGGTTTGATTGGTTTCAAACAGAGGTAAAAACTATATATATGTATATATTGCGGGAATGCATTTATCGCAGCCATCTCTGGAACCAATTAACAGTGATAAACAAGGGACTGTATTCATATTCCCATTCTTTAAATGATTTAAAATTAAGTTCCAAATTCGGAATTCTGCACAAGCCTGATCTACCTCCCTGCATGTGGGCGTTCAAGGAAACAATCAACACCAAAACACACCAAATGACCTCACAATTAAAAACTAAATCGTTTGCTTTACTACTAGTTACATTAGGTTTCCAAAGGGGGAATTTTGTTATGTGCCACTAAAATATTTTTGAACGAAAACAATTTAGGTGTGATTGAAGAACCATTATTTTATTTCACAATATGAAAAGTATTACAGTAAACAGGAACAAGTATGGGACTTATTTCTTCTTCTTCTTCTTTCCTTCCTTCTTCTTCTTCTTTTTGCCTTTCTTGTCTTCCACTTTCCTATAAATGCCGAAGCCTTTGCGGACCATGCAACCTCTCCACCAAGCCTGTACCTGTAAGGGTCGACACTACAATTAAGTTTTTTATTCCTACCAGGTCTTCTACAGTACAGTATAGAATTGTAAAGTTATCCAATTAAACATAGACATGTAAAGCACTAGGACCAGCTAAACTGTTTCCCTTTTAAACCGCCCACAACCTCATCAGTTGGCTATGCTAACGTGTGATTGGCCTTCCCAGCTGTCACTCACTCTGCTGACAGTGTTATCTGTCACTGTAAATTGTTAACATGTTCTGCTTGGGTCACTTGAGTAAAACAGATTTTAATATCAGAGGTTTCCTTTGCATGCATATTTAAGTCTGAGTCTGTGCACATGCATTCCTGTGTTTGGTAATTAGGTGCAGTGGAGGGTCCAATGGGACACCATCATTGGTACTTTAACTTTAAATGATTGAATGAATAAGTACATATTTAAATTATTATGTTGTGTCTACCATGAATTGATTAACATGGACATGAAACTTATTCGGGTGTTACCATTTATTGGTCAATTGTACGGAATATGTACTGAACTGTGAAGTGAAGTGAATTATATTTATATAGCGCTTTTCTCTAGTGACTCAAAGCGCTTTACATAGTGAAACCCAATATCTAAGTTACATTTAAAGCAGTGTGGGTGGCACTGGGAGCAGGTGGGTAAAGTGTCTTGCCCAAGGACACAACGGCAGTGACTAAGATGGCGGAAGCGGGAATCGAACCTGCAACCCTCAAGTTGCTGGCACGGCCACTCTACCAACCGAGCTATGCCGCAATCTACTAATAAAAGTATCAATCAATCAAAAAAAAAAAGTATATTTGGAATCAAATACATAAATGTGGTATTAATTTTGTAATGTCAACGTCAATTTGATTTTTTTAATCATGTAATAATTATTGTAAAATTTAATTCATTATTTCATGATTTAATTAATATTGATTTCCCTATTTATTTCATGATTTAATGATACATTTGTATTATTTCATGATTAAATTTACTATTTCATGATTTAAATAGTTATTTAATTATTTTATAATTTTATTTATTTCAGGGATGGCGTGGCACAGTGGGAGAGTGACCGTGCGCAACCCGAGGGTCCCTGGTTCAAATCCCACCTAGTAACAACCTCGTCACGTCCGTTGTGTCCTGAGCAAGACACTTCACCCTTGCTCCTGATGGGTGCTGGTTGGCGCCTTGCATGGCAGCTCCCTCCATCAGTGTGTGAATGTGTGTGTGAATGGGTAAATGTGGAAGTAGTGTCAAAGCGCTTTGAGTACCTTGAAGGTAGAAAAGCGCTATACAAGTACAACCCATTTATCATTTATTTACTGTGCAATCTACTAATAAAAGTATCAATCAATCAATCAAAAAAAAAAAAGGTATATTTGGAATCAAATATACTAAATGTACTATTAATTTTGTAATGTCTACGTTAATTTGATTTTTTAATCATGTAATAATTATTCTAAAATTTAATTCATTATTTCATGATTTAATTATATTGATTTCCTTATTTCATGATTTATGAAATATTTGTATTATTTCATGATTAAATGTACTATTTCATGATTTAAATAGTTATTTAATTATTTTATGATTTTATTTATTTCAGGGACGGCGTGGCGCAGTGGGAGAGTGACCGTGCGGTTCAATCCCATCTAGTAACAACCTCGTCACGTCCGTTGTGTCCTGAGCAAGACACTTCATGGGTGCTGGTTAGCGCCTTGCATGGCAGCTCCCTCCATCAGTGTGTGTGAATGGGTAAATGTGGAAGTAGTGTCAAAGTGCTTTGAGTACCTTGAAGGTAGAAAAGCGCTATACAAGTACAACCTATTTATTAGGGCTGTGAATCTTTGGGTGTCTCACGATTCGATAATATATCGATTTTTTCGATTTGATTTGATTCTCGATTCAAAAACGATATTTTTCCGATTCAAAACTATTCTGTATTCATTCAATACATAGGATTTCAGCAGAATCTACCCCAGTCTGCTGACATGCTAGCAGAGTAGTAGATAAAAAAAAAAAAAAGCTTTTATAATTGTAAAGGACAATGTTTTATCAACTGATTGCAATAATGTAAATTGGTTTTAACTATTAAACAAACCGAAAATATGACTTATTTTATCTTTGTGAAAACATTGGACACAGTGTGTTGTCAAGCTTATGAGATGCGATGCAAGTGTAAGCCACTGTGACACTATTGTCTTTTTTTATTATTTTTATAAAAGTCTAATGATAATGTCAGTGAGGGATTTTTAATCACTGCTATGCTGAAATTATAACTAATATTGATACTGTTGTTGATAATATTCATTTTTGTTTCATTACTTTTGGTTTGTTCTGTGTGGTGTTTGTGTCTCCTCTCAATTGCTCTGTTTATTGCAGTTCTGAGTGTTGCTGGGTCAGGTTTGGTTTTGGAATTGGATTGCATTGTTATGGTATTGCTGTGTAGTGGTTTGTTGGATTGATTAAAAAAATAAAAAAATAAATCGATTTTTTAAAAATCAGAATCGATTCTGAATCGCACAACGTAAATGATTTGATACGTATTAGAATCGATTTTTTCCCACACCCATGCCATTTATCATTATCATTATTTAAGAATTTCAAGAACTTGTGTGTCAGCGCTTCATGAATTAATCTTCTCTGTGAATGTCAGCAGGCGGATCCTGACACCTGATTGTGGAACCCTTCGACCAGAGAAGCAGAGGAGTATTAGTCTATAAATTGGTCTGGAAGTGTGGAAATAACTTTGACAACTTCAATAAATAGCTCTAATTTAACTGCTACACGCTCTGGATTATCAAGTCTTGATTTCACATACTCCGCAAGGTCTAAAAAGTACAAATATATCCTCATTTGACATCATATTTTGAAAGATTCTCAAAATCCAGGCTTCAGACCAACATAATCATTGGACTAGATATGAACGAGCCCCACCCACTGACTTTGATGGGTGAGACGGATACAATCAATTCATGAAACGCTGACACACAGGTTCATTAAATAAACAAATAAATCATGAAATAATCAATTCACCCTAAAATGATTAAACCAATGAAATCAGCAGTTCAATAAATGATATTGAAATACATCCATTTATCCATTTTCTACCGGTTATTTGATAAAATATTGAAATAAATAATTAGATGATTGAATCAATAACATAATGAAGTCAATGATAAAATGTTGGAATAAATAATTAGATCAATAAATCATTCAAATAATAACATCAATTATTAATAATGAAATCATTCATTTAAATTATTACATAATTAAGTGCACTTTTACATTAAATACACAAATGACACATTTAATAACACCATCCACCCATCCATTTTCTACCGCTTATTCCCTTTGGGTTTGCGGGGGGCGCCGGTGCCTATCTCAGCTACAATTTGGCGGAAGGTGGGGTACACCCTGGACAAGTCGCCACCTCATCGCAGGGCCAACACAGATAGACAGACAACATTCACACTCACATTCACACACTAGGGACCATTTAGTGTTGCCAATCAACCTATCCCCAGGTGCATGTCTTTGGAAGTGGGAGGAAGCCGGAGTACCCGGAGGGAACCCACGCATTCACGGAGAGGACATGCAAACTCCACACAGAAAGATCCCGAGCCCGGGATTGAACACTGACTACTCAGGACCTTCGTATTGTGAGGCAGACGCACTAACCCCTCTTCCACCGTGAAGCCCATTTAATAACACATTAATTCCAATTACAATTTATTAATGACACAGTTTAAGTAGTTTTCAAAATTACACACACACACACACACACACATACGCATACACACACACACACACACACGCACGCATGCACCACCACCTCTGAAATAAAGATTTAGTCCCTACGCGTTTCTTTCTACTAATTTGCAGTATTTATTAACAGGGATTATTTTGTATTCTCCCCATTGCATTCCCACTGTGGAGCAGAAGTGATGTTTATGTAGACCAAATTATGTACTAGATGGTTGCTAAGCATGATATTCAGTTGCCATGGAATCCTCAAATGTGCAAACCAAACTTTACTGTAGTACTTGGTGGAAATGGAGCTTCATTTCCATCAAACCACCAACTATCAGAGGTCAATGGCTCCAAATAAATGTTGTTACCTTGATTGAAGCTTTTTTCCTAAGCTCCAGCTGGCGAAGTCTCTCCTGCTCCTCCCATTCTTCTTTCACCACCTCTTCCATCTCGCTGTACTAAATACACATGTACAACTTATGAATCCCGGTTCATGCCGACCTTCTGCCCTGTTTAAGCATTTACCTTCTTCTGCATTGCAGTCAGTTTCTCCAAGTTGGTTGCTCGTCTGTAACGCGTGCTGGTGAGATGCTGCTCCTTCTCCTGCATGTTCTGCTCCGTGCACTCCTGCCACTGTTGCAGCTGATCTTGCAACTCCTGCTCAACAAAGAGGAACATGATGAGCTTGGGTTACAAGGTAAAACAATGGGCAGAGTAAGCTAGAGAAAGTGTAATTTCCTAAATGAGTGTGAATATTGAGAATAGTGAAAACTAGAACAACTGTTAATCTATCATTACATAAAGTATCCCTTGAACAAGATGTGAAAATATCCTGTGAGAGTAAAAGGATACATTTTTAGTTTTTTTGCAATACTACAAAAACATACCTCTCCTGCTAATATAAATATTTGTTTAACCACAAGCACATTTAGGACCGTAGCTGAAGCAAAGCAAAACATTTTGCATAGTTTATGTTGAACCGACCGTTTTTAAGATGCTTTGTGACCATCTCTTTAGGATGCTCCATTTTGTGGGCGGTAATTTTTGTTTTGTTTTTAGCGCTTCCATAACAAGTCTTTTGACAGATATAAGCTAGAACTGTACACTATGTTTCATTGGAAATGGCAACAGCAGAGGATGCATGCGCATATATGAGCCAGTCTGACCCACAACAAGAGGATAGAGAAAAAAGAGCTTATTGACTACTCGCGCTAAGCTCTGGGTAAAACTTTACCAAATATACGTTGACAAGTTAGGGCAGAAAACAACACAGGACAGAACAAAATCCAAACAGCTCATTTGGTGGCTTAATGAAGGAATATCCTTGCAATGCCTCTGATGTTTGATTTCACATTTTCTGGACTTATGGGAATTCCAAATACACAACAGCAGGTACAATCAGGTTACAAAAGTAAAAAAAAAAAAAAAAAAATCAGGTTCCTTTAAGGGGCTGATTCAAACACATTCAATTGAGGCATTTTGATGTCTGCTGGTGTTTTCTTTTTGTTAAATTTTATATAAGCTAGAAATGTACACTACGTTTTATTAGAAATGGCAACAGCAGAGGATGCATGTGAATATATGAGTCAGTCTGACCCACAACAAGAGGATGGAGAAAAAAGAGCTTATTGACTACTCGCGCTAAGCTCTGGGTAAAACTTTACCAAATATACGTTGACAAGTTAGGGCAGAAAACAACACAGGACAGAACAAAATCCAAACAGCTCATTTGGTGGATTAATGAAGGAATATCCTTGCAATGCCTCTTGATTTCACATTTTCTGGACTTATGGGGATTCCAAATACACAACAGCAGGTACAATCAGGTTACAAAAGTAAAAAAAAAAAAAATCAGGTCCCTTTAAGGGGCTGATTCAAACACATTCAATTGATGCATTTTGATGTCTGCTGGTGTTTTCTTTTTGTTAAGTTTTATTTTTATTTAAGAATATATATTATAAACATAATTCCGAAAAATTGTCTTGCAATATGCATTTTCTTGCGTTGGAAACATTCAAGATGCATGAATGCGTTGCAATGCTGTGCGCCTCCCTGCAAAGCACACTGTAAATGTGCTAAAAGTAGTTTTTGTTGTATAGTTGTATAGATTGCAATGCTGTATTCCCCAAAAAATGTGCTTGTTTGTATGTTCAACATCATTGCAAAAACTAACAGTTTTTCCATGATGAAGCCGCTTACTACACGCAAAATCCTCGTCCAAATAGGTTGGTTTGCACCACTTTTGCACATGCTACATACAGTCTTAGAATATCACACTAAGAGTACATGCAATTGTATAGTTTGCGCACACTGTTCAGCGCTTGACATTTGGATCTTAGAAGATCAAGCTCTTAAGAGTATGACTTGTTGGAGCTTTGGCACCATCATTGAGACTTGATCTGACCAATCTAAGAGCATGAGCATTCACTGATGAAGCCTGCTGGAATAAGAGGCAAAGCGTCTTCAAAGACGAACTCAACAGCCCAGTTGTAATCGATTGAGTGCGCTGAACATACAATGACTTGCTCGAATTTTAACATTCCATAGATGTACAAAGTGATTTGTTATCAAGATGAATGTTCATTTTTCTTTTTAAAACACGTTACATGTTAAAATGTTGGTTTTGGAGCCTATAACATGATGCCATTTATATAAATTTCAATGGGTTAACAGTGATTTGCGATGCAATTAATTTGGGTTACGAGTTTCATCACAGAACAAATTAAACTTGTAAGCCGAGCAACAACATTATATGTATTGTTTAGTAACATGTGAGAACTGCTGAGGTTCTTGTCAAGTTACTTAAACATAACGTTGTCTATATTTTTTCTCATTATTTTTCAATGTTACTCTTATTTGTGTCCCTAATACTATTACGAATGGAATAACAGCTCGGGGCTTTTTCCAAGACCGATACTGACCTGATGTTGTTTCTTCAGGAATTTTATTGACTCTTCATGAACTCTCTCTTGCAGCTTCAAGTGATCATTCAGCACCTAAAAGACAGAGTGTTGATTATGGTTATGATTATGGTTATGGTCTGAGTTTATTTCGAACATGCATACAATCACAACATGATACAGCACAATTTCAGTTTCTCTTTTCAACATGTTCCAAAAAACATAGGAAAAAGCAGTCTTATTCAATCGTATACCCCTATTTTATTACATAGCAATTGTTAACTCTTTTATTGACTTCCTGTTCTCTGTGTTCACAATATACTCCATAAATAATAAAACAAAAACAAAAAGAATATTTCAAGTATTTCCTTATTGAATAAGGTTATCCATAAATTCAAAATGTTTATCATGGTTTGTCTTCTTCTTCTTGGTACTTTGTAAACACTTTGAGCTTGTACAGTTTCTTAAACTAATTACTCATACTGATAAACTAAATGTTTTAAGTGCTGTACGTGCATACGGATGCTTTAAGTTACATTTTTTTCTGAGGTTATAATTCTCCTTTTTTGTTGAGAAGAATTGTTGAATGTTCTTCAAGAAAAAGTAAAAGTTTGCTTTGTGCAACATTTTAGCAGTTTGCAAATTCACTATATGGTGGAATTTCAATATTTTTGATTTTAAAAAAGGAAGGGTTTGAATGTTCTCCGTATCTAAACAAGATCTAAATAAAATCCAGCTTACCCAAAACAGAGCTGCCAGACTAGCTCTCCATTGCTCATTTAGGACTGGCATTGAGATCATGCATCATGAATTGTCATGGATGAAAGTTGCTGAAAGACTAGCTTGTAGTTTGATTCTATTTTTAAAAAACATCTATACATACCATAAACCCTCATATCTGTATTCTCAGCTCTTGCTTGCCAGTGACAGTCACAACTACATTACCAGGCTAGCCCAAAGAGGTGCTCTCACCTGTCTTAAACCCAAAAGTGATGTTTTGAAAAAGACTGTAATGTATCGGGCAATCACTTACTGGAATAGACTTCCACAATATCTGCTATCAATCACCAGCATAGTGGGCCTGTAAGAATAGACTAAAAGGAGAAGTATTGCGTAAATAGATTATTCTAGATTGTACATAATGTCATGACTGTTTTTATTGACTATTGAGTATTTTATTGATTATGGGATAAGCAGCAGAAAATGGAAGGATGATACTTTTTTGTCACTTATTGTTTGTCCTTGGTACACTAATGTGTATATTTTAGGCCATTGGTTCTTTGTTTTATTTTTGCAAAAATGTATACAGTATATCTATCTTTATACTGCTATTTTTATCTTTGGTATGAAAATTATTATGTAACAACATTTATTAGTATTTTTTGGTTCTTTGTTGTTGCTATTTTTGTATTATGACAATTTATTATTGGATCATGTTGTACTGCATTTTAATCGTTTGTTCTGTGGTTGTGTGATGTTTTTTGCCTGGACCCCAGGAAGAATAGTCTCCACTGCGGTGTAGACTAATGGGGATCCTTAATAAACTAAATAAACTAAACTAAATAAATCCAACATAATTTATTATTTTAACTTGTCTTTTTTTGGAACACGGTTTGTGACTGAAGCATACCTTTGTAGTTTTTTCCCTGTACTTCTTCATAATAATTCAGATATGGTGACACTAATGTAAAGTTAAATGTAAATATCATGTTACTATGTATACTATATGTACATAATGGGTCAGGCCGCACTTGCGGGAATAATCAAAGACATCTTACAGATAAATTGTTGCTCTCACCTGTACTTGGTCTTCAAGTCGCTTCTCAGCTTCCCTCATCTCATTTTGAGTTTTCTGGATCTGCTGCTCAATGTTTCTCTCCTCAAGACTCTTCCTTTCAGCGTTTGACTCATTCAGCTGATGCAGCCGCTCTTTGACATCCTCATACAGTGTTTGCAGTTCCTGACCGACAGGGAATAAGTTTGAGGTTTAAAATGCATACGTTGTCTTCATCAAATATGGAAATGGACAAAGAGATGTTTAGATATGCCCTCTCACCTTCAGTTGATTTGCTTTCTGCTGGAGCTCCGCTTGTTGCTTTGGTAACGTCCGTCTCCTCTTCTCCATCTCCTTCTTTGCTTCTCTGGGAGCAAGACACTCACATTACTTACACAACATATATCCTACAATTTGCCCACACGTGTGAATTGGTGTTTGTCTATTCGTGTTCTGTGATGAGTGGTGGTTCTAGCTAAAATGGCACCCTGGGCAGTCACATGCATGTGGTATCCCACAGCTGGAAACATTATTGCCTGTGATTGACTGGCAGCCTCTCACCTCAGTCAGCAGGGATAGTGTGGTAGAACATGAATGGATGTTCATATTTACAGAATTAACACGCAGAGTTTACATCGATTTTTGGACAAGATTTGAGATTGAACATTTAAAATATCAATCAATCAATGTTTACTTATATAGCCCTGAATCACTAGTGTCTCAAAGGGCTGCACAAACCACTACGACATCCTCGGTAGGCCCACATAAGGGCAAGGAAAACTCACACCCAGTGGGACACCGGTGACGATAATGACCCAGTGGGACGTCGGTGACAATGATGACTATGAGAACATGATACTGTGATACTGATGATACTGATGACTATGAGAACATATGAGAACATGATACTGTGAAAGATCAATCCATAATGGATCCAACACAGTCGCGAGAGTCCAGTCCAAAGCGGATCCAACACAGCAGCGAGAGTCCCGTTCACAGCGGAGCCAGCAGGAAACCATCCCAAGCGGAGGCAGATCAGCAGTGCAGAGATGTCCCCAGCTGATACACAGGCGAGCAGTACATGGCCACCGGATCGGACCGGACTCCCTCCACAAAGGAGAGTGGGACATAGAAGAAAAAGAAAAGAAACGGCAGATCAACTGGTCTAAAAAGGGAGTCTATTTAAAGGCTAGAGTATACAAATGAGTTTTAAGGTGAGACTTAAATGCTTCTACTGAGGTGGCATCTCGAACTGTTACCGGGAGGGCATTCCAGAGTACTGGAGCCCGAAATGAAAAAGCTCTACAGCCCGCAGACTTTTTTTGGGCTTTGGGATCACTAATAAGCCGGAGTCCTTTGAACGCAGATTTCTTGCTGGGACATATGGTACAATACAATCGGCAAGATAGGATGGAGCTAGACCGTGTAGTATTTTATACGTAAGTAGTAAAACCTTAAAGTCACATCTTAAGTGCACAGGAAGCCAGTGCAGGTGAGCCAGTACAGGCGTAATGTGATCAAATATGTCTTGCGGCTACTGGTAATAAAAATAGTACACTAGTGGCGGCGTTACTGCACAGTGCATTAAAGTCTAATTGGATATGCTGACATCTGTCATGGTGTCATTTACAGGATAGTTAGAATTTTTTTCGTTCGTATTATTTGCAATTATAGTGCATTGATGTCATAGATGGCTATGCCGATTTTCATTAAAAAAATGTTTGAAATATCAAACAATACAGGAAATGTAAGTTAAAATCAACACAAATCAATTCCTACCATTGTGTTGTATTTTGGTAAGGATTCTGATACATTTAATTAATTGTCTAGTGTGCAGGGTTTGTGTAAATCTGTTGAAGAACCTTTTGCTGCTCTCTGCATTCTTTTCCTGGTCCTGTCCGTGCACTACCTGTAGCAGACAGCTGAAGCTCTGCTTCTCTTCCAGCTCACCTTGTAATTTGGACACCTGCTGTGAGATATAGTGACTACACAAACAAAACAAAGGCAGTTAGGTTCACAAGAAGACTTGAGATGGAACCCAATTCAGATCTACTTGGTCTGTAAGGACCATTGCTCCTTACATGCTTGCTTGTGTCTGGTGTGCAACATAATTCATATAAAAGTGTTGATTCACCCTTACAGTCGGTATATCCATCCATCCATTCATTCATTTTCTACTGCTTTTCCCTTTTGGGGTCGCGGGGGGTGCCGGAGCCTATCTAAGCTGCATTCGGGCGGTAGGCGGTTTACACCCTGGACAAGTCGCCACCTCATCGCAGGGCCAACACAGATATACAGACAACATTCACACTCACATTCACACACTAGGGCCAATTTAGTGTTTGTTTGAAAAATTGTGTGTAATTTATCAAAAAACTTTCCGCTCTCTGAGTTTCCTTTGAACAGATGAGAGCTGTCCTTGTTTGACCAAGCAAAGTCTTGGAAGATTCCGCTGTGTACGTTGGAAAGACACGGGAGGGGGTTATCTATTGTCCTCAAACACCTGTCAAAGCTGAATCCAGGACAAGCCCAAGCTTGAGGCAGCTTCTTCTTTTGTCTTCAATGTGACCGAAAACCATGACTGTTTACATACTCTCCATTTCTGTTGTGACATGTGTTGTTGCGTAAACATTGAATATCTAAATAAAAGAGGAGACGTAAACCTTTTTCGTCAGAGCCTGGTGCAGGACTGTACAGAGGCCATGTCTCTCCTCAGATCTGAGTCCAAATGTAATTCTGTCTCAGTTTGATTCCTTGCTTTTTGTTTTGTTTAATAGATGTCATCAGCGTTTGAACCTGACAGTGTTGCCAATCAACCTATCCCCAGGTGTGTGTCTTTGGAGGTGGGAGGAAGCCGGAGTACCCGGAGGGAACCCATGCAAGCTCCACACAGAAAGATCCCGAGCCCGGGATTTAACTCATGAATACTCAGGACCTTTGTATTGTGAGGCACATGCACTAACCTCTGTTCCACAGTGCTGCCCGCTCAGTCAGTTTAACACAATTTTTTTTTTTTTTTTTTAAGTACTTACCAGTCTCGTTTCACCTTTTTTACTTTGGCCTAAAGGCAGAAAATGGTAATTGTATTTACAATATGATCACACCTCCACCATCACCTTATTAGACTGCATGCCATGGACTGTTAAGCCGTCACCTGTCGCTCTTCAGTGCTGCACTCCCTGTGGATCTGGATCGTCAGAGCATGTTCCAGTATGTCCAACTGGTCTGAGCACTCCTCCAGTACAGCTGCCAGTCTGAAACTCTGAATCTGGGACAAATACATCTGTGGACAGGTTTATATAATTGAGTGAAAATAAATCAGGCTGCATGCAATACTGAATCTGGACACTAGAGTGCACTTAAAAACCGTGTCACTGAAAACACCAGAACTAACCATTGAGACGGTAAATAATAAAAAAAAAAGTAAGGTATTTTCCTTATTGATATATAAAAAAATATATACATACAGTGGGGCAAAAAGTATTTAGTCAGCCACCGATTGTCCAAGTTCTCCCACTTAAAATGATGACAGAGGTCTGTAATTTTCATCATAGGTACACTTCAACTGTGAGACAGAATGTGAAAAAAAAATCCAGGAATTCACATTGTAGGAATTTTAAAGAATTTATTTGTAAATTATGGTGGAAAAATAAGTATTTGGTCAACCATTCAAAGCTCTCACTGATGGAAGGAGATTTTGGCTCAAAATCTCACGATACATGGCCACATTCATTCTTTCCTTAACACGGATCAATCCTCCTGTCCCCTTAGCAAAAAAAAACAGCCCCAAAGCATGATGTTTCCACCCCCATGCTTCACAGTAGGTGTGGTGTTCTTGGGATGCAACTCAGTATTCTTCTTCCTCCAAACACGACGAGTTGAGTTTGTACCAAAATGTTCTATTTTGGTTTCATTTGGTTTCAATCCTCTGCTGTATCAACCACGTATCCATTTTTTACAAATACATTCTTTATAATTCCTACAATTTGAATTCCTGGATTGTTTTTTTCACATTTTGTCTCTCACAGTTGAAGTGTACCTATGATGAAACTTACAGACCTCTGTCATAATTTTGAGAGAACTTGCACAATCGGTGGCTGACTAAATACTTTTTCACCCCACTGTATATAATATAATAGAATTTAACTGAAAATAATGATTTACTTCATATTTAGCATTTTTAGTAATGTAAATAAGTGATTAAACTGACATAACACATCTTACGATGAGGCAGTTGGTCACGTGTCGCGCTCAGCCAATCAGTGAAGATGAATGACAAGCACGGGAAATACAAAATGAGAATGTAATTCAAAGATTCATTGTACTGTTGTGAATGATTAAAAATGATATATTTTCTTAAATTGAAGACACACAACAAAGAAAGCTTTCCAAACAGTTACGTCGGCGCGTCGTAAAGATAAACACGAAGAATGACGCCGCATCCGCCATGTTCTCCTCAACAGAGTTAACGTCGAGCTAATATTTATATTAATACCGTCGTGTTGTTACACTGCAAATTACAATATGGACTTTTAAATGAAATGTACTTACGTCCATAACAGGACAGCATAGTCCAGTCAAAACAACGCTTGAGAATCTAGTGTTGCTAAGTAAACAATGCACTTTCCGTCCAGTCGAGCCTCAGCGTGTGGTTTAAACGTTTCTATGGCAACACATGTCAGGTGGTGCAGAATCTGACCAATCAGAGAAGCGAGTGACAAAACCAAACCACTGTACTGCATTATTGTATTTCTGGTCTTCGCAATGGACATTCTCAAAGTGCAAATAAGTCCAAATATATCCAGACACTCATTATTTGGAGACACAGGGATGGGTTTGTGAGCAAAACATCTCTACCAAAATTACAAACCCCGTTTCAATATGAGTTGGGAAATTGTGTTAGATGTAAATATAAACGGAATACAATGATTTGCAAATCATTTTCAACCCATATTCAATTGAATGTACTACAAAGACAAGATATTTGATGTTCAAACTCATAAACTTTATTTTTTTTTTGCAAATAATAATTAACTTAAAATTTCATGGCTGCAACACATGCCAAAGTAGTTGGGAAAGGGCATGTTCACCACTGTTTTACATCACCTTTTCTTTTAACAACACTCAATAAATGTTTAGGAACTGAGGAAACCAATTGTGAGCTTCACAGTGGCAGAGGGGTTAGTGCGTCTGCCTCACAATACGAATGTCCTGCAGTCCTGGGTTCAAATCCAGGCTCGGGATCTTTCTGTGTGGAGTTTGCATGTTCTCCCCGTGAATGCCTGGGTTCCCTGCGGGTACTCCGGCTTCCTCCCACTTCCAAAGACATGCACCTTGGGATAGGTTGATTGGCAACACTAAATAGGCCCTAGTGTGTGAATCTGAGTGTGAATATTGTCTGTCTATCTGTGTTGGCCCTGCGATGAGGTGGCGACTTGTCCAGAGTGTACCCCGTCTTCTGCCCGATTGAAGCTGAGATAGGCGCCAGCGCCCCCCGCGATCCCGAAAGGGAATAAGCGGTAGAAAATGGATGTATGGAAACTAATTGTTGAAGCTTTGAAAGTGGGATTATTTACCATTCTCGCTTGATGTACAGCTTAAGTTGTTCAACAGTCTGGTTGTTATATTTTGCGCTTCATAATGCACCACACATTTTTGATGGGAGACATGTCTGGACTGCAGGCGGGCCAGGAAAGTACCCGCACTCTTTTACTATGAAGCCACGCTGTTGTAACACGTGGCTTGGCATTGTCTTGTTGAAATAAGCAGGGGTGTCCATGATAACGTTGCTTGGATGGCAACATATGTTGCTCCAAAACCCAGATGTACCTTTCATCATTAATGGTGCCTTCACAGATGTGTAAGTTACCCATGCCTTGGGCACTAATGCACCCCCATACCATCACAGATGCTGGCTTTTGAACTTTGCGCCTGTAACAATCCGGATGGTTCTTTTCCTCTTTGTTCAGGAGGACACAGTTTCCAAAAACAATTTGAAATGTGGACTCGTCAGACCACAGAACACTTTTCCACTTTGCATGAGTCCATCTTAGGTGATCTCAGGCCCAGAGAAGCCGGCGGCGTTTCCGGATGTTGTTGATAAATGACTTTCTCTTTGCATAGTAGAACTTTAACTTGCACTTACAGATGTAGCGACCAACTGTATTTAGTAACAGTGGTTTTGTAAAGTATTCCTGAGCCCATGTGGTGATGTCCTTTTGAGATTGATGTCGGTTTTTGATACAGTGCCGTCTGAGGGATTGAAGGTCACGGTCATTCAATGTTGGTTTCCGGCCATGCCGCTTACGTGGAGTGATTTCTCCAGATTCTCTGAACCTTTTGATGATATTATGGACCTTAGATGTTGAAATCTCTAAACTTCTTGCAATTTGCACTTTGAGAAACGTTGTTCTTAAACTGTTTGACTATTTGCTCACGCAGTTTTGGACAAAATAAATTAATTAATAAATGGGTTGTACTTGTATAGCGCTTTTCTACCTTCAAGGTACTCAAAGCGCTTTGACACTACTTCCACATTTACCCATTCACACACTGATGGAGGGAGCTGCCATGCAAGGCACCAACCAGCACCCATCAGGAGCAAGGGTGAAGTGTCTTGCTCAGGACACAACGGACGTGACGAGGTTGGTACTAGGTGGGATTTGAACCAGGGACCCTCGGGTTGCGCACGGCCACTCTCCCACTGCGCCACGCCGTCCCAAAAGGGGTGTACCTCGCCCCATCCTTTCTTGTGAAAGACTGAGCATTTTTTGGAAAGCTGTTTTTATATCCAATCATGGCACCCACCTGTTCCCAATTAGCCTGCACACCTGTGGGGTGTTCCGAATAAGTGTTTGATGAGCATTAATCAACTTTATCAGTATTTATTGCCACCTTTCCCAACTTCTTTGTCACGTGTTGCTGGCATCAAATTCTAAAGTTAATGATTATTTGCAAAAAAAAAATGTTCATCAGTCAAGTATGTTGTCTTTGTAGCATATTCAACTGAATATGGGTTGAAAATGATTTGCAAATGATTGCATTCCGTTTATATTTACATCTAACACAATTTCCCAACTCATATGGAAACGGGATTTGTAGTTTAAAAACAGAAGAAAGATACAAAGTGGAGGTATTGCATTTATTTTTGTTCATTTGTTGCACTCTGGCCAGGGAATTTGAGTTTGAAGATAATACACACTGAAGATACAAGTGAAACTGTTCATGCATGACGCTGTTTCCCCTTGTGGACTTCTCCATCCTTCCTCCAACCTACAAACACCGTCAAGGCAACACAATTGAAACACGTCATTCAGCAAAAACAACTTGTACACTCACTGCAGATGACATGTTAACATACCAGTGTGACCACTAATATATTCAAACTTTTAAGGCAAAACGAAACAAAATGAAGCCAACATATAGGAAGTCAGTTTCTGGATCGCAAAGGAAGGCATAATAACAGCATGTATTAAATTTGTTGAGCTGAGTGTGTGTTGTCAAAATGTTTGTGCAAAAAAAACTGTAATACAGTCGTAGGGATTGTATGTAATGTTCAATGTACCATTTTAAACAGCACTTATAAATAATGACTGATCTGAAGACTAAAGTAAATGTGATACTGCAATGATACTGCCAAAAAGAAACAGCCGGTTAAAATAGCCAAATATAGAAATGCAGACAATGCAGCTATTTAAAATCAAATATAATTAATATAAGAAGTAAATAAATAAGCATTAGAAAGCATGACTTCCAACATCAACATGGGCACATTTGTGTCATAAATGTTTGTACACCAGCTATGCAATTATTGGTTTGTACAAGAGATGTTTAGATGTCATCATTATTATTATGCTTTAGACCAGTGGTTCTTAACCTGGGTTCGATCCAACCTTTGGGGTTCGGTGAGTCGGCCTCAGGGGTTCGGTGGAGCCTCCACCGCGGAAGTCAAGATACACCTTACTCATGGTGTCAATAAAAACTTCTCCCTATAGGCGTATTATGGACCCGGCAACACACTGATTTTTAGGTGTGTAATTTGTGAGTTTTACCATGAATTGATTAACGTGGACCCCGACTTAAACAAGTTGAAAAACTTATTGGGGTGTTACCATTTAGTGGTCAATTGTACGGAATATGTACTGTACTGTGCAATCTACTAATAAAAGTATCAATCAATCAATCAAAGTTCATACACTGTGTTGGTTTTGTTCTTTGAACAAGGTAATGTTCATGCATGGATCATTTTGTGCACCAGTAAAAAAATATATATTTGTCTTGAATTTGAAAATGTATGTTGTGGGGTTTTTTTCACTAAAAAAAGGTTCGGTGAATGTGCAAATGAAACTGGTGGGGTTCAGAACCTCCAGCAAGGTTAAGAACCACTGCTTTGGACACAACCTTGATTTAAAAAAGGTCACTGCACGACCAATACAACGTTTAAATCGAGACACTTGTAGATACTGTTTACCATACGAACCACACAAGGAGGTACTTTTACGAATGTTTGCAATTTCGTTTGTCTGCTTGTTCATTCCTAAATACTTAGAACCTTGGAGGGAAAGGGTTCGGAGAGTTTGTTGGATTATTATGGCAGACCTTCCCCTCGGGTCAAAAGGAGTAGAAAATACAAAGCGTCCATAAAGTCTCATCACAATTTAACAAATATATTTTAAAAGTAAACAAATAGAAAAGTCTGTGGAAATTATTACAGAATATTGAAGTCTTTTGCATGGTTTGATACAGATCGGCTAAGTTATTTGGGCGATGACCCATACCTTTTCTTCCAAAAACAATATTTTTTAACATGGTAGTAATATGTTCAGGGAAGTGAATGCATGAATGTATGTTTGATTTAAAAACCCAATGTCTTTAAACATTTTAATAACCATGCAGTATAAAAATAATTCTAATTTACATATCTCATCCGTTGCTTTTGTAATACAGTGGTATCTCAAAACATGTTTGACTTTACATGCTAGCATTAGCTAACATCTGGAGTTCGACATAACTTTGTTTTTCCAACCATGGAAAAAAATTGAAGGACAGTGCTAAGAAGAAGCAGATGATATTCAATGAATAAAATAAATAAATAATCAAAAACATGCTTGAGCAAGTAGCTGGCTAACTTGGCGAAGCAATTCGAATGTATCACTAATAGTCTGTACCATATTGAATCACAATGAGTTGATACAACAGCCAACAATGTTAAAATATTATCTATTTATTTATGAAACTATGGAAAAGCTGCTGATGATGGGTTTGAGGAATAGCAACTGGAAGGAGATGAAGTCCACTGTCCAGGGTAAATGCTTTATTATTATCTTACTTCCTACTTATATTGTTTTTATACAATATGTCTTATATATAAAATATTTTTTTTCTTATGAAATGGCATGTGATATGTTAAAATGGAGCTGTTTTAAAGGGGAACATTATCACCCGACCTATGTAAGCGTCAATATAGACCATGTTTTTTTAACCGATTTCCGAACTCTGAAAGGGTGAATTTGGCGATTGAAACGCCTTTCAATTGTTCGTTGTCAGAGCAATGACATTAAACCTGTGACGTCAAAACAGTAAGCAATCCGCCATTTTCTCAAACACATTACACACACCAAGTCAAATCAGCTCTGTTATTTTCCGTTTTTTCGACTGTTTTTCGTACCTTGGAGACATCATGCCTCGTCGGTGTGTTGTCGGAGGGCGTAACAACACCAACAGGGACGGATTCAAGTTGACTTACGTGGAGTGTGCTAATCAGACATATCAACGGTCACGGCATGCTCATACATGCTAACATGCTATTTAGGCTAGCTGTATGTACATACTGCATCATTATGCCTTATTTGCAGCTATATTTGCATCCTGCCATTCCCTCCACCCACATTTAATGCCAAACAAACACATACCAATCGACGGATTCAAGTTGCACCGCACCAGTGGTCAAAAGATGCGAAAGTCCCTCGCACACTTTACCGACGATAGCGATGCTACGACAGAGAGGGCATAGAGATGTGTGGATATCCTGCGACACTCAAAGCAGATGCATTTCCAACGATAAAAGTCAACGAAATCACAAAGGTGAGTTTTGTTGATGTTATTGACTTATGTGCTAATTATGTGCTAATCAGACATATTTGGTCACGGCATGACTGCCAGCTAATCGATACAAACATGCTATTTAGGCTAGCTGTATGTACATATTGCATCATTATGCCTCATTTGTAGCTATATTTGCATCCAGCCTTTCCCTCCACCCACATTTAATGCCAAACAAACACATACCAATCGACGGATTCAAGTTGCACCAGTTGTCAAAAGATGCAATCGTTAGTTAGAACTCGTCATTCGTTGCCGCGGTCTGTCGTGATATGGCTCAATAGCTTCAGTTTCTTCTTCAATTTCGTTTTCGCTATCTGCCTCCACACTCCAACCATCCGTTTCAATACATGCGTAATCTGTTGAATCGCTTCAGCCGTTGAAATCTGATTCTGAATCCGAGCCAATGTCGCTATATTTTTCTGTTCTATCCGCCATGTTTGTTTGTATTGGCATCACGCAGTGACGTCACAGGAAAATGGACGGGTGGATATACCAATCGTGAAAATCAGGCACTTTAAAGCTTTTATTCGGGATATTGCGTGATGGGTAAAATTTTGAAAAAAACTTCGATAAATAAAATAAGCCACTGGGAACTGATTTTTACTGGTTTTAACCCTTCTGAAATTGTGATAATGTTCCCCTTTAAGGGGCTCAAATACTAATTCATTGATTTCAATTAATTTCAATGGGAGAAGTTGTTTTAAATTACAAGTGTTTTAATGTCACAGAACCAATTAATAAGTTGAGGTTCTACTGTATATTTCTTACATTGTAAAGTGACTTTGTGGACAACAGGTATTTCACTTCATGGCACTACATCTGCACAAAAAATGATTTTAGTCCATAAAAGAATGAATGAAACAAGCCACTTTAAATAATGAACATTTGATAATTTGTCCAAAATGATGAGTGCATACAAAAAAAAATACAAAGGTAAATTAAACCTGATACATATTGTATCCGGTAACCGCAGGATTAGGTCTCTGCTTTTTGCAGATGATGTGGTCCTGATGGCTTCATCTGGCCGGGATCTTCAGCTCTCACTGGATCGGTTCGCAGCCGAGTGTGAAGCGACCGGAATGAGAATCAGCACCTCCAAGTCCGAGTCCATGGTTCTCGCCCGGAAAAGGGTGGAGTGCCATCTCCGGGTTGGGGAGGAGACCCTGCCCCAAGTGGAGGAGTTCAAGTACCTAGGAGTCTTGTTCACGAGTGGGGGAAGAGTGGATGGTGAGATCGACAGGCGGATCGGTGCGGCGTCTTCAGTAATGCGAACGTTGTATCGATCCGTTGTAGGGAAGAAGGAGCTGAGCCGGAAGGCAAAGCTCTCAATTTACCGGTCGATCTACGTTCCCATCCTCACCTATGGTCATGAGCTTTGGGTCATGACCGAAAGGATAAGATCACGGGTACAAGCGGCCGAAATGAGTTTCCTCCGCCGTGTGGCGGGGCTCTCCCTTAGAGATAGGGTGAGAAGCTCTGCCATCCGGGAGGAACTCAAAGTAAAGCCGCTGCTCCTCCACATCGAGAGGAGCCAGATGAGGTGGTTCGGGCATCTGGTCAGGATGCCACCCGAACGCCTCCCGAGGGAGGTGTTTAGGGCACGTCCAACCGGTAGGAGGCCACGGGGAAGACCCAGGACACGTTGGGAAGACTATGTCTCCCGGCTGGCCTGGGAACGCCTCGGGATCCCCCGGGAAGAGCTAGACGAAGTGGCTGGGGAGAGGGAAGTCTGGGTTTCCCTGCTTAGGCTGTTGCCCCCGCGACCCGACCTCGGATAAGCGGAAGATGATGGATGGATGGATGGACATATTGTAGAGTTTTGATAAATCTGACTGTCACTCTTTACCACATGACCACTGCGCAGGCCTCAAGGAGGTCAGACAGTCTTTCTTCTGTCTTGTGCTTATTAGTTTCAGTGTGAGCTGGGGTGCATCACTCTGAGAGGAAAGTACAGACAAACATTGTGTTTCCTCTCTTTTTTTCTAAGTTCTCGAGTAGACATTAAAGGGTTATCCATAATGATAAAAAATAATTCAGGAGAGGAGCTGTACATGATGGCGAGGACACATCAACAAAGCCCTCATCCACCCCAGAGTTGTATTATTTATGGCTGTGGTACATACAGAGACGTCTAGAGTTTAGATCTCACTGATTGTTCGCTCAGTGGGCCGGTACTCCTCCCTTCCTTTAGGGGAGGACATGTATAAGGATTGCGTCTTGCGTTTTAAACGAGCTCTCTTAGTGGCGAGAGACAGGCTGTGCTTGCTGGAGGCGATAATGTCACAGATGAATTTCTTGCAGTCGACACACACCTCCATGGTGGCCCAGTCCTCGGTCAGCTCTGGAGGAAGCTCTAGTGCTTCATGAGACTTTAAGGAGCCGTGCTTGGACAGCCTGAAAACAAAATAGAAACCCTATGTTATTAAAGTCCATGAATGCAATAATAAAACAAATTAAAAGGCCTAGTGTGAGTAAGCCATAACACATTTCTCATGTAAATATTCATGTATATATTTATTTCACCCACTGTATAGAGCATGGGTGTTAAACTCTGGCCCGCGGGCCAAATCTGGCCCGCTGTGTAATTTAATTTGGGCCTTGAGGCAATATCAATTTAGCATTAGAGCTGGCCCGCCGGTGTTATACAGCTGTGGTGCCGCTGTAACACCACATTCACCGCTAATACTCATACTTGCCAGCCCTCCCAATTTTCCTGGTAGACTCCCGAAGTTCAGTGCCCCTCCCGAAAATCTTCCGGGGGAACAATTCTCCCAAATTTATACCGATTTCCACCTGGACAACTGTATTGGGGGCCTGCATTTAAGGCACTGCCTTTAGCGTTCTCTACAACCTGTCGTCACGTCCGCTTTTCCTCCATACTAACAGCGTGTCACATAATATTTGTGGCTTTTACACACAGACACACACACACACACACACACACACACACACACACACACACACACACACACACACACACACACACACATGCAAAAGTGAATGCAAGGCATACTTGGTCAACAGCCATACAGGTCACACTGAGGGTGGCCGTATAAACAACTTTAGCACTGTTACAAATATGTGCCACACTGTGAACCCACACCAAACAAGAATGACAAACACATTTCAGGTGAACATCCGCACCGTAACACAACAGAACAAATACCCAGAACCCCTTGCAGCACTAACTCTTCCGGGAAACTTCCAGCAAACTGACCAATAATTAACATTTTATTCATGCATTTTCTCTTGCTTCTTCAAGGCTTGAATGTTTGGTTCATTCATTATTGTTATTTTACTTTCAAATGTATTATTAGCCTGTGGAAAAAAATTGATATCTACCTCAGAAGATTGCAAATAGAAAAAAAGGCATAACATTTTTATTTGAATTTTTTTTTATATGCCATTGATATTTTTTTATTTGTGGCTTCTACACACACACACACACACACACACACACACACACACACACACACACACACACACACACACACACACACACACATGCACAAGTGAATGCAATGCATACTTGGTCAACAGCCATACAGGTCACACTGAGGGTGGCCGTATAAACAACTTTAGCACTGTTACAAATATGTGCCACACTGTGAACCCACACCAAACAAGAATGACAAACACATTTCGGGTGAACATCCGCACCGTAACACAACAGAACAAATACCCCGAACCCCTTGCAGCACTAACTCTTCCGGGAAACTTCCAGCAAACTGACCAATAATTAACGTTTTATTCATGCATTTTCTCTTGCTTCTTCAAGGCTTGAATGTTTGGTTCATTCATTATTGTTATTTTACTTTCAAATTTATTATTAGCCTGTGGAAAAAAATTGATATCTACCTCAGAAGATTGCAAATAGAAAAAAAGGCATAACATTTTTATTTAAATTTAATTTGATATGCCATTGATATTTTTTAAATTATAATTATTATTATTTGAAACTGGATTTTGCATTTTACTCAAGTTATATAAGCCTTGCTTTTTCAATATTTAATGCAAAACCTGTTTGGGTCCCTACTAAAAGGTTAATTTGTTCAACCTTGGCCCGTGGCTTTGTTCTGTTTAAAATTGTGGCCCACTCTGTATTTGAGTTTGACACCCCTGGTATAGAGTGTACATTTGTGTATAGCAACCCGCGGCTCTTTGATCACTCTAATGTGGCTCAGCTGTATAATTTCCGCCCCCCCCCCCCGCCCCCGATTATCCCGAGAGATTTCCGAATTTTAATGCCTCTCTCAGAAATCACCCGGGGCCGACACTCTTGATATTCACCTAGTCGATAATATAGAGTGCATGCCCTGATGGCAACGCTTCTATAGTCCTCTAAAACTTGTCGTCGCGCCCGCTTTTACACAATGCTATATGTGTCCCTGCCGGTTGCATGTAGTATGCAGCCTCTGTTGATACACGACAGTGACTGCAAGGCATACTTACTCAACAGCCATACAGGTTACACTGAGAGCTGTGATATAAATAACTTTAACACTCTTACTAATATGCGCCACACTGTGAACCCACACCAAACAAGAATGACAAACACATTTCTGGAGAACATCCTCACAGTAACACAACCCCCCCCCCCCTGCCCCCAGTGCCACCCACACTGGTTTAAATGCCATCCGTCCATCCATCCATCATCTTCCGCTTATCCGAGGTCGGGTCGCGGGGTCAGCAGCCTAAGCCCAGACTTCCCTCTCCCCAGCCACTTCGTCTAGCTCTTCCCGGGGGATCCCGAGGCGTTCCCAGGCCAGCCGGGAGACATAGTCTTCCCAACGTGTCCTGGGTCTTCCCCGTGGCCTCCTACCGGTTGGACGTGCCCTAAACACCTCCCTAGGGAGGCGTTCGGGTGGCATCCTGACCAGATGCCCGGACCACCTCATCTGGCTCCTCTCGATGTGAAGGAGCAGCGGCTTTACTTTGAGTTCCTCCCGGATGGCAGAGCTTCTCACCCTATCTCTAAGGGAGAGCCCCACCAAACGGCGGAGGAAACTCATTTCGGCCGCTTGTACCCGTGATCTTATCCTTTCGGTCATGACCCAAAGCTCATGACCATAGGTGAGGATGGGAACGTAGATCGACCGGTAAATTGAGAGCTTTGCCTTCTGGCTCAGCTCCTTCTTCACCACAACGGATCGATACAACGTCCGCATTACTGAAGACGCCGCACCGATCCGCCTGTCGATCTCACGATCCACTCTTCCCCCACTCGTGAACAAGACTCCTAGGTACTTGAACTCCTCCACTTGGGGCAGGGTCTCCTCCCCAACCCGGAGATGGCACTCCACCCTTTTCCGGGCGAGAACCATGGACTCGGACTTGGAGGTGCTGATTCTCATTCCGGTCGCTTCACACTCGGCTGCCGCCCGATCCAGTGAGAGCTGAAGATCCCGGTCAGATGAAGCCATCAGGACCACATCATCTGCAAAAAGCAGAGACCTAATCCCGTGGCCACCAAACCGGATCCCCTCAACGCCTTGGCTGCGCTTAGAAATTCTGTCCATAAAAGTTATGAACAGAATCGGTGACAAAGGACAGCCTTGGCGGAGTCCAACCCTCACTGGAAATGTGTCCGACTTACTGCCGGCAATGCGGACCAAGCTCTGGCACTGATCATACAGGGAGCGGACTGCGACAATAAGACAGTCCGGTACCCCATACTCTCTGAGCACTCCCCACAGGACTTCCCGAGGGACACGGTCGAATGCCTTCTCCAAGTCCACAAGTTTAAATGTAACTTAGATATTGGGTGTCACTTTGTAAAACGCTTTGAGTCACTACAGAAAAACGCTATATAAATATAATTATCTGAGAGCCATATGCAGTCATCAAAAGAGCCACATCTGCCTCTAGAGCCATAGGTTCCCTACCCCTGGTATAGAGTGTACATTTGTCCAGAGTGTATAGAGTTGATGACCAAAAATTTCACAAAAATTTATTTTTTACTCTTGAAAAGTAAATCTGCATGGCAGTCATTTCCGATAGTATCAATCAATTGTTGAGTAGCCGGTAGATAACTAACTGTACTTGGAACGCCCCATTTCCATCGCCAGACTCGATAAGCCGCCCCCTCTTGGTGTGATGTTCTACAGAACTGGAGCCCATTTCCCCACATAGACAGTGTGGGTAAAGGCAGGTAAAACTATTATTTTCATCACTTCATAGCATGTTTTTGTCACTCTGGTACATGATTACTTCTAAACTGATATGGTTAACGATATGAGCAGTCCCCAATTGTTTTTAAAAAAATAAGTTTTCCTCACAAACCAAAGCAGGGATCCGGATAAATGTCTTACTTGGACATGGTCTTGTGGATGCTTGGTCGTCGATGGCCACTGGAGGACTTCTCCGATTTTCCTGCTGCTGCCCCAAAAGCCTTTCCAGCTCCTTTTGCTTCTGCTTTGGAAGTCGGAGCTGCCGCTGCTTCAGCCACACCTGGAGTCAGCGGACCTCCAGCTACAGAGAGTCCCTGTCCTGCAGAAGTCATGGCACTTATGCTCTCACTGGGAAGAGTGTTAGTAGAGCCGATGGAGTAGATGGGCAGGCTGGAATAAGGTTTGGATGGCAGTCTCATCTGTCAACATATGAAAGGTCTTATAACTTTTTCCTATTGTAAATTATTACAACTTCCGCAGAGGTTATGTTTCAAACATAAGTTCAAAGTAAATAATTTTAACAACGCAAAGCATCTGGAAATGTTTCAATTCTGTCATTTGAAATTTGGTGTGACAAAATATGTTTTTTAATGATTTGTTTTTCCATTTTGTTATACATTATGGCTTACCTTTTTGCAACACTGTGAACACACAGGCCTGTGAAAAGAAAAGAAGCAATGAATATTATACAATGTTTATATCGTTTTTTTTGTAGTGGGATTGTGAATGGTGCTTTACTTTTTGCAAAACTGGCAGACGTAAGACCAGGTGAAAAGGGAAAACCTTTTGGTTCGACAACAGAAGCAAAGCTGCAATGAGAATATACCAACATTAGAATTACGCAACAATTGTTCAATATAACATATGTTGCAGTTTGTTTATGTCAATGACCCTCAGAGTGGCTGAATGATGTTGACATAACCCAAACCGAAACGCAGAAATATACGTTGCTTGCAACTCACCACCCTACTCAGTGGCCTAGTGGTATGAGGGTCCGCCCTGAGATCGGTAGGTCGTGAGTTCAAACCCCGGCCGAGTCATACCAAAGACTATAAAAATGGGACCCGTTACCTCCCTGCTTGGCACTCAGCATTAAGGGTTGTATTAAAATAAATAAATGATAAATGGGTTGTACTTGTATAGCGCTTTTCTACCTTCAAGGTACTCAAAGCGCTTTGACACTACTTCCACATTTACCCATTCACACACACATTCACACACTGATGGAGGGAGCTGCCATGCAAGGCGCTAACCAGCACCCATCAGGAGCAAGGGTGAAGTGTCTTGCTCAGGACACAACGGACGTGACGAGGTTGGCTCTAGGTGGGATTTGAACCAGTGACCCTCGGGTTGCGCACGGCCACTCTCCCACTGCGCCACGCCGTCCCTAATTTGATGATTTAACCCCCCTATTAGGGGGTTAAATCACCATAAATGATTCCCGGGCGCAGCACCGTTGCTGCCCACTGCTCCCCTCACTTTATCAAGGGTGATGGGTCAAATGCAGAGAATAATTTCGGCACATCTAGTATGTGTGTGACAATCATTGGTACTTTAACTTTAACTTCTCCAAAGAAAAAAGGAGAATTGGCCATAATATAAGACCATTTTTGAAACTTTTGCAATTTGTTGACAGTGTTTTCCTCCATTTGTGCATATTTTTAATTTGGATTCTTCAGTTTTCCTACTAATAGTGTGTTATACTTTTATCCAATAAAGCTGCTTGAAGTTTTTGGGTGGCTAACAATTGGATACATTTAAATAGGTATATTTAGTTAGTTGTGGTAGAATCCAGGTTCATAATGTTACGGCGGGGTTGCAGCTTGCTGTGAGGTTTGTTCCTCCGGGATGCAAACGGACGACTCTGGACGAAAGTGTGCAGGTGGGAGATGATTTATTTATCATAAATCATAGCAAAACCGAAAACAAGCAAAAACGACGCGAAAGCTAAGGCAAAAACTTAGTACAGGAAACTTAGAAACAAGAACCAGGAATATCAAAACGTAACAGTTGCATGAAGCAAACAAAGAAGCCAGGACGAAAGAAGTGAATAAATAGCTCTCCGATTAGTGGTCGGCTGCAGGGGAGTGTGCCGGCCACTAACCAGAGGCTGGTGAAGCAAAACAAACCCAGAGGTGCACAAAACAGGAACTAAGGGAGTCCAAAAATAACAGAACATAACAAAACATGATGCGGGCAAAGGATCATGACACATAATGCCATAGTTTTATTTTGAAGCTTACTTTGCACTGAGCAGGAAGTCTCTTTGTGCATGTTTTAATGGTGCTTAACAAAATAATAGTTATGTTGTAGTTGGTTAGTTATAATGAAGAAGTTTGTCGACATAAACAGAAATGACACTCAAACTATATGTTGACAAAAGTGGTCGGTCATGTATTTTGATTGGTAGGTCGACACAAGACGGCTTGTCGACATTAACAGGACAGACTTAAATGGATCTTTCTGTGTGGAGTTTGCATGTTCTCCCCGTGAATGCGTGGGTTCCCTCCGGGTACTCCGGCTTCCTCCCACCTCCAAAGACATGCACCTGGGGATAAGTTGATTGGCAACACTAAATTGGCCCTAGTGTGTGAATGTGAGTGTGAATGTTGTCTGTCTATCTGTGTTGGCCCTGCGATGAGGTGGCGAATTGTCCAGGGTGTACCCCGCCTTCCGCCCGATTGTAGCTGAGATAGGCGCCAGCGCCCCCCGCGACCCCGAAAGGGAATAAGCGGTAGAAAATGGATGGATGGATGGACTTAAATGGGTTTCACTGCAAACTTTGAATAAAAAAATCGAGTAAATGGTGCACCTACTCAGTGGCCTAGTGGTTAGAGTGTCCGCCCTGAGATTGGTAGGTTGTGAGTTCAAATCCTGGCCGAGTCATACCAAAGACTATAAAAATGGGACTCATTCCTTTCCTGCTTGGCACTCAGCATCAAGGGTTGTAATTGAGGGTTAAATCACCAAAAATGATTCCCGGGCGCGGGACCGCAGCTGCCCACTGCTCCGCTCACCTCCCAGTGGGTGATCAAGGGTGATGGGTCAAATGCAGAGACTAATTGTGCCACACCTAGTGTGTGTGTGACAATCATTGGTACTTTAACTTTATGGTGCATCACTGTTTACAGTGATGAAAGTAAATTTTTTTACTTAAAAAAAACCCCTTACCTTTCCCTTTTTCATTGCCGTGTAGATTTCTTTATACTGCTGAAATTTCTCCAGCTCTGCCTTTACCAGCACCTGTCTGATGTGCATCACCTCCTCCACTGTCAGAGACAGACACTCCACAGGGAAACCAAATTCCTCCTGCAAACACACAAAAATACTTGCTTAATGCGAATTACCCCAGGGACACTATTACACTACACCAGGGGTGTCGAACTTGTTTTCATTGAGGGCCACATCGCAGTCATTGCTGCCCTCAGAGGGCCGCATGTAACAGTGAATGTGAAAATATAAAAGTATAATTGCCTCATAATGTTATTGCCTATGCATTTGGTTATTTGATTTTTTTTTTTTATGTACAAATTGATGGATAACTTGCATTGAAATCGTAAGTCAAGGTGACAAGCAGATATGTAAGTATTTATTGTTATTTTTACAAACTATCATACGGTATATAATAGTTAGGAGTGCTAAAAAATGTTTTTTTTTATCACATTCGAATCCCGATTTACTTAGTATTTCGCCCCGCCCCCCAAAAAATAATAATAAAAACAAATATATATATATATATTTTTTTTTTATGTATATATATATATATATATGTATATATATATATATATATATATATATATATATATATATATATATATATATATATATATATATATATATATATATATATATATATATATATATATATATATATATATATATATATATATAATTTCTATTTTTATTTTATTTATTTATTTATTTTTATTTTTAAATTTTTTGGGGGACAAAAAAAAAAAATAAAAAATGTTTAGGCCATCTCTATGCTTACTTGGTGCAGTTTATTGTTAGGCAGTTTCATTAACGTCCTCCCAGCGCGGTACCGTAAAGCAGTTTGTCTGCCGTGAACAGCAATGTTGTGACACTCTTAAACAGGACAATGCTGCCATCTACTGTACATGCATATGTGACGATAACATCTTCGGCTTTTAGAGCAGTGATTCTCAACCTTTTTTCAGAGATGTACCCCCTGTGAACATTTTTTTAATTCAAGTACCCCCTTATCAGAGCAAAGCATTTTTGGTTGAAAAAAAAAAGATAAAGAAGTAAAATACAGCACTATGTCATCAGTTTCTGATTTATTAAATTGTATAAAATATTGCTCATTTGTGAAGTGAAGTGAATTATATTTATATAGCGCTTTTTCTCAAGTGACTCAAGGCGCTTTACATAGTGAAACACAATATCTAAGTTACATTTAAACCAGTGTGGGTGGCACTGGGAGCAGGTGGGTAAAGTGTCTTGCCCAAGGACACAACGGCAGTGATTAGGATGGCGGAAGCGGGAATCGAACCTGCAACCCCCAAGTTGCTGGAACGGCCACTCTACCAACCGAGCTATACCGTAGTGGTCTTTCTTGAACTATTTGGAAAAAAAGATATAAAAATACTGCGATAAATTGTGACTTGTCCAGGGTGTACACCGCCTTCCGCCCGATTGTAGCTGAGATAGGCACCAGCGCCCTCCGTGACCCCAAAGGGGATAAGTGGTCGAAAATGGATGGATGGATATAAAAATAACTAAAAACTTGTTGGAAAATAAACAAGTGATTCAATTATAAATAAAGATTTCTACACATACTGCAATGAGTGGGCTACTTGTCCAGGGTGTACACCGCCTTCCGCCCGACTGTAGCTGAGATAGGCACCAGCGCCCTCCGTGACCCCAAAGGGGATAAGTGGTCGAAAATGGATGGATGGATATAAAAATAACAAAAAACTTGTTGGAAAATAAACAAATGATTCAATTATAAATAAAGATTTCTACACATACTGCAATGAGTGGGCTACTTGTCCAGGGTGTACACCGCCTTCCGCCCGATTGTAGCTGAGATAGGCTCCAGCGCCCTCCGCGACCCCAAAAGGAATAAACGGTAGGAAATGGATGGATGGATGGATGGATAGCTTTAAATATACCCCTCCCCTATTAGCCACACCCCCAACAACGCCCCACCCCCCAACCACGCCCCTCGCCCCACCCCGACAACGCCCACTACCCCCCACCTCCCGAAATCAGAGGTCTCAAGGTTGGCAAGTATGTGTAAGTGTAACCCCGAAGGTAGATAGGGGTGTCCCAAACAAAGGGCAACAAGTACAAATCAATTTATTATAAATGAGACATAAAAATACATATTACACCAACTTAATTCCAATTAAACAAAGTTAAGGTGCCAATGTATGGTTCAAATATCTCAGCATATATTGACCTATGTGTTACATTGGATTGTTTTAGCATCTTTAATGTACAAAATGTAACAACAGGGTATCTGCAGGTTTCAGCAAGTCAAATTTAAGACTTTTTAAGACCTTTTCAATGCCACCTTGAATGAAATTTTAGACCGAAAAAAATAATAAAAAATCTATAAATTTAAGCGATGGTTGGGGATCCCACTGTACGACAACCTCAATGACAATCAGTCAAGTTTACTTTTTGTATGTTTATTAATAAACAAACTGATAAGCACCACTCTGCCAAACAGCTTATCAAAAATCTTGAGACATCCAAAAACTTTGACATCCAAAACAAACAAACCAACACCATCTATCCATCCATCCATCATCTTCCGCTTATCCGAGGTTGGGTCGCGGGGGCAACAGCCTAAGCAGGGAAACCCAGACTTCCCTCTCCCCAGCCACTTCGTCTAGCTCTTCCCGGGGGATCCCGAGGCGTTCCCAGGCCAGCCGGGAGACATAGTCTTCCCAACGTGTCCTGGGTCTTCCCCGTGGCCTCCTACCGGTTGGACGTGCCCTAAACACCTCCCTAGGGAGGCGTTCGGGTGGCATCCTGACCAGATGCCCGAACCACCTCATCTGGCTCCTCTCGATGTGGAGGAGCAGCGGCTTTACTTTGAGTTCCTCCCGGATGGCAGAGCTTCTCACCCTATCTCTAAGGGAGAGACCTGGAAACTCATTTCGGCCGCTTGTACCCGTGATCTTATCCTTTCGGTCATGACCCAAAGCTCATGACCATAGGTGAGGATGGGAACGTAGATCGACCGGTAAATTGAGAGCTTTGCCTTCCGGCTCAGCTCAAACCAACACCAACGCCAGTAAAAACATAATAACCGGGGTGAGGGTAAAAATAAATTCTTATAAAGGAATAGTGTTGTAAATTTTTTTTTCTGCTTTTTAATCTACATTAATTACGCTTCCTTTTGAATGACTGGAGACTCAAGAAAGGAATATAAATTCCCTTTAAATAATGATATAGATTTATATAGATTGTATATATATATATATATAGTCTGTTATTACACTTAAAAATGTAATTTCTTTCAGTGTCAATGTCTACTCTGTCCATTTGTATTTGTGTTAGACTTTATCACTTACTGCTTCCCAATAGCTATATTTTAGTTTTACTTAGATTCAACGATAGTCTGTTTTTGTCACATCATTTCTTTGATTTGGTCAATAATAGTGCAATAATAGTGCAAAACTGTATTATAACATCAACAACAAAACACTGAACACACACTCAAATGAGCCTCAGTTGAGCTTCAGCTGGCTGTTCTCATTCACGAGTTCTGCCTCTATTTTTTTCAGCTCACTTATTTTTTATAAATAAATGATAAATGGGTTGCACTTATATAGTGCTTTTCTACCTTCAAGGTACTCAAAGCGCTTTGACACTACTTCCACATTTACCCATTCACACACACATTCACACACTGATGGAGGGAGCTGCCATGCAAGGCGCTAACCAGCACCCATCAGGAGCAAGGGTGAAGTGTCTTGCTCAGGACACAACGGGCGTGACGAGGTTGGTACTAGGTGGGATTTGAACAAGGGACCCTCGGGTTGCGCACGGCCACTCTCCCACTGCGCCACGCCGTATCTCTTGAAGAGATACAAAGAAAAAATGAGTGAGCTGAAATCACTCACTTTTACTCTAAGACGTGCCCCCCAAAAAACTGGCCCGACAATTTAAGAGCATTGAATACTGAATTTAAGACCATTTTAGGAATTTCTAATAAATGTAATACTTTTTAAGGCCTTAATTTTAGATACATGAATTTAAGACTTTTTAAGGATCCGCGGATACCCTGAACAACGTAGCGCTTGTATCCATTTTATTTATTTTTTTTCCAAGATGGCGCTGCTGTAGTGGCTGCTGTAGGCAGGAGCTCTGTGCTCTTGTGTCATCCTTTTGTGTTTCCCTCTTGTTTTCATGTGTTATTATATTTTTTTTGCCTTTTGGTCCGGGACCCTTTGGGACTGTGTGACAAGGGGTGCCACTTTCGTGACCTCTGTGGTGCTTTTTTGTGGACTTCTGGATCTGCCTCCTGGGAGCCTTTTGGCCATGGAGATCAGCTGCTGGGTCTCTGCCACACCAGAGTCTGTTTGGAGGGACTGGAGGAGATGCGGATGAGGGGACAGGGCTGCGGAGTTTGGAGGGACTGGAGGAGATGCGGATGAGGGGACAGGGCTGCGGAGCTAGCACTGAGCGCTGGGACGGAGAGGCTTCGCGGTGTCTCGACTGGGTGAGCAGGTGTCGGACACCTCAGTCACCTTGGACGTATCCTCGCTCATCCATGCGGACTGGACACTGGCCGAAAGTGGAGTCGGCTGTCTTGGTTGCTTTGTTGGGTCTGCTCCTGTCTCTGGCCATGCTCCCTCCACCCCAGCGGACGATGGCGTGGAACACCGCAGAGGCCACCACAGTGGATATGTTTCTTTTACTTTTTATTCATAGCTGTATGTAGAAGTGTCTGCTTGTATCTGCTGCTTTAATGTCTTTAATGTCCTCTGTGTTCTTTGATGTTTCCCTCTGACACACATGTAAGAGGGATGTGTACTATGGCTATGAGTTGTTGTTTTTTTTTTTTCCCCTTGGCCTCAGTCTGCACCCCCACTCCAGGGCCCAGGCTAAGACCGATTATTTTCATTTTATTTTAATCTTCTATTCTCCCCCCCCCCCCCCCTTGTTTACCTGTATGTCATCTTTTTTGTAAGGGGCGCTGGAAGCCGGCAGACCCGTCAGCGATCCTGTTCTGTCTCCCTGTAATGTTTGTCTGATCTTGAATGGGATTGTGCTGAAAATTGTAATTTTCCTGAAGGAACTCTCCTGACGGAATAAATAAAGTACTATCTATCTATCTATCTATCTATGTATTCAGCCCTTGGTGGACTTGACAATATTTTGTGGGGGGGGGGAGATCTATGCCTCGGAAGTTGTGCATGTCTGCTGCGGGCTGAAAATGGCCCTCAGACTGCACTTTGGACATCACACCACTGCCAAGTAGGTTCAAGGTTACCTAAGGAGGTCAGACATTGTTAACTCACCAGAGATTTAGAGTTCTGTTTAGAGGGCCGCTGAAAGAGTCGGACATTGGTCGGGGTTTCCTTCTCAATGGAGTGTCTCCTCTGGGGCGTCTGGCGCCTCTCCGGCTGCGGTGTGGATGAGATGGGCAGGAACAGCGGGGGAGCTTGTGTTTAAAAGAGTAGAACAACACAACCATTAAAAGAAGAAGGAAATTAAAATATTAATAAAAAAATATTCTTATAAAGGAATAGTGTTGTCAATTTTTTTTTCTGCTTTTTAATCTACATTTATCGCGCTTCCTTTTGAATGACTGGAGACTCAAGAAAGGAATATAAAGTCCCTTTAAATAATGATATAGATTTATATAGATTGTATGTATATAGTCTGTTATTACACTTAAAAATGTAATTTCTTTCAGTGTCAATGTCTACTCTGTCCATTTGTATTTGTGTTAGACTTTATCACTTACTGCTTCCCAATAGCTATATTTTAGTTTTACTTAGATTCAACGATAGTCTGTTTTTGTCAAATCATTTCTTTGATTAATTAATTTCTTCTATCATATTAATTAGCTTCTGTGTGTTCTATCCTGAACAAAAAGTGGTTATAATCATCTGGAAATAGTATTGACCGTAAGTCCTATGTAACTTTACAAATGTTGTTTGTATAAAGATGGAAAGGCTCCAGGATCCACCGCCTCCCCAAGAGGGACCAGCGGTAGAAAATTGATAAATGGATGGATGAACAGCTTTGGTCTCAGTATTGATTCTTGGGGTATGCCGCAAGATATATTTAGAGCTGCAGATGCGTGTTCTGTTTTTTTCTCATACCAATGTTTTCCAAGGGGAGCACCAATGTACTGTTTAGTGTTTTGATTTTGTAGCCTGTGACTATTGGTCAACTGCACATTTGCAAAACTAACACAATTAAAAGGGTCATAATCAGTTTTTTTTTCTACATTTAAAACCAATCAATCAATGTTTATTTATATAGCTCTGAATCACAAGTGTCTCAAAGGGCTGCACAAGCCACAACGACATCCTTGGTACAGAGCCCACATAAGGGCAAGGAAAAACTCACCCAGTGGGACGCGGGTGACAATGACTATGGGAAACCTTGGAGAGGACCGCATATCTGGGCAACCCCCCCCCTTTAGGGGAGACCGAAAGCAATGGATGTCGAGCGGGTCAAACATGATATTGTGAAAGTCCAGTCCATGGTGTAAAACCCTTCTTTGTGGTCTACATAACATGTAGTGGTGGTTCTTTGGTCCAAATTTTGCAAAGATTATGTTTTATAGAACATTTTCAAACCGCTTTTTGACCGTCTCTTCAGAATGTGCCTTTTTGTGTTCTTTTGTTGTTTACATGCCTCCACTTCGACAGTGTCGTCTCCTCGCCATTTTTCTGTAGTTTTAAGCACTTCCATAGCGAGTCTACGGACGCTACTTTGTATTAGAAATGGCAACAGCGGAGGATACATGTGCATGTACGAGCCAGTCTGCCCCACAACAAGAGGATAGAGAAAGAGAAGGAACTTTTTGACTAAAATGTCGGGCTCGTGCAAAGCGCTTCGGGTACAACATTATCATATATAAGGGGCGGCGTGGAGAAGTTGGGAGTGCCAGCAATCTGAGGGTTACTGGTTCAATCCCCTCCTTCTACCATCCTAGTCACTTCCGTACCCTTTGCTCCAGATGGGTCCTGATTAGCGCCTTGCATGGCAGCTCCCTCCATCAGTTTGTGAATGTGTGTGTGAATTAGAGAAGCGCGGTTTGCGGTCTCATCCGCGGAGTCCGCGGATAAACCGCGGGTCGGGCGGGTGACATGACGAAAAAATTGATTTTAATTAGATTCGGGCGGGTGGCGATTGAACCAGCCGGAACTAATTGATAAACATGGTTCTGGGATCGGTATCCTTTACCATTCAAAGAGCCATGTAAGACCTTTGTCACAAAGTGAAGAAGACAATATGAGACGCTAATATTCTCTAGAATGACAGCCTGCAGTCACCCAGATAATAAGTATTAGGGCGTGCTATGAAGCCACTGACTTTGTCGCCTTCTACAACATGTACTATCTGCTTGTCAGTCCAGCATCGTGTTGTGTGTGGCTTCCGCAGCAACACGCACACGACTGCAAGGCATACTGGGTGACACGGAGTACACTAATGGTTGTGATATAAACAATTTTAACACTCTTAGTAATATGCGCCACACTGTGAAGCCACACCAAACAAGATTGACAAACACATTTCGGGAGAACATCTTCCCAGTAACACAACATAAACGCAACACAACAAATACCCAGAATCCTTTGTATCCATGACACGTCCTGACTATTTTATACACCCCAGGAATTGTCATGGGTACAAAGGATTCTGGGTATTTGTTGTGTTGCGTTCATGTTGTGTTACTGGGAGGATGTTCTCCCGAAATGTGTTTGTCGATCTTGTTTGGTGTGGCTTCACAGCGTGGCGCATATTAGTAAGTGTTAAAATTGTTTATATCACAACCATCTCTGTATCACCCAGTATGCCTTTCAATCTTGTACGTGTGAAAGCGGAAGCTGCACACAACATGTTGCCGGACTAACAACCGGCTCGTAAATGTTGAAGGTGTCAAAGGCAATGGCTTCACAGCACGCCCATATTTTTGACATCAGGATGAACGGCAATTGGATATTCGTGAGAACGTTAGCGGCTCCAATTGTCTTCATTACTATGTGAAACGGGTTTAAATAGCTCTGTGAGTGGTAAAGGTGGCCGACCTCTGATGTATTTCAGCGGGCGGGCGGTTACGGTTCCGATAAAATGTTGGTTCAGGTGGACGGCGGGTGGATGACGACTTTGGTGATGCGGTTGCGGATGATATAATTGTCTATCCGCGCATCTTTAGTGTGAATGGGTGAATGTGGAAATAGTGTCAAAGCACTTTGAGTTCCTTAAAAAGGTAAAAAAGCGCTATACAAGTAAAATTTACCATATATGAAGATATCGGCTAATGTCACACTTGGGAAAAACGTAACAAATTTGGTCAAATTCACAACAGAGGATGTGTGAAGGAAGATTGTTTTATGAATATCTCCACCATGCCTTCATGATTTGATTTCAAATTATCAGCACATTCCGAATACACAAAAACAGGTAGCACTAGTGAAGTGAAGTGAATTATATTTATATAGCGCTTTTTCCTCTAGTGACTCAAAGCGCTTTACATAGTGAAACCCAATATCTAAGTTACATTTAAACCAGTGTGGGTGGCACTGGGAGCAGGTGGGTAAAGTGTCTTGCCCAAGGACACAACAGCAGTGACTAGGATGGCGGAAGCGGGAATCGAACCTGCAACCCTCAAGTTGCTGGCACGGCCACTCTACCAACCGAGCTAAACCGCCCCACTAGGTAAGAAAAGATGGTATAAAAGGTCCCCTTTAAACAAACTGCCCAAAATGTGTTGCCAGAAATATTTCGACAGCCCTAAAAATAACAAAAGAAAAGGTAAGGGCGATTATGAAATGAACAGTTCAAGACTCACTCTTCTTTCCCAGTGCTGACTCCGGAGAGGTGTCATCCATCAGAGATGTCGCCACACTCGAGGTGCTGATTGATCTGTTCCCTGTGATCTCATCCTGAATAAACATATGGAACACACAATCACACATATGTCACAATTGGCTGTGTCAAAGAACAGTTAGGAAGAAAGAGAAAAACAAAAGCCCACACTGACATCGGAGTCAGAGCTGTCGAGCTCAGCCAGACTGGGAGCCTTCAGAAGCTTCTTCCTCTGGGGTACGGACTGAGATCCGGAGGGTTGCACTTTTGGAGATGATGGTTCATTGTTCAAAGACAGAGTGCTGGACGTCCTCCTGCCCATGTATGGACTAAATTCCTCTACATAGAGCCACGACACACAAAAGACTGTCATTCAAACAACCAAACAGAGAGCAATGGATCTCCAAACATTACCTCTTGAGATTCCTTGCATTTAAGTGTCTAATTCCAAATTGGTTGTGAGTGTCTTGTTGAGAATAGTATCATGATGAGGGTAAAGTCAAACAATGCAGTGAATCCTGATAAAAGAGGACAATGGAGATCCATTCCGAGAGGGTCGGGAAGGGTTGGTTTAAGCACAGGATATTGGAGGAAGCGGGTGTTAAAACACAGAGCATGGAGGCCCCAAATACCTAGACAGCCATCACTTGATATTTAGAGATTATACATCTTTAAACATAAAAGGCTTAATTCATAGTAAGTCAGCTTTGTATAGAACTCAGATAGTTTACCTTGCTGGTTTATGGCAGTGCAAGAATTGTTTATACGGGGAAAAAAAACTTGGGAGGGTTGGAGTTAGTGTGAAATATTGAGACAAGTCACAGTTAATCTGTAATTGCTCTCCACTTTGTGGAGTAATATGCTCATTAACCCATCTTGTCTTTCATAAAGGTCAGCATTCTACACTTTATTTTTGTATCTGATCAGAGGATGCTTTAGTGAGCAGCCAGGGAGGCAGACAGACAAGGTAAAGGTTGAAAAATAAACCTTCAAGCATTGCTGCAACATTGCTCATACGTTACCTAGTCCCGTACGGAACAAGTCCTGTGGCATACTGCGAGTTTTGCCAAAACCTAGAAGTGGGATACCTCCTTTATTAGGGAACGCTAGACATCAACATTTGTCATATATTTTGCAAAGCCTTTTGAGTGATCTTATTTCAATTAAACAATGCAACTTTTTTTTAAAGCTTCTTCAAAATACTAACCCAGTACCTTACCTGGATTTAAGACCGTTGCTATATTTGTGTATTGGAAAAGTGGCTCTCCCATAATTAAACACCTCAAAAATAGCTCTTCTCATGTAGCATTTCCATTAGATGTGATGTCATTTTTTGAGCGGGAAGGCAACTGTGATAATGACAGATACTCAATGAGCCAAGATAAACAAATATCAAGTGGTGGTTTTAGAGGTAGAAAAAATGGACTAATGAAGGTTGTGGTTTTAAAGTGCTGTATCTGAGCCCTTTGAGGATCATTACGGCCTTAAGTGTCATGCAGCAGTGTCAAAGTGAAAGTGAAAGGAACGTTCAAACTAAGATCTTCAAACAATGGAGGCATTAAATGGATTCCAATCACTTGGAACAGTTAATTTAGGCCCACTGAGTTTGATCACTCAGGAAGTGACAATGCTGTTTGAAAACAAGGCCTCTTTACCATTTTGAAAACAAGACTAAAATTGTCACAAATACAAACCCCGTTTCCATATGAGTTGGGAAATTGTGTTGAATGTAAATATAAACGGAATACAATGACTTGCAAATCATTTTCAACCCATATTCAATTGAATATGTTACAAAGACAACATATTTGAAGTTAAAATGGATAAACATTTTTTTTTTGCAAATAATCATTAACTTTAGAATTTGATGCCAGCAACACGTGACAAAGAAGTTGGGAAAGGTGCCAATGAATACTGATAAAGTTGAGGAATGCTCATCAAACACTTATTTGGAACATCCCACAGGTGTGCAGGCTAATTGGGAACAGTTGGGTGCCATGATTGGGTATAAAAGCAGCTTCCATAAAATGTTAAGTCATTCACAAACAAGGATGGGGCGAGGTACACCCCTTTGTAAGCAAATTGTCGAACAGTTTTAGGACAACATTTCTCAACGAGCTATTGCAAGGAATTTAGGGTTTTTACCATCTACAGTCCGTAAAATCATCAAAAGGTTCAGAGAATCTGGAGAAATCACTGCACGTAAGCGATAATATTACGGACCTTTGATCCCTCAGGCGGTACTGCATCAAAAACCGACATCAGTGTGTAAAGGATATCACCACAAGGGCCCAAGAACACTTCATAAAACCACTGTCATTAACTGCAGTTGGTCACTACATTTGTAAGTGCAAGTTAAAACTCTACTATACAAGGCGAAAGCCATTTATCAACAACACCCAGGAACGCCGCCGGCTTCGCTGGGCCCGAGCTCATCTAAGATGGACTAATGAAAAGTGGTAAAGTGTTCTGTGGTCTGACGAGTCCACATTTCGAATTATATTTGGAAACTGTGGACGTGGTGTCCTCCAGAACAAAGAGGAAGATAACCATCCGGATTGTTATAGGCGCAAAGTTCAAAATCCAGCATCTGTGATGGTATGGGGGTGCATTAGTGCCCAAGGCATGGGTAACTTACACATCTGTGAAGGCACCATTAATGCTAAATATGTTGTCATCCAAGCAACGTTATCATGGACGCCCCTGCTTATTTCAGCAAGACAATGCCAAGCCCCGTGTTACAACAGCGTGGCTTCGTAGTAAAAGAGTGCGGGGACTTTCCTGGCCCGCCTGCAGTCCAGACATGTCTCCCATCGAAAATGTGTGGCGCATTATGAAGCGAAAATTACGACAGGCTGTTGAACGACTAAAGCTCTACATGAAACAAGAATGGGAAAGAATTCCACTTTCAAAGCTTCAACAATTAGTTTCCTCAGTTCCCAAACGTTTATTGAGTGTTGTTAAAAGAAAATGTGATGTAACAGAGTGGTGAACATGTCCTTTCCCAACTACTTTGGCACATGTTGCAGCCATGAAATTCTAAGTTAATTATTATTTGCAAAAGAAAAAGTTCATGAGTTTGAACATCAAATATCTTGTCTTTGTAGTGCATTCAATTGAATATGGGTTGAAAATGATTTTCGAATAATTGTATTCTGTTTTTTATTTACATCTAACACAATTTCCCAACTCATGGAAACGGGGTTTGTAACTTTTGTTTGACATTCTCCATTCATGTTACTAACTGAACCTTTTACAAGCAACTTGATGTTATTGTGTTAAGACAATTGTTGGAAAACATTGCTTTATCCGGGGGTCAGCAACTGGCGCATGCGGCTCTTTAGCGCCGCCTTAGTGGCTCCCTGGACTGCTTTCAGAGATGTGTGAAAATGGAAAAAGATGAAGAAAAAATATATATTTTTTTTTCTGTAGGAGAACAAACATGACACAAACCTTACTAATAGTTAGAAATCCCACTGTTTGTATTAAACATGCTTCACTGATGAGAGTATTTGGCAAGCTCCGTTTTGTCCTACTAATTTCAGCGAATTCTCAAAACTCATTGTAGTTCGTTTACATGTACAACTTTCTCTGATGCTGCCACAGAAGGACGTGTTTTATGCCACTCCTTCTTTCTCTCATTTTGTCCACCCAACGTTTTATGCTGTGCGTGAATGCACAAAAGTGAGCTTAGTTGATTGTATTGATTTGCTGAAGTGCTAATCAGGCATATTTGGTCAATCCATTACTGCAAGCTAATCGATGCTAACACGCTATTTAGACTAAATGCTTGTACATATTGCACCAGTATGCCTCGTTTGTAGCTATATTTGAGCTCATTTAATTTCCTTCACTAATGTCCTCTGTATTTAATTTATATTTGCATGTCTCATGACACATTATCTGTACGTAATATTAGCTGCATTTCTAATAGCTGTTTGTGTGCCATGTTGTTCCAGACCACAGCAAACATCACCTCGCTTGCAAAGATTGTAATAAATCCATTAGAAGAAAACAGCCTGCCATTTCCTTGAATCTGGACACACACATTTATACCTTTGGCCATTCTAAGACAGTCACTTCCAGGAGTTATCTCACCCTCTGAGACGCCTCCATTTTACTAATGATTTCTAATGTTGTAAAAATGTGTAGAATAAAAATTAAAATACAACATTTCTGTCAACGAAGTTTCGCGTCAGCCTTTGATAGTAGGCTAATATAGACCGTTACATTATGTGTTGTCTTCCATATAACACTTATATAAGACTTTTAAAGTCATTTTGATAGTAGGCTAATATAGACCATTACATTATGTGTTGTCTTCCATATAACACTTATATAAGACTTTTAAAGTCATTTTGATAGTAGGCTAATATAGAAAATTACGTCATGTGTTGGCTTCATTATAACATTTATATAAGACTTTTAATTTTTTGCGGCTCCATACAGATTTTATTTTATTTTATTTTTTGTGTGTAATATGGCTCTTTCAACATTTTGGGTTGCCGACCCCTGGCTTAATCAAAGAAAAGTTGGTTTCTAAACCAAACAGAAATTAATTGAAATGTGAACTGGATATCGTCTAAATTTACCATAAGATACAACAATATAACTAAGTCATTAGCTAAGTATAAGTTAAAGTTAAACTACCAATGATTGTCACAAACATTGGGTGTGGCGAAATTATTGTAAAGAGCGTAAAAACTGAGCATTGCAATTTTGCAGGTACCTTTTATCGATTGTATTATACATTTGATTATTGAATCCATTGTATTGTGAATATTGCACACCAATAAGAAAAAGCATAGTTTGAATTGTTGCCAGGTGAATAGTAAATAACTAAAAGATACCATTAAACAACACAATGGGCCCAGAAGTGCAAGTGGAGTAACACACACACAGAATAACCAGAGAGCATGAATGACTGGGGATGAGAATATGTCGGGATGAGAGACCTTGCTTCTGTAAGAGGGAAGTGACACCCTTAATATCTCATTCACATTTGTGTCATTGGCTATTTGAAAACAGTGTTTCTGGTGGATTAAAAATACATCACCAAGTACAGTGCTTAGTGTTTCCTGCACACTACTCTGTCAGCATCCTGAATACATTGTGCAAAGTCACCCGTAGCAATGAAAAACCCTTCTGCAGAATGTAGAATGGCGACGACTGAAGACGTTGGCCAAGATGGGAGTCACAGTTTGCTGGCGTACTCAATTTTTTAAATTGGAAACAGAGCAGAAGTCCTAACCAGACATGTTTTGTGACACAATCCTGTTCATGTAGTCTGACAGGAGTAATGAAAATTTATTTTCAAATGTTGTCCTCATAACGGTGCTTTAAGAAAACGGTTCAAGTCTTTGTAGTAACAATAATCAGAACAGATGAATGCGATGCAAAAAAAGCAAAAAAACAAAACAAAAAAATAACACTGCATTGGAACTTGTTTATGTTGCGACTGGCTGACTCACTTTGACATAAACAATTGTTGACGTAATCAATTATATCCATCCATCCATTTTCTACCGCTTATTCCCTTTCGGGGTCGCGGGGGGCGCTGGCGCCTATCTCAGCTACAATCGGGCGGAAGGCAGGGTACACCCTGGACAAGTCGCCACCTCCTCGCAGGGCCAACACAGATAGACAGACAACATTCACACTCACATTCACACACTAGGGACCATTTAGTGTTGCCAATCAACCTATCCCCAGGTGCATGTCTTTGGAAGTGGGAGGAAGCCGGAGAACCAGGAGGGAACCCACGCATTCACGGGGAGAACATGCAAACTCCACACAGAAAGATCCCGAGCCTGGATTTGAACCCAGGACTGCAGGAACTTCATATTGTGAGGCAGACGCACTAACCCCTCTGCCACCGTGAAGCCCCAATTATATAACTGAAAAATTACACAATATATACACAAATGCAGAAATAGAATGTGGGGGAAAAAACTGCCATACTTTAAAAAATCTAACTTCAAAAGTAAATGGGCAAGTAATGGTAATTTATTTTTCAGTTATATAATTGAAAAATAAATTACCATTACTTGCCCATTTACTTTTGAAGTTAGATTTTTTAAAGTATGGCAGTTTTTTTCCCACATTCAATTTCTGCATTTGTGTATGTTCGGATTTAAATTCCTGGTTTTCACACGATATTTATACTCTCAAATATGTGCATTTTGTTAGCTGCTGTTGTACAACCCAGGTTAGTACTGCTGTGCTTTTATTTTTAGACTTATTTTGCACTGGACATTAAGTAATTCTGTGCACGTTTTAGGACCTGCGACCACCGGCTCTGGAGCCACATGTGGCTCTTCTGCCTCCTTGTTGTGGCTACCACAGACTTTTTTAAGCCCTGAGTGAGAAATTGCATTTTTGCTCTTGCATTTTTAAAGAGTCCTATAATTTCCGACTGTCTGTGAGGCCGTGAACGCACACAGGCTGAGTTCTAAGACCAAGGAAGGCAAGTAGAAGAGACTGCAAGATGTCTCAGTTCAGCTTTCACAAGTGTGCAACCCCTCAAGGGAGCTAACCATGAATACTTGCCCAAAAAATTCAAAAATCTTATAGGGGAAAAAGAAAGTTTTTGTTTTCACCTGTACAGATTGCTTTTCCTGTAAAATAAATAAAAAAAGTTTCTAAGCTGTGTACATTTTGCGGCTCCATAGCATTTTTCTTTAATGGAATATGCAGCAAATAGTCTTTTTTGATAGTAAAGGTTGCAGACCCCAGCAGCTGATCGTAGTGTTCACACTGCTTAGCCATAATGATGAAGTTAATAATAAACAAAACAAAACCATTTTTCACAGAAAGTCTCAAGTTTTATGTCGACACAAGCTGTCGACACATGTATATTGACATTGAACGGGCACGTTTTAGTATGCAAAATAACACATTGGACTTGCTCTACTTAGCGAGACTTCAGTGTACTGCACTAAAGCATCAAAGCGATAATCCAAGCAATACCTGCATGGTAATCAACACTAAAATAATTTTGACAACAGGCAAGAAATAACAGAACAGAAAAATCAAACCTGTCCAGGTATTAGGCCCAAAAGTCCATTCCAAGAAGTTAGGATAGAATAGAGGTGGGTCAGTTGCTAAGGTTAGCTGATAGTGCCAGTTGTTTTTTTTCATTGCTACCAGTGCAGCAATCAATCAATTGTTTTTTTTTTTTTAGTACGTTTTAGTTGCACATTTTTTTTAGAAAAATATTTTAAATTGTATGCACATTTTATTGTAGTTGATAGTAGGGGTGTGGGAAAAAAATGGATTCGAATTTTAATCGCGATTCTCACATGCGATTCAGAATCGATTCTCATTTTTTGAAAATTTTTTTTTTTTAAATTATCAATCCAACAAAACAATACACAGCAATACCATAACAACTGAATCCAATTCCAAAACCAAACCTGACCCAGCAACACTAGGAACTGCAATAAACAGAGCAATTGAGAGAAGACACAAACGCCGACACAGAATAAACCAAAAGTAGTGAAACAAAAATGAATATTATCAACAACAGTATCAATATTAGTTATAAATTCAACATAGCAGTGATTAAAAATCCCTCATTGACATTATCATTAGACATTTATAAAAATTAAAACAAAAGAACAATAGTGTCACAGTGGCTTACACTTGCATCGCATCTCATAAGCTTGACAACACACTGTGTCCAATATTTTCACAAAGATAAAATGAGTCATATTTTTGGTTTGTTTAATAGTAAAAAAAAAAATTCCATTATTGCAATCATTGATAAAACATTGTCCTTTACAATTATAAAAGCTTTATACAAAAATCTACTACTCTGCCTGCATGTCAGCAGACTGGGGTAGATCCTGCTGAAATCCTATGTATTGAAACAATAGAGAATCCATTTAAATCGGGAAAAAATCGTTTTTGAATCGAGAATCATGTTGAATTGAAAAAAATAATTGATTTTGAATCGAATCGTGACCCCAAGATTCAATATTGAGCCGAATCGTGGCACACCCAAAAAGTCGCAGCCCTAGTTGATAACATCTTTTTTACAGTTTTTGGCCATTAAGAACGTTACAATGTTGTTCAAAATAGCAAGAGTTTCATGCCGCAAAATAATTTTTTCTGTAATTCAAACAAATCTGATGTCAACCAGCATCATGGAAAGCATTGATCCACTGTAATTACAGGAAGCATGTATGAAACAGCCCTGCGATGAGGTGGCGACTTGTCCAGGGTGTACCCCGCCTTCCGCCCGATTGTAGCTGAGATAGGCGCCAGCGCCCCCCGCGACCCCAAAAGGGAATAAGCGGTAGAAAATGGATGGATGGATGTATGAAACAGAGTATTAATATACAGAAAACAGCCAAATGACTTTTTAGAAATTGCTGAATTTTTGTTGTTTTTATTTTCAAATGACTAATTTCTGTAATTAGTCAATCATAATATGTTTGGTGTCACACATTTACATTCCCCCCTACTGAATATTCTCCTGCATCACATTTCACATCAGCACAACCACTAAAACCACTAAAGCATGAGATTATGAATGCAGTGTGCAGATGGTTGTGTGTTTATGTGTTTGTACAGCAGATGAACAGCCATAGCAAGTGAGAAAAGGAAAAAGAGTATGAAATAAGTAAAAGCCAGGTAAGCAGCAGGAGAAGGAACGTTACCTGACGCATCAAAACTGAAAGACATGCTAAGTGGTCGAATTACTGCAACGAGAAAGTCATGGTATGTGACAGTCAATTTGATTAGGAGCTTATTATGAATAATATGCGTATGCGTCATACTTTTTAGATTGAAATGCAGAAGGCTTGTTATACTAGAGATACTGTCACAACAACTAGAAACAGCTGATGTTAGCATTGTAAATGTCTCCTATATTGCATTGTAGACATTCAAATTTGACTTTCACTGTATTGCTAACAACATTATGTACAAGGTGTCCCCTAAAGTCAGGACAAACTGGCAAAAATGATAAAAATCCTATTAAAAAATACATCCGACGGGACTTTAGATAATACTGTACGCATGTTTGATACGCATATAGCTAAAAATGTACAAATATGACAAATGTGACGGTAAATGTGTCCATATCTTTATTTGTGATTTAATATACCGGTATTGTGATTTTAGATTATTATAATGAATGTACTGTTATTGTTATCGTGTGCTGCATATAAAAAACATATTTACTTGTTTGCGTTGCAAAAATTGTTGGTTTAAATCAGGGGTCTCAAACACGCAAATATTATATTATTTTGCCTTAATGTGAAAATGTAATGTTGGTGCGGCCCGCAATTTTGATATGAATGGCGCTTTACATCGTCATACTTGTATACCCTCGATTTTTCCGGGAGACTCCCAATTTTCATTGCCCCTCCAGAGGTAATCATTCTTCCGAACATCACCCGGATAACAATATCATGGGGACACTGTGGAGGCACTTGCCTTTGGCGTCCTCTTCAACCTGTAAAAACAGCGTGCCAGCCCAGCCACATGTTGTGTTTAGCTTCTATAGACGCAGGACGGGGCTGCAAGACATAGTTGATCAACAGCCACACAGGTCACACTGAAGGTGGCCGTATAAACAACTTTAACAATGTTACAAATATGTGCCACACTGTGAACCCACACCAAACAAGAATGACAAACACATTTTGGGAGAACATATGCGCCGTACCACAACATAAACACACCAGAAAAAATACCCAGAATCCCATGCAGCCCTAACTCTTCCTGGCTACAATATACACCCCCGCCGCCCCCAACCCCGCCCCCTATTGTAGCACGGAACAGTTAAGGCTGCATTGGATTCTGGGTATTTGTTCTGTTGTGTTTATGTTGTGTTACGGTGCGGATGTTCTCCCAAAATGTGTTTGTCAATATCTTGTTTGGTGTGGGTTCACAGTGTTGCGCATATTTGTAACAGTGATAAAGTTGTTTATACGACCAGCCTCAGTGTGACCTGTATGGCTGTTGATCAAGTATGTTTTGAAGTCACTTCCGTGGGTCTGCAGAAGCCTCATACAATATGTGGCTGGGCCGGCATACTGTTTGTACGCTGGGAAAGTGGAAGAGACGGCAGATTGTGTAGAGGAAACTAAGTGCAGTGCCCTTAATATTTTTGCCCGGGTGAAATCCGGGAGAATGATTGCCCTGGGAGATTGTCGGGAGGGGCACTGATATTCGGGTGTCTCCCGGAAAGATCGCGGGAGTAGGCAAGTATGTTGCTAGGGCGGGAAAACCATTCAAGGAAGGTCCATCCATCCATCCATCATCTTCCGCTTATCCGAGGTCGGGTCGCGGGGGCAACAGCCTAAGCAGGGAAACCCAGACTTCCCTCTCCCCAGCCACTTCGTCTAGCTCTTCCCGGGGGATCCCGAGGCGTTCCCAGGCCAGCCGGGAGACATAGTCTTCCCAACGTGTCCTGGGTCTTCCCCGTGGCCTCCTACCGGTTGGACGTGCCCTAAACACCTCCCTAGGGAGGCGTTCGGGTGGCATCCTGACCAGATGCCCGAACCACCTCATCTGGCTCCTCTCCATGTGGAGGAGCAGCGGCTTTACTTTGAGTTCCTCCCGGATGGCAGAGCTTCTCACCCTATCTCTAAGGGAGATAGGGTGAGAAGGAAGATGAATTCATTAAAAAGTGCATGTTAGATTTTTTTAAAGAAATCTTTTCTTGCGGCCCAGCCTCACCCAGTTTCTGCATCCAGTGGCCCCCAGGTAAATTGAGTTTGAGAACCCTGGTTTAAATAATCAGAATCAGAAATACTTTAATAATCCCCGAGGGGATATTAAGATTTTCAGCACAATCCCATTAAAAAGCCAACAAACATTACAGGGTCTGCCAAGTAAATGAATATATTAATTTGTATTAATTATTAATGTATTTAAACTGTTTTTTGGAATAATGTACTGTCTATCGATCTATCTATCTATCTATCTATCTATCTATCTATCTATCTATCTATAATTCCAGACGTTATGGAAAACCTGTAGCGTATTTAGTAAAGCAATAAAAAGGTGATAGCTGCAAAGCAAAAGACAGTTGAGGCTGCATGTGCATCAAGTGCAGAAAGCAGTTTGGGATTTGTAAGTAATTTGTGCATAGTGTTTAATTTTACTGTAGTTTCATGAGAAATCAATATTTATTAAAACAAATTACATGTCGGGCTTTTATTTTGGTGGTGAGACCCATTGGTCAGCTGTTGTATGAGAAAGAAAACAATGAGAGATAAGAGTTGAAGATCTTACCCAGTCGGCCCCTGCGGATCTGATCGGGAGACACGGATCGTAGTTTCCTCTCAGATTTAATTTCCTTGAGTATCCTTTCATGAAGCGTAGGAGGAGGCTGTGTTGGTGGCTTGAGTTTACGTGCAGACACCTTTCCAAATATAGGATAATTACTGATATGCTTTGACCAAAAAAACCCGTGCAGGTGTTCAATAAAACAGTCGGCATCGAATAATAAGAATGTTTCAATCAGGGTTTATTCTGCTGATTTCCACACCGATCGTCCTTGAGCGAGATCGGCCGATACCAATACCGATCATATTTACTAACTGTAAATTTTTCAATTTATTTATGGTGAGTGCTATTGACAGTTTAACAATATCTACACAATATTTAAACTAGTTTTTCATTGTCTTTATTACAAATAATTGTTTGAGCAAAACAAAGTCAATAGTACACAATAACTAAACAAACGTAAAAACTACTATCTACCATTCATTTAAACCACTTGTTTTTTCCCCCCAAAGTCTTATTGTGTCTATGGAAAATAATCTACAAGTTTGTAATCACCAACAAAACAACAAATAAATTATTTTGAGGAAAATTAAAATTTCGACTTACTCACATAATCATATACTGATACTACCCATGCTGAATTTATGGATGGATCCGTCCTCCTCTTACATATCATGTACTAACTGTGACACTGTGTTAAAAATAAATAGTCTCACCTAGAGGGGATCAGTGTTTTTGATCCACAGTAAAAAGCATTAATTGGCAATGGTGATCACATACTTTTTCAAGAAAATCGTCTGAAACTGAACAGTGGCTGATTGATCAGCACATCTCTCATGAGTATCAACACAGATTAATCACCCAGTTTGGTTGAGATACGACAGAGGTATTCAAGTTAAGTGTTTTAGGGGCCTAATTTGCAGAAAGCTAAGGACCAGGCAGCCAGACTTATTTAATGTATATTCCGGAGAACCAACGTCGTCTTCTTGGGGCGGTATAGCTCGGTTGGTAGAGTGGCCGTGCCAGCAACTTGAGGGTTCCAGGTTCGATCCCCACTTCCGCCATCCGAGTCGGTGCCGTTGTGTCCTTGGGCGAGACACTTTACCCATCTGCTCTCAGTGCCACCCACACTGGTTTAAATGTAACTTAGATATTGAGTTTCACTATGTAAAAGCGCTTTGAGTCACTAGAGAAAAGCGCTATATAAATATAATTCACTTCACTAATTCACTACCTACAGTAGGAAGGGGACTCATATGGCCCAATTTGTTGCAGTTTACCTGAGACATGAAACGTGACGAATTAGGGGGTGCACTATCCACTTTAGCCGCCAGATGACAGTAGAGTGTTAGCAACAGAGTGTTGAAAATCCTAAAATGCACTTTGTGGCAAATACAACTTTGACCGCAGCATTTGTTGCCATGTTTTGTGACGCTTTCCATCATTTTCAGGAGACTGCATTGCAAAATGACTAGCCCCCCCACCTTCCTATTAGGCGGGTTCCACCCACCCAGGATTAGGGCCATATGAATCCCTTCCTTAGTGTACATATTTAACCATTTAAAATTAATTTAATAATTGTGTAGGGCCAGTTGTAATGCTTCTCTGTAAAAAAAAAATAGTCATTTTGAAGAGTGCTTCCATTATTCACATTTTTAAGCACTATATTGTTGTACGAAAACCAACCCCTATCAATTTAAAAAAATAAATCCCACACTTAAGTGAAAGAGATTGGATATTTATTGTCAGTTTTCTGGGGGTTAAATTTTGCATCGATTTTCTTGACTCATGATCAATGACTGCCTTGTTGTGGAAGAGTTGTCTACTCGATGAGCTCATAAAAAGACAGTACACTGGTCTGTTGTGCCTGATTACCAATGTCACAAGTTGCAGAAGAAGGCAAAGTGAAGAAGTAAGAGTTTAGTTTCACTCACAGGGTTAAGGGGGGGTCTGGATCTAATGAACTCCAGTATGACTTCATGTGCACTCTTTTTAAGCCTGGGTGGTACGTCACCATTCACCTGAAACAGACACACAGCAAACAAATGACTAGAGATGTCCGATAATGGCATTTTTGCCGATATCAGATATTAATCATAGATACCGATATCAACCGATACCGATATATACAGTCATGGAATCAACACATTATTAGGCCTAATATTGTTGTGATGCCATGCTGGATGGATTAAATAATGTAACAAGGTTTTCCAAAATAAATCATCTCAAGTTATGGAAAAAAAATGCCAACATGGCACTGCCATATTTATTATTGAAGTCAAAAAGTGCATTATTTTTTTTAACATGCCTCAAAACAGCTTGGAATTAGGGACATGCTCTCCCTGAGATAATCCTGATACTCATTACAACTATGGGAAATACTATACTTATTTTTTTTAAACATGCCTCCAAACAACAGCTACAAAAACAACAAAGGCACACAGCTTCCGTCCAGAGTATACTAGAGCATACTTGCCAACCTTGAGACCTCCGAATTTGGTAGATTGGGGTTGGGGGGGGGCGGGGTTTGGTGGTAGCGAGGGTGTATATTGTAGCATCCCGGAAGAGTTAATGCTGCAAGGGATTCTGGATATTTGTTCTGTTGTCTTTATGTAGAGTTACTGTGCGGATGTTCTCCCGAAATGTGTTTGTCATTCTTATTTGGTGTGGGTTCACAGTGTGGCGCATATTTGTAACAGTGTTGAGGTTGTTTACACGGCCACCCTCAGTGTGACCTGTGTGGCTGTTGATCAAGTATGCATTGCATTCACTTGTGTGTGACTGTGCCGGTACGCATGGACAGTGCCTTTAAGGTTTATTGGCGCTCTACACTTTTTCAAACAGATACCGATAATTTCCGGTATTACTTTTTAAAGCATTTATCGGTTATCGGACATCTCTACAAATGACATATTCCCCAAATACTATAATTGCAGTTCACACATATTATGTTTGGATTATTTAGGGCGTGTGTTTGTATGTACACACATCAGGCTTCAAATATTGCGGCTTTACTACATTGCCCAAAAAAACTATTTTAAGCATATTTTGGTCAACGCCAGGTATTCAATCAAGTCTTATGTCTAGTATGTATTACAGTTCAGTGTTTCTTTATCATTGGGGCTGCTTATATTAGCGATGTTGTTATTATAAGAGCTAACGCAGACAAACAATTTTTTAGCAGACGATTGATAACACACAGCAAAGTAGCCCTCTGCTGCTTTTACTGTGAGCTACGACGTCCTGCTGCTCCTGCATCATCGCGTCTCGGCTCGTCAAAGTGATTTTAGATTATAAATCATTCTTCTTGTCTGGATAATAGCCATAAATCTAGAAGTTATTCATCAGTTACATTCAATTCTTACCCGGAGATGCAGACAAACACACACAACCGAAGACGGTGTCTGCAGGGAGACTTCTTTGTTAACCCGTCGTGTGGCTCAAGATTAATTCTTCATATAAACTGGAAAATATGGACATCCTATCAGTCAAAGTAAGAGCAGACATTGTACAGTAAGCTATCGTTTCATTATGCTTGTAGTTTGCATTTATTGTTTTGCTTTAGCAATACTTCTACATGATACTTAGTGTTTCACTAAAGCTGGATCTGTTTAGCAGAGCTTCTAAAACTTGTAGCTCATCCTCCTTATATTCAAGATCAACAATATAAGGTTCTGGATCATATTTTTTCCCAACGTAATCATCGTTGGCTGTCACAAAGTCTGCATGATTTGCATGGTTGTTGCTGGGGAAGGGATCTGCAGTTCCTACCTCTACGTCACGGATTACGTGTCTGGCTAGCTCATTATCTCTCAAAATGGGTCGGGAATCTCTGTAAGATTAATACTATTTTGATCATATCTATTTGTTTGCAAACTTTATTCGTCTTTCGGTGTCATACATCAGATATATACGATGATAGCTTCTATATAGAGGAAACTGGTTTTTCCACTCTAATGGTACTTTAAAGCTTTGAATGAACTGGCCCCAAAGTACATCACGTACCTCATTCAAATGTATGCTCCAGCTTTTGCATTACGGATTCAGGGCCAGCTCCAACTTGTGGTACCTGAGACCAGACTTAACACTAAAGAAGACAGGGCCTTCTCTGTTGTGGGCCCTAAACTATTTTTTGGTCTGACCCCTCATGTCACGATGGCCCCCACTGTTGAATGTTTTAATGCTTGTCTTAAAACCCACTTTTATTTTCTGGATTTTAAATCGCCGGGAGTGGCGTGGTCCTCTGTGTTGTTTTATTATATTTTCTAGATTAGTTGTTACTTATTTTGGTGTTTTTATTAATATTAGTGTTAGATTTTGTTCATTATATAATTTAAAAAACAAATTATATATATATATATATATATATATATATTGTGTTGGATCCATTATGGATTGAACTTTCACAGTATCATGTTAGACCCGCTCGACATCCATTGCTTTCCTCCTCTCCAAGGTTCTCATAGTCATCATTGTCACCGACGTCCCACTGGGTGTGAGTTTTCCTTGCCCTTATGTGGGCCTACCGAGGATGTGGTAGTGGTTTGTGCAGCCCTTTGAGACACTAGTGATTTAGGGCTATATAAGTAAACATTGATTGATTGAGTGATATATATATATATATATATATATATAATTGTAACTATTGTCATCTTAAATGCTTTTAATTGAATGACCTTTTTTAGGTTTGTTTTATGTGCAGCATGCTGGAATCAGTTTTTTTGTTAACGGTGCGTTATAAATAAAGTGGATCGGATTTGATAAACGAGGGACGACGTACATCAATAGTGCACGTTGGGAAAGTGTCTGCGTCAGAATTGTAGTGGGCCCGTCTGAATCAAAAAGTCCAAGGTCCAACACTTGGCAGCCTGTGAGGCAGACGTGCTAACCACACAACCACCATGCTGCCCTTCAAAACAGACAGGTTCATCCTCCTATCAACAAGTTGGCCAGAGGGCATACTAACCATGACTTTGCGCAGTTTGTAGCGTTTGGACCTGATGTCATCCATAAGCATTTCGTAGGGGGTAAGTTGGTATTCAATGGGCAGAGGGTTGTACTGGCGCTCCTGCACCTTTTTAAGCTTGACTCCGTCTCGAAGATCCCTCATCACCTGAACCCAGAATCGAGCCTGACAAGGGAAGTAAAAGACATTAAGAGGGGAGAACAGGAAATATTGGTATAGAGCAGAGGTCGGCAACCCGCGGCTCTTTGATCACTCTCATGTGGCTCAACTGCATACTTACCGACCCCCCCATTTTTCTGGATTTCAATGCCTCTCCCTGAAATCTCCCGAGGATAATATCTCCCATATTTCCATCCGGACAACAATGTTGAGAGCGGGCCGTGACGGCATGCTGTTCTTACAATAACATTAACGCTCTCTAGAGCATGCTGTCGCGTGCGCCTTCATACCATGTTAACTGAGAGCCGGCCGGTCACATGTAGTGTGCGGCTGCCGTTACCACACTGACTGCAGGACATACTTGCTCAACAGCCATACAGGTTACACTGAGGGTTGTGATATAAACAACTTTAACACTCTTACTAATATGCGCCACACTGTGAACCCACACCAAACAAGAATGACAAACACATTTCGGGAGAACATCCGCACCCTAACACAACATAAACACAACAGAACAAATACCCAGAATCCCATGCGTCCCTTACTCTTCCGGGCTACATTATACACCCCCGCTACCACCAATCCCCCCGCCCCCTTCTCTCTCTCCGTGCGTCGGTTGAGGTGGGCGGGGGTGTATAGTGTAGCCCGGAAGAGTTAGGGATGCATGGAATTCTGGGTATTTGTTCTGTTGCGTTTATGTTGTGTTACGGTGCGGACGTTCTCCCGAAATGTGTTTGTCGTTCTTGTTTGGTGTGGGTTCACAGTGTGGCGCATATTAGTAAGAGTGTTAAAGTTGTTTATTCCGCCACCCTCAGTGTGACTTGTATGGCTGTTGAACAAGTATGCCTTGCAGTCACTTACGTGTGTCTGCAGAAGCCACATACAATATGTAAATAGGCTGACAAGCTGTTTGTTACGGTTGTAAAAGGTGTTAAGCACAATGTCATCACCGAATGCCGTGGTTTGGGTGAAAAGCAGCAGACAGTCGAGAGAACAGTTGCCCTGATAAATTGGGATGGTTGGCAATTGTGATGTTGTCAAGCGGCATTCATATAAAACTCGCGGGCCGCGAGTTTTATATGAATATTACATTTTTATATGAATATTACATTTTCATATAAAGGTGCGGGCTGCGTGTCTGAGACCCCTGGTTTATACATAGCACAAAGCAAAAAAAAACTTTGTATGCTGTGTTATTTCATTTTAAATTTCAAAAGGGTTTTGTGGCCCCCATTGTTTTGTTTATTTTGTAAAATGGGTCAAAATGGCTCTTTGAGTGGTTAAAGGTTGCCGACCCCTGGTATAGAGCGATATGTGAATTGGTATGCTTATGGTCTGGATGCGACAAAAAGGTCGTCTAAGACTGGGATAAAACATAATAACAGCGGTGAGATGTCTATTATTGATCAGTCAACATCAATGATAGCTCGTATACATTACCCAGTCTGCGTTTTGCAGGTCATCCAGGTCTCTGCTGGCTCCTACTGTTGCGTCTTCCTCCATCTTACGAAGGTTCTGTTGGCGAATAGAAAAAGGTGACATTTGGAATCAGGTAAAATGTGTCATCAACATGCATTATCACAATACAAACTCTATCCTCAGCCAAATGTATCTCATTTATTTCTACAGTATATTGTCTGTATTGTAGAACCCCAATGCTAGTCGTGATAACTGCATCAAACACTTAAATAATGTGGTGTGACCACTGAATAACACAAAAAGATACAACCATTAAGCAAACCTTATCTCTAAACAAGGGGCACGGATTGCGTACATTTCTTTTTCATTCACTAGTGTTAATTATGTGTGTTCCCACACTTCATATTTATGGTCAGTTCCATGGATGTAATTTGGGTGGAGGACAGGGGTACATGTCCCCTGCACTTTTTCAAAAGGCAGTTTTTGTCTACCGCACTTTTTAAAGGTCCAACAATAATGTTACGCTATTGAAAGGAGACAAGTCAAACACTAGCGCCAGGTGCAAAACGGGCTCTCAGGCTAAAGCTGGTCCTACAAGCTTATTGGTTGGCTTTCCAGGGGTGCTTTCCTGCCAATGTGACAATGATTGACAGCACGCAGCAGCCAAGCAATCACCGGCTAGATGCAAGATTAGAGCAAGTTGACCTCTACACGGCAATATGACTCACAAACAAGTACAATGTCTATTGTTCCAGCGAACGTGGTTCTATTCCCAGCTAGGACATAAAAAATAAACTAAATAATTATGCCATCTTGAAAAAACTAAGTAAAGTTATTTACAAAACCTAAAACCAGTGAAGTTTGGTATGTTGTCCATCCATTTTCTATCGCTTATTCCCTTATGGGGTCGCGGGAGACGCTGGCTCCTATCTCAGCTACAATCAGGCGGAAGGCGGGGTACACCCTGGACAAGTCGCCACCTCATCGCAGGGCCAACACACATAGACAGATAACATTCACACACTAGGGCCAATTTAGTGTTGCCAATCAACCTATCCCCAGGTGCATGTCTTTGGAAGTGGGAGGAAGCCGGAGTACCCGGAGGGAACCCACGCATTCACGGGGAGAACATGCAAACTCCACACAGAAAGATCCCGAGCCTGGGATTGAACCCAGGACTGCAGGACCTTCGTATTGTGTGGCAGACGCACTAACCCTTCTGCCACCGTGAAGCCCCCCGTTGTGTACATCGTAAATAGAAACAGAATACAATGATTTGCAAATCCTCTTCAACCTATGTTCAACTGAATAGACTGCAAAGACAAGGTACTTAACGTTCAAATGATAAAAACTTTGTTATTTTTTGCAAATATTAGCTCATTTGGAATTTGATGCCTGTGTCAAAAAAAGCTGGCACAAGTGGCAAAAAAGACTTAGAAAGTTGAGGAATGCTCATCAAACACGCATTGGAAAATCCCACAGATGAACAGGCTAATTGGGAACAGGTGGGTGCAATGATTGGGTATTAAAAGCAGCGTCCATGAAGTGCTTAGTCATTCAAAAACAAGGATGGGGCGAGGGTCACTACTTAGTCAACAAATGCATATACAAATGCTCGAACAGTTAAAGAATAACATTTCTCAATGAGCTATTGCAAGGGGTTTAGGGATTTCACCATCTAAGGCAGGCCTGGGCAATTATTTTGACTCGGGAGCCAAATTTAGAGAAAAAAATGTGTTTCGGGGCCCGGTATATGTATTTTTAGGAACACTAGTACAAAACCTCCCAACAATGTCTGATTGAATGCTAAAAACGTTATGACGGACCGCCTTAAAAAATATAAGGGAATTTTACACTCTTCTATGAACGATAAAACACAGAATATTGACAAAATATGAGCGTAACACCCCCTCTAGATTGACATATTTTACAATCCAGTGAAACGCAACAAAAATGCAGCAAACAGCGAAATATGAACGCGAAGGGTAAAAAGAACCCCATATACAATCTGATATACAGTATCTAATATATATAAAATAAATGGGTTGTACTTGTATAGCACTTTTCTACCTTCAAGGTACTCAAAGCGCTTAGACACTACTTCCACATTTACCCATTCACACACACATTCACACACTGATGGAGGGAGCTGCTATGCAAGGCGCTAACCAGCACCCATCAGGAGCAAGGGTGAAGTGTCTTGCTCAGGACACAACGGAGGTGAAGAGGTTGGTATATCACTAAGCTTTAGAACTTTGATGTAAAAATCTCACCCGCATTTCAGGCTGGTCGCTCTGGAAACACTCTGTGGAAACGTTCCCCGCCCACACTGTTTGGTGCCTCGTCTGAGCTGCTGTGACGTAAATTACCATAGTAACTAATTCAATTACCAAAGTAACTAGTATATAGAGTAAAAGCGCAGATTCAAACCATTGAAATACTGTGTATATTTCAAAACTTACAGTCATTTGAAAACATCACTGCACATCATAATGGCAGCTACACTTTCCATCTTAAAAATCCCAAAAAATTGTTCGGGAATGCCCGGCGGGCCAGATTGAAATGCTTAACGGGCCGCATGTGGCCTTTGGGCATTAATTTGCCCAGGTCTGATCTACGGTCTGTAATATCATCAAAAGGTTCAGAGAATCTGGAGAAATCACTGCACGTAAGCAGCAAGGCCGAAAAATAATACATGATTGAACAGTTTGTTTTCTATTCATATTACTCCAAAAATTGCATGCCCCCTGTACACGAACCAGTTGTGTCCTCCCCAGTTTTGAAATCCAAATTTCGTTCCTGGTCGATTGTAACTTCTGTATTTACTGCCTACAAATGGAGTAGCAGTGTAAAATTGCAACGAGCATCACACGGAAATTTTGGGACTCTAGTGAAATGCCAACTGAACTCAACCAGACCAAACATCTTAGTAGAAATATATAGGCACACAAACAAATTCCCTCTGCCTAATATTGTGCTTTTCAGGCCAAACCAAGAGGAAATGTGTCACATGACTGTGTCAAGCTATTGGGGGCGGCATAGCTCGGTTGGTGGCAACCAGCAACTTGAGGGTTGCAGGTTCGATTCCCGCTTCCGCCATCCTAGTCACTGCCGTTGTGTCCTTGGGCAAGACACTTTACCCACCTTCCCCCAGTGCCACCCACACTGGTTTTAAATGTAACTTAGATATTGGGTTTTACTATGTAAAGCGCTTTGAGTCACTAGAGAAAAGCGCTATATAAATATAATTCACTTCACTTCACTTCACAACAAATTCCCTGTGCCTAATACTGTGCTTTTCAGGCCAAACCAAGAGGAAATGTGTCACATGACTGTGTCAAGCTATTGGGAGGTCTATATGCACTTTCATCCTGCCCATGAACAGCTGCCATGACTGCAGTATAAGCTACGCTGTGTATTTGTTACATAACAACACTCACACAATGTCATTCATTTTGCTGCATCATGACTGCAGGACTACAGCCTGTACAGTGCTCCATTGTTACATGGCAACGTGGAAGCGCTTACGGGATTAAAGCAGGCCATTTAGGGAAAATACTATTCATCGAGCTAGTGAAGAGCGTGTTAGTTATTGGAAGAGGTCCATTAACCTCTGTGGAATTACCAATATGGCACACAAACGTCACATGTTGTACATGATGATCATATCCTGTTCAGAGTAACAGCGATGGATTATATATTATGGATTATATATATATATATATATATATATATACAGTGGGGCAAAAAAGTATTTAGTCAGCCAGCGATTGTGCAAGTTCTCCCACTTAAAATGATGACAGAGGTCTGTAATTTTCATCATAGGTACACTTCAACTGTGAGAGACAGAATGTGAAAAAAAAAGCCAGGAATTCACATTGTAGGAATTTTAAATAATTTATTTGTAAATTATGGTGGAAAATAAGTATTTGGTCAACCATTCAAAGCTCTCACTAATGGAAGGAGGTTTTGGCTCAAAATCTCACGATACATGGCCCCATTCATTCTTTCCTTAACACGGATCAGTCGTCCTGTTCCCTTAGCAGAAAAACAGCCCCAAAGCATGATGTTTCCACCCCCATGCTTCACAGTAGGTATGGTGTTCTTGGGATGCAACTCAGTATTCTTCTTCCTCCAAACACGACGAGTTGAGTTTATACCAAAACGTTCTATTTTGGTTTCATCTGACCACATGACATTCTCCCAATCCTCTGCTGTATCATCCATGTATCCATTTTGGTATGAACTCAACTCATAGTGTTTGGAGGAAGAAGAATACTGAGTTGCATCCCAAGAACACCTAACCTACTGTGAAGCATGGGGGTGGAAACATCATGCCTTGGGGCTGTTTTTCTGCTTAGGGGACAGGACGATTGATCCGTGTTAAGGAAAGAATAATTGGGGTCATGTATCGTGAGATTTTGAGCCAAAACCTCCTTAAAATTCCTACAATCTGAATTCCTGGATTTTTTTTCACATTCTGTCTCTCACAGTTGAAGTGTACCTATGATGACAATTACAGACCTCTGTCATTCCTTTAAGTGGGAGAACTTGACAATTGGTGGCTGACTAAATACATTTTTGCCCCACTGTGTGTATAGCCAACACGGTGTTACAGGAGTTAGTGCATGTGCCTCACAATACGAAATTCCTGAGTAGTCCTGGCTTCAATCCTGGGCTCGGGATCTTTCTGTGTGGAGTTTGCATGTTCTCCCTGTGACTGCGTGGGTTCCCTCCGGGTACTCCGGCTTCCTCCCACTTCCAAAGACATGCACCTGGGGATAGGTTGATTGGCAACACTAAATTGGCCCTAGTGTGTGAATGTTGTCTGTCTATCTGTGTTGGCCCTGCGATGAGGTGGCGACTTGTCCAGGGTGCACCCCGCCTGAATGCAGCTGAGATAGGCTCCAGCACCCCCTGGCGACCCCAAAAGGGACAAGCAGTAGAAAATGTATATATATATCTATATATATATATATTTTGTGTGTGTATGTGCAAATCTACACATCAACCACAGTATTTACCCATTGTGGGTTGAATAAAGTCTATCCTATCCTATTCTATACGTTTGGGTTGTCTGTATAACAAGAGTTATTTTGTTGTTCGTTGCTTAGCGATAATGACGAAGTTAGCGGAACTAAAACACAGGTCAACATAAACAAACCATTTGTTAATGGAAATTACTCCTATGGCCCCTTCATTTTTACTATTTAGTGGATCCGCATTGGGGACTCGTGTTGGTTGTCAACAAGGGTGACCGTATTCATTTCCTTCATATTGAAAAACAATTTAGTGTATTTGGTTTTCAAAATAAATATCGGTGAAGAACCTAAGCGTTTAGCAGAATGGAAAATGAAATCGGAATCGGTGAAATAGGTATCAACGCCCACTCCTATTCCTGGGAATCAACGCTGATTAGCTTCTTTTCGGTCAAAGTCTATTTAAGGACACAAAGACCCTGCTTGGCAATCAGGCCTGGGAGTGGTGAATGGATGAAGATGGATCCCCTGTGGGTTGGCACAGCGCTGCAAACAGATCAGCAATGCAGCGTTAGGGGGGAGGGTGACACTCACAGCTGATCTCCCTCATAAACAAAGGCGCAGATGTATGCATGTATTACCTAACAAGTACTACACACCCTGCCTACTTGCATGCAAGTGGTTATTATGTAAAGGGTTACAGCAGGTAACGACGATAATATAAGGCCTTTTATATGTACAATCACTTGCTTAAAGGGGTCAGATTATGATATTTTTTTTCTACATGTATGGGTGGTTCTTTGGTCTAAAATTTACATACATTATGTTTTACAGACCATCTTTCTGACCGTCCCTTCAGAATGCATGTGCATGTACGAGACAGTCTGTACCACAACAAGGAGATAGAGAAAAACAAGGCACTTATCGACAACTATGTCGGACTACAATGGCGGACTCGCGCTAAGCACTTCTACGCATTAAAAGCGTTACTAAAACGGCCTTCTTTCATCTCCGTAATATCGCTAAAATTCGCTCCATTCTGTCCACTAAAGACGCTGAGATCATTATCCATGCGTTTGTTACGTCTCGCCTCGACTACTGTAACGTATTATTTTCGGGTCTCCCCATGTCTAGCATTAAAAGATTACAGTTGGTACAAAATGCGGCTGCTAGACTTTTGACAAGAACAAGAAAGTTTGATCACATTACACCTGTACTGGCTCACCTGCACTGGCTTCCTGTGCACTTAAGATGTGACTTTAAGGTTTTACTACTTACGTATAAAATACTACACGGTCTAGCTCCATCCTATCTTGCCGATTGTATTGTACCATATGTCCCGGCAAGAAATCTGCGTTCAAAGGACTCCGGCTTATTAGTGATTCCCAAAGCCCAAAAAAAGTCTGCGGGCTATAGAGCGTTTTCCGTTCGGGCTCCAGTACTCTGGAATGCCCTCTCGGTAACAGTTCGAGATTCCACCTCAGTAGAAGCATTTAAGTCTCACCTTAAAACTCATTTGTATACTCTAGCCTTTAAATAGACTCCCTTTTTAGACCAGTTGATCTGCCGTTTCTTTTCTTTTTCTTCTATGTCCCACTCTCCCTTGTGGAGGGGGTCCGGTCCGATCCGGTGGCCATGTACTGCTTGCCTGTGTATCGGCTGGGGACATCTCTGCGCTGCTGATCCGCCTCCGCTTGGGATGGTTTCCTGCTGGCTCCGCTGTGAACGGGACTCTCGCTGCTGTGTTGGATCCGCTTTGGACTGGACTCTCGCGGCTGTGTTGGATCCATTGTGGATTGAACTTTCACAGTATCCTGTTAGACCCGCTCGACATCCATTGCTTTCCTCCTCTCTAAGGTTCTCATAGTCATTATTGTCACCGACGTCCCACTGGGTCATTATTGTCACCGATGTCCCACTGGGTGTGAGTTTTCCTTGCCCTTATGTGGGCCTACCGAGGATGTCGTAGTGGTTTGTGCAGCCCTTTGAGACACTAGTGATTTAGGGCTATATAAGTAAACATTGATTGATTGATTGATAGTTCGAGATATCCGCTGATGTCACACTAGGGAAAAACATCACAAATCGGGCAAATATCAAGCGGCTCGTTAAGATTAAGTATGAAGGAAGGCAAGATTGTTTTAAAAATATTACTGACATGTCTCTGTGGTTTTGTTGGAATAATTATGTATATATTATCACACAACTCTTACGCTTAAGGGCGGTTGCTATAGTTATTATCAATTGTGCTGAAGTTGTACTTTTTCTATCTGTGCAAAGCCAGTCTCCTATCAGTGTTTGTTTCCAGAATCGGCCTGCTGACTGCCAGGTCCAAATATCGAGTGCCGTGTTGCAGACAAAGCAGAGACAGGGCGATATTACGAGTGTCAGCACAATTGCATTTCATTAATAGTCAAATATTGTGTCAAACTGGAGCCGTTGAGATTACCCCCTTCCTTCAGCGGCAGCTTCAGTAATGTAACTAGGGACCTCCCAAATAAATAGAAGAAGCACATGGGCTGGACTTTAAAGCGTAGTTTGGATTTGTAACTAGAGTACAGCCCAAAAACATCTCTCCTCAATTGGGAAAAATGTAACTCTGTCTCTGCATGATTCCTTGCTTCTTGTCTGTTTAATAGATGTCATCAGTGTTTGAACCTGAAAGGTTTGACTTCACATTTTTTGGACTTATGCAGATCCCAATTACACAAAACAGGTACCAATAGGTATGAAAAGTTGGTTTTGCATAAAGGTCCCCTTTAATCCAACACTAGCTTTTTTTTTTAGAATGTAAGTTATTCTTACTATGATTTTTGTGTTAGCAATTAGTGAAGCCAATTATCTGATACAACTATATTGGGGTCGTTCGCCAGTAGCATTGCAATTGTTGACTGTGATACAGTGTAAAACAGATGTACTAACATGAAAAACCAAGTGAAATAAATACATGAGATTAATTGTAAGAGACATAAAGAACTTATCTCTCGGTAGTATTAGCTAAGTAAGACATTAAATCAGGGGTGCCCACACTTTTTCTGCAGGCGAGCTACTTTTCAATTGACCAACTCGAGGGGATCTACCTCATTTATATATATCATTTATATTTATTTATTTATGAAAGAGACATTTTTGTAAACAAGTTAAATGTGTTTAATGATAATACAAGCATGTGTAACACATATAGATGTCTTTCTTTCACAAAGACAAGGATATAAGTTGGTGTATTACCTGATTCTGATGACTTGCATTGATTGGAATCAGACAGTAATGATGATAACGCCCACATTTTCAAATGGAGGAGAAAAAAAGTTGTCCTTTCTGTACAATACCACATGAAAGTGGTTGATTTTTGGCATCTAATTCATCCAGCTTCCATACACTTTACAAGAAAAACATTGGCGGCAAATTCCGTAGCTTGCTTGATTGACATTCACGGCACCCGAGGGTCTTGTGAGATGACGCTGGCTGCTGCAAGTTCATTATTATGAAAAAATGACAGAGAGGAAGGCGAGAAACACTTTTTATTTCAACAGACTTTCGTGCCGTCCCTTCCGTCAAAACTCTAAAGGCCGACTGCACATTTCCTATCTTCACAATAAAAGCCCTGCTTCATGCTGCCTGCGCTAACAAAATAAGAGTCTCGGAAAGCTGGCGTGCACAAGTGATGTGCACGCCAGCTTTCTGAGGGATCGCTTGTGCACGCCAGTTTTCTGAGACTCTGTATTTAGTTAGCGCAGGCAGCATGAAGCAGGGCTTTTATTGTGAAGATAGGAAATGTGCAGTCGGCCTTTAGAGTTTTGACGGAAGGTACGGCGCGAGAGTCTGTTGAAATAAAAAGTGTTTCTTGCCTTCCTCTCGGTCATATTTTCATAATAATGATCTTGCAGCAGCCAGCGTCATCTCACAAGACCCTCCGGTACCGTGAATGTCATTTAAGTGACATCTTGGTGAAGATTGATGATCACTAATTTTTAGGTCTATTTTTTTTAAAAGCCTGGCTGGAGATCGACTGACACACCCCCCGCGGTCGACTGGTAGCTCGCGATCGACGTAATGGGCACCCCAGCATTAAATACTAAGGACTTAAAAACTGACATTAAATGAGTGGTTATACTGTGTCTTTTAGTTGTACAGAATATATGTGTCTAAACGTAAGTGGTTTTGTTTTATTTGCATTGGAACTTTATCAATTGCTTAGCGGCCTATTCAGTAAAATTGTGTGTGTCCAAACAAGGGCGGTATACATAAAAATGTATGGGCATTTACACACTAAAACCAAGCTAATGTAAAGTGCATAATACATATAATATTAGACCACCTGTCAAGTGAAGTGGAGTGAAGTGGATTATATTTATATAGCGCTTTTTCTCAAGTGACTCAAAGCGCTTTACATAGTGACACCCAAAAAAAAGAGAAAACTACAACATTATGTTTTGATGAGGGCTGATCATGTGTGTCTTGTAAAGCAGTGGTCTCCAACCTTTTTGTACCCGCGGACCAGTCAACGCTTAATAATTAGTCCCGCGGCCCGGATGGGGGGGTGGTAGGGGCGGGTGGGGGGGTGTATGGTATCCTTTTTTTTTTTTTTTTTTCTTTGTCATGAATAAGGGACGTTTTTGTCATGAAAAAGGGAGGTTTTGTGGTCGGTGCACCAATTGTAAGTGTATATTGTGTTTTTTATGTTGATTTGATAAAAATAAAAAATTTTTTTTTTTTTTTGTTAGTAAAAATTAATAAAAAAATTATTCTGCGGCCCGGTACCAATCGGGCCCTCACCTGCTCATTTCTCATGATGATTTTAATCTACATGTAAAACACTTACTTGTGGTATATTGGCTGCACCTGCACTGGCTTCCTGTGCACTTAAGATGTGACTTTAAGGTTTTACTAATTACGTATAAAATACTACACGGTCTAGCTCCATCCTATCTTGCCGATTGTATTGTACCATATGTCCCGGCAAGAAATCTGCGTTCAAAAAACTCCGGCTTATTAGTGATTCCTAGAGCCCAAAAAAAGTCTGCGGGCTATAGAGCGTTTTCCGTTCGGGCTCCAGTACTCTGGAATGCCCTCCCGGTAACAGTTCGAGATGCTCAGTAGAAGCATTTAAGTCTCACCTTAAAACTCATCTGTATACTCTAGCCTTTAAATAGACCTCCTTTTTAGACCAGTTGATCTGCCGCTTCTTTTCTTTCTCCTATGTCCCCCCCTCCCTCCGATGACCATGGATGAAGTACTGACTGTCCAGAGTCGAGACCCAGGATGGACCGCTCGTCGGGACCCAGGATGGACCGCTCGCCTGTATCGGTTGGGGATATCTCTACGCTGCTGATCCGCCTCCGCTTGAGATGGTTTCCTGTGGACGGGACTCTCGCTGCTGTCTTGGATCCGCTTGAACTGAACTCTCGCGTCTGTGTTGGAGCCACTATGGATTGAACTTTCACAGTATCATGTTAGACCCGCTCGACATCCATTGCTTTCGGTCCCCTAAAGGGCGGGGGGTTGCCCACATCTGAGGTCCTCTCCAAGGTTTCTCATAGTCAGCATTGTCACTGGCGTCCCACTGGGTGTGAATTCTCCCTGCCCACTGGGTGTGAGTTTTCCTTGCCCTTTTGTGGGTTCTTCCGAGGATGTTGTAGTCGTAATGATTTGTGCAGTCCTTTGAGACATTTGTGATTTGGGGCTATATAAATAAACATTGATTGATTGATTGATATTAATTGGATTGGATATGCGCTGTAGTACATTTTGCACAAATTTTGCTCCAAAGTCACTTTCATAACCCGTTTTATGAGTCTGTCTGCAAGATGATATCAAATAGGGATGTGGGAAAAAATCGGATTGAATTTGAATCGCGATTTTTTTTTTTTAATCAATCCAATAAAGCAATACCATAACAATGCAATCCAATTCCAAAACCAAACCTGACCCAGCAACATTCAGAACTGCCATAAACACAGCAATTGAGAGTAGACACAAACATGACACAGAACAAACCAAAAGTAGTGAAACAAAAATGAATATTATCAACAACAGTATTAATATTAGTTATAATTTCAGCATAGCAGTGATTAAAAATCCCTCACTGACATTACCATTAGACATTTATAAAAAATAAAAAAAACACCAATTGTGTCACAGTGGCTTACACTTGCATGGCATCTCATAAGCTTGACAACACACTGTGTCCAATGTTTTCACAAAGATCAAATAAGTCGTATTTTTGGTTTCTTTAATAGTTAAAACAAATTTACATTATTGCTATCAGTTGATAAAACATTGTCCTGTACAATTATAAAAGCTTTTTACAAAAATCTACTACTCTGCTTAAATGTCAGCAGACTGGGGTAGATCCAGCTGAAGTCCTATGTATTGAATAAACACAGAATCCTTTTAAATCGGGGAAAAATCGTTTTTGAATCAAGAATAGTGTTGAATTGGAAAAAAAAAAAACGAGTTTGAATCGAATCGTGACCCCAATAATTGATCTTAAATTGAATCGTGGGACACCCATAGATTCGCAGCCCTAATATCAAGACATAGCCAAACTGCAAAACCCTGCAAACAGAGGCATCCAAAACTGTGGGCAAACTCACGCTAAAATGCGTGAACTTTAGGATTTGATGCTTCGGTATTGTTTAACATGAGTTTCCAAAATTGTAACCTTTGTACATGTCAGAAAAGACTATAAATCATCATAGGTCATATGTCCCCTTAAAAGATATTGGATCCCAGTAGGCCACTATAGTTGTACGGTACTATACATTTTTTTAATAAGCTACTCTCAAGTTAATAAGATACTCTTACGTAAACAACGTAAATCTGCATCATTTTCCTCTTGGCCAAAACGCTCGGATTCCGCAGCTAGCTCCCCTAACCACTGTTGCGATTGGTCAGGATTCGAGGGTCGACTCAATACCCGTTGCTTGGTCAACCCATGAGTGTCATTCATTCATTCCGGTTTCCTCAATAATTATGCTCTCTGTCCGGCCTTGTTTTTAGCAGTTATGTAACCTACCGGATCCCCTCTATTCATTCTGATGCATTATGCACAGTAAAAGGGCAGTTGCAGTAGTGCATAACATAACCTTGAGGTGGAGACACACACACACGCACACACACACACACACACAACAGGAGATTCTAAACCACTGCTAAACCCCAGAGGCAAAGCCTAATGTGAGTTCTTCACTAGATGTTAAGAGATGACTGAACCGAAGAAAATGTTGTGTGTTTAATGCAACAGCCTAATTGTGCGCGAAGGGAAAAGCACAAATTAAATGATGAAATTATCTTGTGTTTAAGCATATTTTTGTTTCGTCTTGCCATTAAAGGGGAACTGCACTTTTTGGGGAATTTTGCCATTCACAATCATTAAGAAAGACAAGACGACAGATTTATATTTTATGCATTCTAGATATTAAATAAATGCGATCAAAAGTCCAGTTCATTTGGAAGCCGCTCTATTCTGTCTGTAAAGCCCTTAAAAACATCCAAACATATATACGGGACAAACGGTAGCAAATGGAGAGATATACTATATATATATATATATATATATATATATATATAGTGGGGCAAAAAAGTATTTAGTCAGCCAGCGATTGTGCAAGTTCTCCCACTTAAAATGATGACAGAGGTCTGTAATTTTCATCATAGGTACACTTCAACTGTGAGAGACAGAATGTGAAAAAAAAGTATTCTTCTTCCTCCAAACACGACGAGTTGAGTTTATACCAAAATGGATACATGGATGATACAGCAGAGGATTGGGAGAATGTCACGTGGTCACATGAAACCAAAATAGAACTTTTTGGTATAAAAAAACGTCGTGTTTGGAGGAAGAAGAATACTGAGTTGCATCCCAAGAACACCACACCTACTGTAAAGCATGGGGGTGGAAACATCATGCTTTGGGGCTGTTTTTCTGCTAAGGGGACAGGACGATTGATCCGTGTTAAGGAAAGAATGAATGGGGCCATGTATCGTGAGATTTTGAGCCAAAACCTCCTTCCATCAGTGAGAGCTTTGAATGGTTGACCAAATATTTATTTTCCACCATAATTTACAAATAAATTATTTAAAATTCATACAAAGTGAATTCATGGATTTCTTTTTCACATTCTGTCTCTCACAGTTGAAGTGTACCTATGATGAAAATTACAGACCTCTGTCATCATTTTAAGTGGGAAAACTTGTACAATCGCTGGCTGACTAAATACTTTCCTGCCCCACTGTATATATGTAACGTAATGCAATGTCGGCAGATTTATAACAACTTTTAATGTTTACGTATTTTGTTCACACACTGCAGACTTCATTAAGAGCCAACAAACACAATAACACATTACTTACTGTACAAGCTCTGCTGTCATTACGATACCGACTGCCAAGATGTTCATTTATACCCGTTTAGATGAAGAAAGACAGAAACCTTGCGGAGAAAAGGTAGTTGAACCGTCTTTTCATGTCGTTCTCGCCATTCAGGGGCTAAATAGGTTGTCAAAGTGTAACAACTTGTCGGAATATGTCCTCATCCTTCTACTATCCAGGTGAGAGGCATGATTTATGATCTACAATAAAGTTTGACAAGCAAGGAAACGAGGAAGCACTACGCCGTTATAAATAGTTTTTCAGCATTGGCGCTTATATTAACAATATCACTAATACTTGATTAACATTCAAGTCACAAAATAATTTTTGACGGTTTTTGGATGTTTTTTATAGGGTATTATGGGCAGAATAGAGGACCTCTCATTATTTTTTACAAGTTAAAATACATTAGAAAAAAAAACATCTGTTGACTTGTCTTTCATAATGTTTGGGAATGATAGAAAAAAATTTAACAAATAAAGTGCAGTTCACTTTCATATAAAAACCTTTGATCATGCTTTTTTTTTTTTTATACAATTGATGCGTTTTCAATCGTATTACTGCATTAAATTACTCTCTACATTACAAAGTCCTTTATAAGCACTGGCTCTAATTCAATCTTAGGCCAAACTCTACATGCATATGTGCCTCCAAAACACTAAGGGCTGACAACCTTGGGTAGTTGTGGGGTTTAATAAAGATGAAGATTAAAGTTTTACTAGGGTCTGAACATTGCTTTGGAAAAAATCAACAGAGGTCTGCAGTTTTGTCAGGCTGAGTGTCAGCAAGTCTGCAGATGTAAGACATGTCCCTTCGTCTTTATTGTGGCCCATTTCAGCCTGTCAGCCCGTGAGAGAGCATGTCCTCCAACACCACACTGCACTGCTTCCTCACATTTTTAAAATGAAAAATATACACACTGGGCCTGATCTACTAAAGGTTTGAGTTTACCAAAACACGTGAAAACTTGGAAAAACTGAAAATATTAAGCATGCTAAAAAGTGGGTTCCACAATAAATGCACTGCAGGAATGTTTTTTAATGTATCGTTAGATATTTTTGTTAAAATAAAGCCAATATGTTGGTCCCCCTTCATTTCAAAAAGTTTCGAAAAACATTTTTTTAGCATTATGGAATGATAACGGCGATTGTGCTCTTTATAACAATAATTGTGATTATTCCATCCAGGTTTGCAACAGAAAGTCACTCACACCCTCAGTCTCCCACTGGATAAGGGACGTGCTAGCAAACATGAATCTCGAGAAAATAAGATATACATTAGGGGGCTCTGAAAACAAGTTTTTCAAAGTGTGGAGACTTTATTTTTATTGTTTTTTTTACCAATCCTTTACACAAGTGCAGGAATAGCCCTTGACACGTATCTGAATATGACTGCCGATATTTCAGGCCTTGCCCTACAATGAGGTGGCGACGTGTCCAGGGTGTACCCCGCCTTCCGCCCGATTGTAGCTGAGATAGGCACCAGCACCCCCCGCGACCCCAAAGGGAATAAGCGGTAGAAAATGGTTTGATGGATGGATTTCAGGCCTTGTCATGCTGCTTCTACACTGTGTTTCAGCTTACAACTACTTTGTCTCAAGTACCTTGTATTGATTTTTTTTGTTTATTGATTTATTTACTTATTTATTTATTTATTTATCTTAACCTGGGTACTTTTGTAAGTACTCTTACTTTTGTTTTTTTCCAACTCTACATGCCCCTAAAGCTGACCAACACGCCGGACTGTAGTCAGTTGGAAGCGTGTCTAAATGAAATTAAACAATGGATGTCCGCTAACTTTTTGCAACTCAACGCCAAAAAAACGGAAATGCTGATTATCGGTCCTGCTAGACACCGACCTCTATTTGATAATACAACTTTAACATTTGACAACCAAATAATAAAACAAGGTGACTCGGTAAAAAATCTGGGTATTATCTTCGACCCAACTCTCTCCTTTGAGTCACACATTAAAAGCGTTACTAAAACGGCCTTCTTTCATCTCCGTAATATCGCTCAAATTCGCTCCATTTCGTCCACTAAAGACGCCGAGATCATTATCCATGCGTTTGTTACGTCTCGTCTCGATTACTGTAACGTATCATTTTCGGGTCTCCCCATGTCTAGCATTAAAAGATTACAGTTGGTACAAAATGCGGCTGCTAGACTTTTGACAAGAACAAGAAAGTTTGATCACATTACACCTGTACTGGCTCACCTGCACTGGCTTCCTGTGCACTTAAGATGTGACTTTAAGGTTTTACTACTTACGTATAAAATACTACACGGTCTAGCTCCAGCCTATCTTGCCGATTGTATTGTACCATATGTCCCGGCAAGAAATCTGCGTTCAAAAGACTCCGGCTTATTAGTGATTCCTAGAGCCCAAAAAAAGTCT